>NC_086336.1:45000-418887 GCF_032445375.1 Bacillus rossius redtenbacheri | reverse complement strand
CCTCAGCGCTCCCAACTCAGTCGTAAGCCTCCCCATTTGAGTATTGTTCTGTTCTAATTTTGCATTTAGTTGAGTATTACTCTGCCGTAATAATTGCATGAGTGCTTCCAGTGTCACAGGTGATGTAGAAGTATTATCTGGCAATGGTGTGATGTTAGGGACAGTGGCCTCTCTTTCCTCCTGCTCCCCTGTTGCTGGTGACGTGGGCCGCCCTAACCTCTCAGTCACGGTGGTAGAGTGATCACTAGGTCCCTCCACACAAGTGTTCCCTGGTGAACCCCCTGCTGATGATGTCGCCGTGTCACTTCCTGAATTCCCTGTGTTATCGCAGTCTTCACACATACTGTCATGCCTACTCCTGAGCGAGTATGTGGGGTGGTTGTGTGCCATGTTATTATACTAGATTAGATACACTATGCAGGATCAAATGACAACTTGAAATAAGGTGTGACAACTCAGTGTCAACACACTCGGGCCCCACGTTTATGTGCGCCACTTTCTATACTATACTGCTGCTAAACTTCTTCGGTGTGTTCTTACTGCTGGTGCCAGTACCATTAATAGTACTCGTTTATTTATATATAGACCCTTTTGTTGTGTGTGTGTTGTCGGGACGATATACACTGGCTGTCACTATTTTTCAAAATATATATATAGACATATATATATGTGTCAATGGTACTGTTATGCTCTTGTACTCTGACCCTTAGAAACATGCAAAAAAAAATGTTATTTATCATAAAACACACACTCTTGGACACAGGTAGCTAGGTAACATATATCAACACATAGGGATAGAATTCAGGTTTTTATTAATAATAAAAATTGCTATTCATCAGGGACAACTAACATATGTGTAGAGATAAAAATCAATATTAATATAATTAGATAAAAAAAATCACAGAAAAACAATCCTAACGATACTGAACATGACTCGTGGATATGCGCTTATGTAAATTAAAACATCAGGAAAATACGTAGCACACATGAATCGTTCACAAAAGTTCGTTAGTGTATGTTCAGAAAATAAATCAAATGATGTTTTTACGGACGCATTCTTACATACCAGAAAATGTTTGAAATCATAGCACAATTAATAATTAGTATGATTACTGTTTATGTTTATATTTGGGTTCGTATTTGCCTTGGCTTAACTCAGTTTATATGGTAGAGACACGAAACTTGTACTCCCATTTCACCTCTGGGTATCACAAAATAAAATAATAATTTAAATCTTGGAACTAATAATTCATGACGTAGTTCAGGATAATTGACACCTTTTACGTGAAAACTAATCAGTTTGTAGTCAAATCGGAGTTATTTACGACGAAATTACATACAGCTGGGTATGTCTATGGGCGATACAAAATGCAAGATCTTTACTTACAGATTTTCACTCCTAATAACATATCCGTCAGAATATGCCCTTATAATCTTACACATTATTTATTTATACGTCGTTTAAGCTCATCCTGAGTGTCGGATGGCATAATCTAGCTAGCTATATTTTAAATTTAAAATAGGCCTCGCGCCTTTGCGTCGGCATCAGACGCCTTCATACAACCAACCTCTTAATTAATACGTTCTAGACGCCTCACATCTAAAACACGGCCTCTCATTGGCCGAAACCAAAATCGGTTAGCGTAATTTACAATATAAATACCGTAAATAACACTTATTAATACAATTGAAAACACAAAAATGTGGTAAATTTAAAACGAAAATTTCCAACAATGAAAATTTCTTTAAGTAATACCCCGAATAAAATCATCGTTTATTCGTTAAGTTCATTAGTCCTTAGAGGGGTATACTCAATTGACTGTCCATATAAGTCCATTTCAGGTCATAGAGCATAGCTCTCGTAGATATACATAATTAATAAAAAATATATTTAAATAACTTTTGCGGGCGAACAATATACAAATTAAATAATAAAATTTCATAATAATAATAATAACAATCAAAATAATAAGACTTTATAAATAATAGTATCATTAAAATAAGTCATAACTTTCTGTGCATTATGAAAATAGTAACAGCACAATATATATATATATATACATATATATATATATATATACATATATATATAATAAAATCATACTTGTATAGTTCAGCATAGCTAATAATGATATTATCATACAAGTGATATGATACCAATTATAACCATTTTATCATAAATAAATTCTTAGCTATCTCTATCAAAAATTAAAAATTTGTGAGACAACCACATGGAAAAATGTAGTGTATTCTGAAGTGAAGCAGGCAGGTCTAGTAATCACACAGGGTTAGAAGCTGTCTGCATCTCTAGGATCAGCTCTACCTTAGACAGCATGCAGGTTGCCGCTCCGAGCTTGGCCGCCGCCACGCACTGGTTCGCTCCTTTCCCTCCGAACCCCAGCACAAACTTGTTGCCATGAATGGTCTCGCCCGGCTTGGGGAGTCGTGGGGCGTACCTGCGGGCCCAAGGTTCTCGCTGCAGAGCATTCCTGCATGTCTCAGCTTTTCAACATTACATATATAAACTATTGGGAGAAAATTCCTGTGAGTAACTAAACAACATTTAACCTAAAATTGTCTAGTACACAAGGAAAGTCTGCAATGGGTAAATATGTTTCACTCATTGTAGGATTATTATTAATTTAAGGTTGGAATTTGTTAACTGACAATTAGCTTACTATACACACTGACCTACGTCAGATCCAGAAAGTATGTTTAAGCTACTTGTTATAATACAGATAAATATTTTAGTTCCTATTTTTCTACTGCATGTCAGTACGTTTTCAAATAATATTCTGTAAGTCACTTCAACAATTCGTTTCAAATCTTGTTTCTTTAACTTATTACTTGAAGGCAAAAAGCTAACACTCCGATGATATTTAAACCTTCCGCCGAAAGGTTTAGCCAATAATGGAAAGGTACTTACATTGATAGATCCATGTTACAGGAACCAATCACCACTACTTTAGAATTCATTTCATTCGTTACAAATGATTCTAACCGCCACAAGCACCCACTTCACAATTCACAACTCGTCTTGTCCTACGTTGCCTTGCAGCAACTAGAGGAAATCTGTAAACTACACAACCTAAGATACCGATATCGTTCGGGACAAAACTAAACATTTTTAATTTCATGCTGGATAGTTGGTAGCAACAAGCATGGATAAATATTTCGGTCTAGCAACTCACCATCCACTGAAGCTAGTGGCGGCTGCAAACTAACGGCGCTAGTAGTACCTCAGCCCAGTCCTAACAATATTTAATGTGAGTCTTGTATAAAGTAGGCATATTTTTAAATAATCTATTTCGTTTTATATATTGTGCTGCTATCTCTCCTCTACACTTACTTAAACTCTGTGAGAGTACTTATGTATTGATACTCTTCCACTCTCCTATGCTTATATTGGTTCGTTTGGGCGCCACTTTTATGTATGGATTCACCTTGTTAGCAAAAAAATAAATAAATAAAAGAAATATTACTCTAAATCTAATATTCAGGTTGGGTGAAAGACAAGGATAATAGGTTTACTGAATACACACATAATTTAATAATAATATAATAAAATATAGTTAACTGATAGTCTTTAATAAAATAATAATGTTAAAAATTCTGGTTGGCAAGTGGTATAAAATAATGTATTTAAAACAAACAAGAAATACGTTGCACACATGTGTCTCTAACAAGAGTTCATATAATTCAGTTCATAATGTCCGTTGTTCTCACACTCATAGATCGTAGAAGAATTGATAAAAATTATAGTTTATTATTACGAATATTTAATTCAGAAAAAAATACCTCGGCTTAGCTTTATTGTTGCATTGTTGGGTCGGTAGAGAAATAAGAGATTCCATTCTCATTTTACCTCTGGGTATGGACTGTGACGTATATATATGTAACGATTAATTAAATTATAATGTACCTATGTCTTTGAATGACGTTAATTAGTTCTCAATATTCACAATGTTTTAATTCGTAAATGGAATAATAGGACATTTAGCTTAGGAGATTATCTCTTACGACGGGAATTGGGATCAGTTTTTACTCACGTCATATATGCACTCCTAATTACATATCTTTCCAGATATGCCCTTCCAGTAACACCTATAATTATTATTACGTCGAATTAAAATAGCCTTACACTCGGATGACCTATTTTAGCTCGAAGATTGATGAATATCAAAAGGATTAATCCCCTGGCGATTTCAATACCGCCGCCACAATTTATTACATAACTCCCTTTCATTATGAAGTTCTAAAAACTATTAACTTTTGTAACTCGGCCTCCCATTGGCCGGAACAATAAAATCGTTAACGGAAATTTAAACATTAAAATAATTACCGACTTTCAACAAAACGTCTGAAGATACCAAAATATGTTAAAATTAAAATAATAATTTCCAACAATGAACACACTGTTATATAAATTACGTGGAAAATGTTTCTTATGCCGTTAAAGTCAATTATGCCCTAGAGGGATCAAGTCAATAGTCCCCTAGAGGCGTCTAGCCTATTGTTGCTCAAATGTCAGTTCGTGCTACGTCATAGAGTGTAGCGCATGTAGATAAGTCAAAATATAAATATAGAGCGTTCATAACGGGGAAATAAACCAATAACACTATATAATTCAAATGATATTTAAAATAATAATAAGTCACTTTCTGTGCGCGGAAACGATAGTCATGTAACGGCACATCAGTTATAGTTTATGATATTAATTTTTTTGGAAGCTTTTTATGTGTTCAATGCATAGCAATAACTTTTAACTTTGCTATAATTGTCAATTACAAATTGTGAGTAGAGAGAAAGTGGAACCTGAAAAAAATTGAATCTTCCCAAAGAAAAAATATTTAAAATTTTAAGTGCATATAATAAGAATAATTGAAGAATAATCGTTTATTATACATATTAATCTTCAAACAAGTGTAATTCCTTCAAATGCGATTTTTGAATCTCATTAATAAAAATTTTAATGTAAGTATACAGATATTATTTTTGTTTAGTTATAACATAAAGGCCAATAAATAATCCTCATAATTTTAGCATTTATATTCAAGATCTTAGTTATGTATAAAACATTAATAGACTTTATAATTAATGTGTTATATTGTCTTCCAGCTTTGAATGAATACTAATCAAAAATTATGTCATTTTCAAGTTTTATTTTGCACCTAGAATTTGATTACAAATAACAATAAATTTCAGAATTTAAATATCTAGAAAAAAAATTATTTTTGACTTTAACATACGATTGCTGCAAAAATTTCACTTATTTAATGCTTTTAAGGAAAGCTAACTCTTGTGGTGAATTATTTTACACATGGAGTTATATAAGAATCGTAACATAGATTTATTTGAGGTCGTACCTCCTGCGGCAGAAAGGCCCGGTCCCCACCCCGCCATTACCAGACCCTGCTGGCGGAACACATCCCTAGCCCTCACCCCGAGTCAGGATGCAACTGTGCCGTCACCTCGACGCAGCGACATCTGGCGTCCCTCCATGACACCACACTTGCGACCGGGCCTGACCTGGGCTTGTCTGACATCACACCTGCTTGCCTCTTGGTTGGAGTCCGGGTCTCAGCCCTGTCTGTGGCGCTCCACGGCGGTGTTTGTGACATCACTTCCGCTACGTGCATGCGAGAGTGGTGTCCCGGCATTCTGTCCGGAGTCCATGCAAGCCACAGTCGAGGCCAGATGCCGACATCTCTGTTTTCTTATTGTTATTTATGTTCTATGCTTTGTTCTTTTCGTTAATCATTAATGTTTTCAAACAATTTATTATACAAAATTTTAAACTACACAGATGAATATTTAGGCAAAAATGATGTTACATTAAAGAGCCTAGCAAAGTTGTAAAAAATAATTAAACACCGACAAACGAGATGAAATGCGCATTACAGACCTAACTTAATTATAAAATTACTTTTCACATGTAGTTTAGTTAAGAATAAATGTTAAAGTATGTTAAGAGTAATAAATTAAATGTTTAAATACTATATTTCAATTATAATCACAAATTTACATACTTGTATATGTAGTTCGTATACAGTTCTCAGTCTATAGTACATATCTACATCTGCCACTCGAAATAAAATTTTCAGTTCGGGTTTAGAGTGAAAAAATACAACTATCTTACACAGATCCTGGTGCAACTGTTCAGGAAAGCTTGGGCTCTTAATGTGATTCAGTTTATTTCTGAGAAAATAAATGCTGTATGCATTTTTTTCTATAATTATGAGACATGCAACTGTATCAGAGTTTCGTCTGATTGCTGAATTCCTGTTAACAAATCAAAACTTACAATTTTTTTTTAAATTATGGAATTTAAACGAAATAAAATATATTACTGACACGATAACTATGCCTTGGAATGGCTGAGGAACACTATCATGCAAGTTGCGAGAAGGCGTGAACGAGCAACCTGCATCCCACATAAAACAGCTACTGTCTGTACCACACATTGAATTATGAAATTGACATTTGTTTCCTGAGTGTGCTCCTATTTGTTAATGAACCTACAATTTTTCGTAGGTCACTATTTTTACAAATTATTTGGATTAAACTGACTGATGTCCTGGGGTGAACAAGGGGGTGGGGGGCCAAGGGTATTTCCCCCCCCCCCCCCCCCCCTCTGAAACCTTGAAGTGGGGGCAAATGGGGGCAAAGAAAGTGCTGTGTAATCAATTTTTAGATAATAAAACTGCTTAAATAGCACCATTTTCCACCTTGAAATACAAATTTTCCTGGGGGAGGACCCCCGGACCCACCGCTTCAATAGGGGATAGATGATTCTTTATAAAAAAGGTGTATTGCCGCCCCCCCCCCCCCCCTTAGGAAATTTAGTTGTTGCGCCCCTGCTGATGTCTTCATTTTGTTGTTCAAACTTCTGTTTGTGAAGATATTAGACCATTATCTACATTGAATTGTCGTTTAAATATATTACATGAATGTCACTAGTCTTTTCCATTAATCAGGTGACAAAAATATCAAAATACATTACTTTGGAACTCCTAAGAATTACTATCAAACAACAAAGACCACTAAAGTCATGTTCCCTCCTCCCTTGAAGGCTAGCGAAGTCGTCCTGTTGCGATCGTAAGGGAACATTCCGGATCCCACATAAAACAGCTACTGCTTATACAGACAACAGAGACTGCTTATACAGACAGCAGAGTGTGCTGTGCTTTTCCCCACTCAGCTACTTTCTAATATTATTATACTAGATAGGTTTGACTGTTGGTTACTATTACTTTCTGCCGATATATATATATATATATATATATATATATATATATATATATATATATAATTTGTAATAGTGTATAAGGGTAGGTCAAACAACACAGATATTATTCAGGTTCTGGTAATTATGTGTAATATTTAATTACATGTGTGGCAATTTATTACATCGGCGCCTATTGCTGCACAAGGGCCTAACCCACTTAACACAAATGAGTATTAGACACAACACAAAACATAGGTTAATATGACAGGTTCATTCATATCTCGGTAAATTGGTAAGGAAAATTAACATACGTTGAAACTTTATTAATTGCAAAAATTTTAAATAAAATATTTAAATAAAATTTATTATCAATAAATTACTGAACTGGGTTGTGGAATGACTATCATGTTCGTTAATCATCTGGATATTTACGTCGCACACATGATTACGATACAACAGTTCATTTAGGTCCATTCAAAAATACGTAATATTATGTTGCACTTTTGCGTGATCAACGAGTTAGCAATCCACAAAATCAAGTATTTAAATAACAATTTCAGTTCGTTGTAGAGTTCGTGTACCTAGGCTTTAGCTCAGTTTTACGATCGGTAGAACACAAAACTATCTCTCTCGTTTCACCCCTGGGTTAAAATTGATAAATTAGATAGTTTACAATTACAATAATCTTTACTGTTTTTGGTTATTTAAAGTCTTTTAAAATGTTGATAGTATAATTTAAACTCAATGTTCTTTCAATTAGTACGTCGCTATAACAATTTTAGTATGGCGCTGTTTCACATGGTATGGAGGGTTTTTACTTACATAAACTAATCACTCCTGGGTACATATTCGTCAGAATATGCCCTAACAAACTAGTAAACATTTAACAACACGACGAAAAAAACTTATCCTTTGTTGCGGATGGTCTGAAATAGCTAATATCTTTTTTTCTTTTGAATTTTTGACAGGCTCCGCGCCCTTGCATCTCACTGGGACGCCATCTCTTACATAACTCCTTCTCAAATAGAAACGTTCCAGACGCCTTCTACTTGAAACATGGCCTCTGATTGGCCGGGGCGGAATGCTGTTAACGAAATTTACAAAATCACATCTTGTAAACAAAAGGTATTAACAAAGTTGCAAACACAAAACTGAATTAAATTTAAAAACAGAATTTCCAACAATGCCACATCCTTCGTATATGACACGTATAATAACACAGTTTATACGTTTTGTTCAATTGGTCCTTAGAGGGGTATATCTAATTGCCGGTCTATATATGTCTTCCCCACTACATAGAGCATATCTCTCATAGATATACCTAATTAATAGGAATATATATTTAATAACTTTTGCGGGCGAACAATATACAAATTAAATAATAAAATTTCATAATAATAATAATAGTCAATATAATAAGTTTTTATAAATAATAGTATCATTAAAATAAGTCATAACTTTCTGTGCATTATGAAAATAGTAACAGCACAGAATTGCCGCCCTTGTCAATCATATTGAACTGCAATCGTTGACCTGTTCAAAACAGTACAATGTGATTGGCAGTTTACCGTCTCTCTCGCACTATGTACAACGAATAGCCTTGTCGCCTAGCGGCGCCCGCACCACACATAAAAAAAAAACTTGGAGCGACCGAGTTTCTTCTTCTCCTTTTTTTATTTATTTATTTTTCTATCGTCCTTTCGATCGTTACACCAGACAATTCGCGCAATTTTAATCACTTTGCATCGGGTCGTCGCCGCTAGCAGACCTGCGCTGGAATGGTCCACGGGTTTTCCCGCGCAAAATCTTCTCTGCTGGACCTGCTGCAGCTCTCCGACGGCGTCTACTCCCTTGAGCCGCTCCTGTTGAGAGGGACGTGGGAGGACATACTTACTGTAAGTAGCAATCTCATATGGCTGTAGCGGGTGTATGTACATGTGAGTCAACAATATGACGTTCTCCAGGACACGTCACGGCAGTGGATCAACGTCCACCCGCGGTGCAAGCGACATCCACGGCGGCGGCTGAGGAGGCATCGGGACAGCGCCCGACCTCAAAGCGGCCAACACCAACACCTGCTCCACACCTCACGTCGGCGGGATTGGCGTGTGGCGGCTCGCAGTACCGGACAACACGGCTCCTGGCTCCGCGGCGAACATCTGCAGCGGCGGACTGCGGCTGCAGCTGCCGCCCTACCCCACGAACACGTGAGAGGCGGCGTCGGGACGTCTGCGGTGCTGCTCGTGTCGGCGGAACCGCCACTTCTCACAAGGACGCACTCGTCGGGTCCCGTCACTGATAGGTACACAGCCGTTGCGAACCGTATTGTGTACATTTTAACTAACAAGTGTCCCGGTCATTAAACAGTCTTAAAACTCTTCACTCATGTGTGAATCGTGCACTTGTAACGCACGAATGTCGGCAGGCTAAGACATCTTCTGTGCTTAACGTAGCCTATCCACAAGCCAGTTCAGTATAAACTAACTCTATTAAAACAAATAGTAACTAATGGGATCAAATAACATCAGATATTAAATAATAAGTATGGTAACTTAGGCTAACCATTCAATAACTTTCAAAGTGAAATTGTTACATCTTAACAATAGGTATTATTAGCTAGATAACATTCAAGCATAACTTTAACTAAACTGATTTTCGTGTTAATGAAAGGGTTTGTTTACATCATTGTTAGGCATCCTTATGCCTTCAGGTTGTACCTGTTTTATTCTATGTACAATTTCATTATGCATCTCGTGCATTTCCATAAGAATCATTTCACAATCTTTCATAACTTCATAATATCAACAATTGAAAAAATTAATAATTCTCACTAACATCTCATATCATATACATAACATCATATTTACAATATCACTTCAAGGAACATTTCATATATTTCATAATTAAAAGCATTTGTTTATGTTAGCAAACAAATCAACAATAGTTTTGATTTCGTTTAAGTACACGCTTGGAAAGGGAACGCACATTGTTTCCTTCTCTTTTATCTCTCTTTTATCGCAGCTTATCGCTCGGCGAAGGTGGCCTCTTTTTTTTTTCTTTTATTTTACTCGAGTGTCTGGTGAACTTTTATTTCTACCATTTCTCGCAAGGTAGTATTTTTTTTTCTGTAATCAGCTGGGTTCTCATGTAACGCAAACAGCTGTTTGGAAAGTGTATAGCAGTCTCCCTCTCATCTCAACCATTAGTTTCGTTTTCAGGCATCCGATGCGGGCTTCGCAGGATCCTGACTGTGTATTCATATCATTCAGAAATTTCTCTGATAGGAATTGTTTCTTGTTAAAATCACTTGAGATTCATGATCTCGATGCAAAGGATAATTCTATCCTGACAAAGCTAAGTGAAACAAAAAAAATGCTTTCATGATAGCTTGCAATTTTTTTTTTTTTCTGGCTGGCTCAATTTTGCAGTAACTTAGTACTTGTTTATAATACAGCCTGCTGACATTTACTGCAACAGTGTACTAAGTCCGCGACATAGTTGTTAGACATTGAGTTTTTCAGGTATTCGTTTGACATCATATTCGCCTACTCGACGATTACAAACATAAACTAACAAAATCTCAAGTGCCACGTTGAATGAAATTAAAGTCTTTTGTATAGTTTTTTTTTCTCACAATAAATAACACAAAGTCGTTCGTATATATCTTGTTATCATTTCATAAATATCATTATTTAAAATAACCAAATCAAGTTAATTTAAAGAAATAGCTTTCTAATACTGAGTGGATTTGTATGCGAAAGGAATGCATACTTTTCTACTCTGCATTCAGG
The DNA here is from genome assembly GCF_032445375.1 of Bacillus rossius redtenbacheri. Lineage (NCBI taxonomy): Eukaryota > Metazoa > Arthropoda > Insecta > Phasmatodea > Bacillidae > Bacillus > Bacillus rossius. Next base: position 407,868 of record NC_086336.1, on the reverse strand, counting down.
GCAGAATGCAACCCTATGAGATCGTTTGCAAAGCCCTACTTCAATCATAGAATTCGTGTAAAACAAAAGTATTAAATTTGCAAAAAAAAAAATTTTCTCTTCTCCTCCAGCAGTGTTTAATAACAGAAAAAGATAAATCTCGGCGATTCTTAATAAATTCAGTGGTGTGTTGTGCTTCGGAAAAATTGGAGTAACCACATCAGTAATTCAAGGTAACCTTATTATTATTATGCTAGTAGTTGCAAAGTGTTTATGTGCTTCTTAGATGCTTTGTAGAACAGTGCTCACCCATGTTTACACAGCTAGGCCATACTTCTCTCACACAAGTTAGTCGACAACACACAAGCTTGACATTTCTTTTTGCTAGTTAGTATGATAGTACTTACAGATAGGCGCATCTCATTACATGGATTCAGGCATTACTGTTAGTGAACTTATACTCACACGAAGAATAACGCAGACCAACTGACAAACAATATTATACACATAATACACTATTAAATTCGAAGATTAATTACATCTGTGTGGGTGGCATTTCACTTCACCTCACTACAGGCAATAATAAGCGGGAATTGCACTTCCGCATCGACGCGACGATAATGTACCAAGCGGGTATCACACTTCCGCTACACATTAGGTACCTGTCAGTGGTTGCAATACGCCTCACATGGCGTATCAAATTACACAGTAACCATTTAATACCTTTCACATTTATACTGGTCAGGTCCTGGCTCTGACCTAGACATTCCGATTGCGCTCAGCTGTTATAGTACCTATACTCGTACTATACAGGTGTTTCACTAGCTTGTGTCGAACTTGTTCACTGGGACACAGGTTTCTTGTAGGCTCTCAACTGCGAAATATTATACCGGCCTACTGGTCGGCCTGTAGATGGGTCTTCCAGAGCATAACAATTCTCTTGAACTATGTCAGTTATGACATATGGTCCGTCGAAAAGCAGAAATAATTTCCTGGTGACATTCTCCCATGCCTTGCTGACCGGAGATGTCTTCTTGAGCACAAGGTCGCCGATATTAAATTTAGACAATTTGGATGCTGGTTTCCTTCTTCTTCGTACATCAGCTTCTGCTGTGAGCTTCATTCTTACGAATGCTTCCACTTCTTCTCCTGTGGGTAGTCTTGTCCTTTCGGGCTCCTTGTCACAATGGGGTATAAATTCAGGGTTGATCATACAGAGTCTTAATAGTTTAACGTGCCAGTGTTGGCACGTCCACCTGGAGCTAGTGATCTGGCTCCTTCTTGACGATTCCACTGTCGGTTCCCTGCTGCTTCAGACACAGCAGCTTTGAATTCTGCTGCCAACTGATTTGCTGGTCCCTGGTTGTAGTACGTCGTCTGCTGAGATGTAGACGGAGCAGCAAATGGTGGTGGGAATGTTGTCATCTGTGTGTTTCGGTTGTACGAGAGGTGGCTGTTCTGGGCATGGCCGCCACTCGTCTCGTGAGTCCTGGGGGCATAGTGGTATGGCGGGCGGTAGTCCTCAGGTTTGCCGTTGTAGCGGGGCTCGTCGGTACGGCGGTACTTCTTGCAGTACTCCAGCTCGTCTTCTGACGATGCTCTCCGGCGGCGGTCTGCTGACTCCCTGGGTGGCCGTGACTCTGGCGAGAATGATCTTCGCTTGTTGTCTCGGTAGTCCCCCTGCCTCCGGCGGTGGTTTGCTCCGTCATCGCTGTGGTAATTCCTGGAGTTGGACCACCACGTCTTCCTCTTGTAATAGGGGGTCTTCCTGTAGCCTGTCTGGTATTGATCGTTCCGGCTAGGTCCTCCTCCTCTTGGCTGCCAGTTCATCGTGTTCACTGCTGCCTGTCTGAGTTCCTTGGGTTTTCCCTCGCGATTCTGCCAGTAGTTGTGGACGGGCTGTTGTCGGTGGGGCTGTGGAACCCTCTCACTCTCCTCCTTGGTATTGGGTGCTCTGTCCATTTTCTCAAGTTTATCATAATTGAGAAGGCGCTCGCGGAACTCTGTCACATCACGGTACGGCAGGCCTGATAACTGCTTCTGATACTTGAGTGGGAGCTGCGTGAGGATGGCCGCGATGAATTCATCATCCGTCATGGGCTGATCCAAGTAGCGTGTCTTCTCAAACATTGCTGATAGATGCGCTTCCAAGGATGCACACTTCCTTGGGTCATACTTCTCCGTGTGAAGCTGTGCACGGAGGTGACTCTGTATTCGGATGTTCCAATACTGGTTGTGGAACAGGGACTGGAACTGGGCGTAACTATGCGTTGATGCACTCAGCATCTCCCACCAGTAAAATGCCGGTCCTTTCAGGGCGCTGTTGAGACACTTCAGTATCTCTGTATCTCTCAAATGAAAGGTTGAGGTGTACTCCTCAAATCGTTTCAGAAAACGGATGGGGTTCTCTGTAGCTCTGCCAGCAAACGTGGGCATAGCTTCTGCCCAATGCTTAGCTGGATGGTGCATGAGCGTGGCCGCATCAATGTTGGATGGGCTCAATATAGGGGTTTCTCTGGGCAGATCCATTTGAACGGTAGGATGATTGTGGATGGGTAGCAGTGGAATTGTGTACATCTCACTGGGGCTCGGTTGCCTGTCTACTGGGGCAGTCGGTACAGTTGACACAGGGGCTGTGTGTGACGGTACATGAGCTTGGCGGTCAGCTGACTCACTCCTGGGACTGGGGTGTACACTAAGGTGCTCGATTCTATCTCGTAGTGTGGCAGTAGCCACCTCCATGTCCTCCAGTCTATGTTCGAGATGCTGGAGTTGTCCTCGCACCTCCTCCCTAGCGCTAGCTTGTCCCTGGTGTTCATTTGAGATCATGTTTCGTATGGATGTTACATGAGTCTCCAGACTGTCCACACGACTACTATTCTGTGATACCTGCTCAGATATCTGCTGGACCTGTTCGTGTTGCTGGGCCAGCCTAACCTCAATGCTGTGTTCCAGGCTCTTTAATCCTGAGTTGGTCTGATCCCTCAGCGCTCCCAACTCATTCGTAAGCCGCCCCATTTGAGTATTGTTCTGTTCAAGTTTCGCATTTAGTTGAGTATTATTCTGTTCTAATTTCGCATTTAGGGATGCATTATGATGCTCCATTTGAGTATTATTCTGCCGTAATAACTGCATGAGTGCTTCCAGTGTCACAGGTGATGTAGAAGTATTATCTGGCAATGGTATGATGTTAGGGACAGTGGCCTCCCTTTCCTCCTGCTCCCCTGTTGCTGGTGACGTGGGCCGCCCTAACCTCTCAGCCACGGTGGTAGAGTGATCACTAGGTCCCTCCACACAAGTGTTCCCTGGTGAACCCCCTGCTGATGATGTAGTCGCCGTGTCACTTCCTGAATTCCCTGTGTTATCGCAGTCTTCACACATACTGTCACGCCTACTCCTGAGCGAGTATGTGGGGTGGTTGTGTGCCATGTTATTATAATGGATTAGATACACTATGCAGGATCAAATAACAACTTAAAATAAGGTGTGACAACTCAGTGTCAACACACTCGGGCCCCACGTTTATGTGCGCCACTTTCTCTGTGCTGTGCTTTTCCCCACTCAGCTACTTTCTAATATTATTATACTAGATAGGTTTGACTGTTGGTTACTATTACTTTCTGCCGATATTGATATCTATATATATATATATATATAATTTGTAATAGTGTATAAGGGTAGGTCAAACAACACAGATATTATTCAGGTTCTGGTAATTATGTGTAATATTTAATTACATGTGTGGCAATTTATTACATCGGCGCCTATTGCTGCACAAGGGCCTAACCCACTTAACACAAATGAGTATTAGACACAACACAAAACATAGGTTAATATGACAGGTTCATTCATATCTCGGTAAATTGGTAAGGAAAATTAACATACGTTGAAACTTTATTAATTGCAAAAATTTTAAATAAAATATTTAAATAAAATTTATTATCAATAAATTACTGAACTGGGTTGTGGAATGACTATCATGTTCGTTAATCATCTGGATATTTACGTCGCACACATGATTACGATACAACAGTTCATTTAGGTCCATTCAAAAATACGTAATATTATGTTGCACTTTTGCGTGATCAACGAGTTAGCAATCGACAAAATCAAGTATTTAAATAACAATTTCAGTTCGTTGTAGAGTTCGTGTACCTAGGCTTTAGCTCAGTTTTACGATCGGTAGAACACAAAACTATCTCTCTCGTTTCACCCCTGGGTTAAAATTGATAAATTAGATAGTTTACAATTACAATAATCTTTACTGTTTTTGGTTATTTAAAGTCTTTTAAAATGTTGATAGTATAATTTAAACTCAATGTTCTTTCAATTAGTACATCGCTATAACAATTTTAGTATGGCGCTGTTTCACATGGTATGGAGGGTTTTTACTTACACAAACTAATCACTCCTGGGTACATATTCGTCAGAATATGCCCTAACAAACTAGTAAACATTTAACAACACGACGAAAAAAACTCATCCTTTGTTGCGGATGGTCTGAAATAGCTAATATCTTTTTTTCTTTTGAATTTTTGACAGGCTCCGCGCCCTTGCATCTCACTGGGACGCCATCTCTTACATAACTCCTTCTCAAATAGAAACGTTCCAGACGCCTTCTACTTGAAACATGGCCTCTGATTGGCCGGGGCGGAATGCTGTTAACGAAATTTACAAAATCACATCTTGTAAACAAAAGGTATTAACAAAGTTGCAAACACAAAACTGAATTAAATTTAAAAACAGAATTTCCAACAATGCCACATCCTTCGTATATGACACGTATAATAACACAGTTTATACGTTTTGTTCAATTGGTCCTTAGAGGGGTATATCTAATTGCCGGTCTATATATGTCTTCCCCACTACATAGAGCATATCTCTCATAGATATACCTAATTAATAGGAATATATATTTAATAACTTTTGCGGGCGAACAATATACAAATTAAATAATAAAATTTCATAATAATAATAATAGTCAATATAATAAGTTTTTATAAATAATAGTATCATTAAAATAAGTCATAACTTTCTGTGCATTCTGAAAATAGTAACAGCACAAGAGACTGATTGTACAGACAACTCGTACATGATGGCTGCTAACATGTAAATAGATTATCTTGATATGTGTTACGTTGTTAATTGTGATGTCAGTCGAAGCATGCTAGTTTGTAATACTGGTGACTATAGATGAACCTGGAAATGTTTCTTTGTTTCTGCTTGCTACCATCCACTAAAATATATGCACAAATATTGATTCTTGCTAGACCGTGATATTTTTCACTCATTTCTTTTAATGAGGTGAATGTCACTTCCTCTTGAGGTCTAGCGAAGCACTCTTTCTCTTGAGTTCGCGAGTGAGCACCCCACATTCAACATTAATAAGGAACCACCTTAACTGTCCGCAACTCAAAAATAATGGGAAATATTATTATCCTCAATTATTTCCAAAATAAATTATTTTACTACAGCAACATGTTTTATGGTTGCTGTATAATTTTGTAAAAAAAAAAAAAAAAAAAAACATTCAGATGCTAAGTATACCATATTAAAAAGTTGTTCATTATTTGCAATAAGAAAGTTGTTAAGCTCACGTTGAAGGACCATCTCGGGACAGCAGCAAGTGTGTGTGATTATGTATAGGCCTGTATATAACACTAAAGAAGACATGGTATAAAGTTGAAACTACTTAGTTATTTTATAAATAATTAAATACGTGTTGGTTGTACTATGATATTCATTTTTCAGTTCTATAACTTATGTAGTTAAAAAAAAAGAGGGAGTATTTTAGTAATCACAGTGATAAGTAAACCTCGGTAACGAGCAAAATAATATGTGTTCTCATGTTGATATCAAATATATTATACGAAACTTGGGACACCAAATTTAACGTAGGATTCTCTAAAACAATGCCGAGAAGATAAATATATGAAAAGTATTTATATTAGGGAAAAATTGTAAAAATGTATCCCCTTTTTAAAATCTAACTATAATTCTGTTTGACAACATGGTACTGTCATTTTTGAGGATATAATTATTTCACTGAGTTGAGGGTGAAATTTAACAAGCACCAGAAATACAATGAAATAAACGCGCAAGACAACGTAAACCCGACAGGTTGAAGGTCCAATGCACTGCGTACTGGCAGAAACTGCTACAGCCACAAGCCAAAGAGCCGAAGTCAAGATGGCGGACACATGGGGGATGTACTAAGTGTATCAGTGTGTCAAATAAACTGTATGGTAGTGAAACTATGCTTGCCGTCACCCGACCTCTGATTAAGGCCCGGGAGGTACCTGACGGGCGCTACGGGCAGCGTGGTGCTGCTGTTGTCCGGGGGGTGCCAGGCTAGTGCAATACTAGGCCGTTGGTGATGGGTCGTGGGTACTCTGCCCCCGCGTGCCCCGCCAGGTACGCGGCTTGAAAACTATCCTGAGTTGCGGCGCTCGGCCGTGTGAAGGATGGAAGAGTGCAGAATTACGGTAGACGACACAGTTTATATTAAACGGTGTTTAATTCACGTACTTTCCGGTGGTATGCGTGGGTACCTTGTACGCCCTACACGTACACTACGCGGTACAAAGTCGCTACACAAACCGCGCTAATGTGCTGTGCGGCATCTACGCCGTATTACATTTACAATTTAAAACAAAACACGACACTACAACAACCCGGCAGTCTCGCGGGAACGTGATTAATGTTTGCTGGAAACGGCCAGCGCCGAGAGTTGACGAGTCTGGGAGGACTCGACGAGCGTGACCCTAAATCAACTGTAACATTTACGTGATGTTGGAGCCGGCAGGCGTATGCGCGGCGAATTAACTAAAAAACACTGTGGCTGGAGTCGGCCAGTACCATAAGTGGTGTGATCCGCGACGCGGTGCGGAATCACTAAAAAGACGGTCGGGGTAGGCCCGGTTCCGCGGAATACACGCCGAGTCGACGTGAGCAGCAGCAAATTAGAAGGTTATATGATTACATTACTTACAGAAGTAGCGATCGGTGAGCACAAAGGTGAAGGCTGCTCACGGACAAACACGTCTTGACCATGGAGCTAATCATGCTCCTTGGTCTTGACCCGGTGCGGAGTAGTTCGAGACTGCCGAACACGGCCGCCTCGCAAGGGGGGGGGGGGGGGGGGGGGAATTTCACTTCCCTTGTGAGACGGTGCCAAAAACTTATATTAAATTAATTGGTTGAATTATAACAAAAACACATTCCAGGAGCTTAAATAAAATTTAGCACCTGGTAATTGGGTGCTTAAGGCTTAACAGCTGTTTTGTATTATTTAATGATTTGAAATGTTGCACCAAGTTGGCGACTGTCAATATAGTGACCAATTGTCTCTGTGTAAATTGTTTAGGTTGGATTTATCCTAACCTGACTTGATCAGGTTCACGGGCACTGTAATTAAGGCCAGTGGCCGCGGCGACTGGTAATAAGGTTCGTTGCCCACTCCGTGCGTGCGGTGCTCGCACGGATTACCTACGACGCACTTGCTTAATGCTTATGAATAATTACTATTGTTTTAGTGTCTCATTCATTGATTGTTTTATGAAATCGAGTCCCCGGGGTCTCGTGTCCTGAAGTTTAATCGAGTTTATTGAGGTCACCCGGGGCGCTCGTTTGACTCATTCTGGCTGGGCTAGGGGTGCGCTCCGCAAATGGGATCCGGTACTGGCGATGTGCGGAGCACGGGCTTAGAGGCCATGGTTGGTACGACATCATCCTGAAATACATTTTGTAACCTTGAATAGTCATAGCAAAATATAATAGTAACTTATAATACCTATAATTTCATAGCCAGGAAAATTGTGTTGGGACGAACATTGCATCATTATTCCCTAAAGCATTACGAACATGGCACTATCTTAAAAGTAAAAGTTGCAGTCATATAGGACACGGATTTGGACTTGATTTTCGACCAGAAATTGTATTAAAATGTGGCCCATCTTGTTAAAATTCATCCACACTAAAATAGTAACTTGAAACGTTTTAAAACACATAATACTAAGAAAATTTTTGAATATTTGATTTTCGTAAACGACTGAAATCAGTTTGTAAATACTAACTATAAACAAACCTTAGCTTATTGAGCTGAAGATGCCGCCCCGAAATACAGAGTGTATCAATATTCATGTTACAATGCTTGAGGGTAGAAAGCTCTTATTATTTGCAACCATTTTTGCCAATAAACATGTTGCCAGAAACACGTAGTTAAGCCCCTGTAGCCCCAGAAAGAGTCAGCATAGGCAACCCGTTGTAGAGTGTTATGTTGTGGATGTGTTCGAGTAGAGAAATAACCTTTTTAATCGTGGCACAGATTTTAATTTCACTTTGAAATCAATCACAGCTTCGGCTTTGTTTCATAACATTGAAATTGTTGCATACGTTTTAACGTGACAGCCTAAAGCAACGGCTCAAAAACATGCCCACCTTGAGCGACACAGAGGTGGCAATGGCGAATCATGTTTTCATGGATATGCTGGAGCATGTGTGGAGTCGACCTTATGATTTCGAACGCTTCAATGATTCGCTGTGTAAGCTCTTCTACCGTTTCTACTGGCGTAGCGTAGATAAGCCCTTTTACGTAACCCCACAGAAAGAAATCTAACGGGGTTAGGTCCGGTGACCTTGGCGGCCATGCGACAGGGCCCGCTCGTCCAATCCATCGGTTTGGAAATGTTTGGTTTAAATACTCTCACACTTGCAGGGAAAAATGAGGTGGTCATGTTGGTACTACATCACACGTCGGACATGCAATGGAACCTCTTCAAGAAGACCTGGTAGTTCGTTCTAAAGGAAGTGGAGGTATCCGGCGCCGGTAAGTCGTGGGGGAAGAAAAAAAGGCCCGATGAGTACGCCGTCAACAATACCGGCCCACACATTAACTGAAAAACGTTCCTGGCGAGCTGTAACACACGTTTCATGCGGATTGACATCATTCCAAACATGACTGTTGTGCGAATTGAGAATAGTGTCTTGAGTGAACTTGGCTTCATCGCTGAATAAAACCGCTAACTCGGGGTTCCTCAATACTCTTCGAATGTACTAACGAGAAAAGGTCATGCGAAGAGGATAGTCCGCCGGACCCATGTGTTGCACTTTTTGAAGGTGGTACGGGTACAAGAGTTTTTCATGAAGAACTCGCCAAACAGCCATTTTGTCAGCGTCCATATCGGAACCTTCTGCCCTTGTGCTTGTAACCGGACTATCCTCAAATATCTGAAGTACATCTTCTTCAAAACTGGGAGTACAAACCCTGAGTGGAGCACCAGCATTTGGTCTTGTTACGGCACATGTACCAGTATCACGCATTCGCTGAGTAAGTCTTGCAAACATGGTGTGAGCTGGAATCCTACGACCCGGATATCGTTCTTCGTACAGACGACGGGCGGCTCGTCCATTTTGTCTAGCTTCCCCGTAAACAAGCAGCATGTCTGTGTACTCACTAAACGTGTACTCCATTGAGCTCCACTAAAACGTCGCCCTTATCGAACCACAGCGAAAGAAATGACACCACTAGTTTGCTTGTACGGCAGAACAGTCAACGACAGACCACCAGTGATATCAAAACACACTGCGACACTGCGATGTCACGCTGCGCAGTGCTATGGCACGGCACCAACGGAAGTAAAAAGGGGCGGGGGTCAGCATTCGTTATCGTACAGTCCTCTCGAGCGCTGCCCGGCGTCGTGAACACGTAATTCACCACAGCATCGTCTGTCTCGCAAAAAGTCCAACAGGTTGCCTACGCTGACTCTTCCTGGGGCTACAGGGGTTAACTACGCGTTTCCGGCAACATGTTTATTGGCAAAAATGGTTGCAAAAAATAATAATAGCTTTTTACCCTCAAGTGTTGTAACATAAATTTTGATACAACCTGTATATTAAAATAAAAATTCCCTTGAATAAATCTAAAATAATTACTTAAATATCAAAAAAATAAAAATTAAAAAAGTGCCACAAGTTACCTAAACGAGGCACGATACATATATCATTTTATATTATATTTTTGTTTAAAAAAACTTCCTGTTGATGAAATGTGAGCCACGGGCCTCGTGCTCACGAGTCTCACACCTTGCCGCCAGCTGCCAAGACTGTTGGGGAGCAACTGCAAGTACATGCAGGGCCACTGACGTGAGGCGTGCCACACGTGCCTGGTGGATCACAAGGGCCGCCGCTTCCCCTCCCTCCGCCCCCCTCCCCCGGCTCCCCGCGCGCGGCGCTCTGCTTCGGCGCCGTCAACCTGACACCCGGCAGCTGTCGCGCGACCTCCCGACGCCTTTCTCGATGAATCTGGCGCCGCTGGCCCCAGCCGCGCTCGTCACTTCTAGAAGTGGCACCTGGGCCTATATGAGCCCAGGACGCCGGCCTCCGAGGTAGTTGGGAGTTGAGTGGAGTTGAGTTCCGGTGCGATAGTCTAGCTGATAGTGCCGCGGGTGCGGCGGGAGTCCCGAGCGGAGCCTCGGCGAAGGGAAGTGCGGCGGTGGCTACGGAGGTCCACGAGGAGTGCTGCGGCGAGAGTTGCGCCAGAGGTGCGGGCCAGCGAGGTGTGCGGTGTGTAAGGACTTGAGGTACTGAGTGCGAGTCATTGATTAGTAGGCATTTGAAGTAAGATTATTTATTAGTGTTGTAAATATTAGCAGTCAATAAAACTGTGTAGTAAAATCTTTAATTGGGCTATCCATTACGAACCCAGTAGTTTTCCCACGAAGATTAGTTATTGTTTTTAATAATTCGTTACAGTAGTATAATGCACGCAAACCCCAATTATTTCTAGGTTATTTAAAACTTGGAAATGCTTTTACTATGACTATTTTATAGTTATTCAAATATATTCCAGGGTAGTTTCACTCGGGACACGAATATGTTTGGTATGTCCCCTAATGTTTACCAAAGTGACGATATGCGGGTAAGTGTCGCTACACGTGCGGCCGCCATATTTCCGAGGCCTCCGAGACTTCTGCGCAGACGCAGCTCTGTTGTCAGCATTTCCGCTCCGTGTTCCCGAAGCTACTGCCCAATGCCGTGTGCCGACAGCTGAGATGTTTACAGTCATGCGGACTGCCAACAAAAGCGAAAACTTAAAACTTTGGAATAACTTTTTTTAACTGAATAAAATAATAATAAATAGCTAAATAAAAAGTACTCGTGTATTGTTACTATGATGATTATTTATGAAATAATAATTATTAAATTATAAATAAATAATAAATTAATTCAATGTGACTCATATACAAAAACATAATGGACTAAATATCGAAATAAACGTGATCCGAACCTATTAGTCCAGGAGCCAGGTACATTTTCGGTCAATTATTTCTTCTCGAGAGAAACTTCCGTAAAATGCATCAGGGACTTATAGCCCAGGCATTTTAGGGGAAAAATCGAGCAAACCTAAAAAAAAAATAATGTAGTTTTGAAATTTGGCACAGACGTTCCTTTTGGTGTTAAAAATTTATTCTAAAAAGTCCCCATCTCTCAGATGCCGGCTTCATACCTTTTTAAGGCAATAAGGGCGTAAGTGCCGAAATATGCATATCACGACTGTTGCGCAAAAAATATTCATTCTAATATATCAAAATTTGGTCAAAATTTTAAAGTTAAGGGCCCTTAGTCCTAAATCATTCATTTTTTTACTTTATACACCGCAAAAATTATCTTATAACCTAATTTGTACTCAATTAATGGAAGTAAAATGTATGACTGCTCTATACAATCACCAGTTACATCAAATCCACCACTGATAGGCAAAAATATACCTTCATAAAAGTTTGCCGTTATTTTATTAGCTTTAAATTGATGGGTCAAACATGTGGATGCGATAATAATTGACTGACATATTAAGGATTACAAGGAACTACTGCACAACAATGTTTTTTTTAACAATTTAGGTTAATATTGACTATAGCAATTTACGAGAAATAAAAATAATGTAGTTTTTAAATTTGGCACAGACGTTCCTTTGGGTGTTAAAAATTGATCCTAAAAAGTCCCCATCTCTCAGATGCCGGCTTCATACCTTTTTAAGGCAAAAAGGGCGTAAGTTCCGAAATATGCATATCACGACTGTTGCGCAAAAAATATTTATTCTAATATATCAAAATTTGGTCAAAATATTAAAGTTAAGGGCCCTTAGTCCTTAATCATTTGTTTTTATTACTTTATATACCGCAAAAAATTAAACCTTATTTATAATAATATTGGAAGTAAATTTGCTGCTATACACAAGCACAAACTGCATAAAACTGCAATATTCTTAGTTAACTTGTATTTTACATTTTTTTATCCTATTGCAATTGTAGAAAATATGTATTGAAATACCTTATTCGACAGCCGGAGGTTAAGAGATGACAGAGATGTTAAAAAATTTACAGACTGGTTCAGTGTTCATCCACCTTTCCAGACATCAGAGGCTCTTCAGTCCATTTGCACAGGTTTCGTTGCAGATGAGAACATTAATTGTGACCAGGCTACAGCCATCAGAACAAAAGCCATCAACCACATGGTAGGAGGTAACTTCAGTGATGTGAAGATAAAACGTATCTACAAGGTAAAACCCCTCGCCATTATGTCAAGGGCTTTGAAAGTGAGAGAAGATGTAATCCCAGTGAACCCGCAGCAACTTTTCATGCGTATCATTTGTGAAATGAAAAATGAGAGTGACTTCACGAAATATTTCAAATATGAGTTGGCTCCAAAACCACCAGCTCTATTTGACGAAATATCAGTGAGGAAAACAGCAAAATCATCGCTTGCAAAGATCTTAAAATCGTGTGAGGTAACCAATGAGAGCATAAGTGTAGACTGCAAAGTAGTTATCGATGGAGGATACATCTTGCATGTGCTTGTGTGGCCAAGACCTGCTACATTTGGTCAAATATGTGAGGCTTATGTTACATTCGTCCAAAAACATTTTTCTGTGACAGCAAATGTAGTGTTTGATGGTTATGATAAGTTAACCACCACTAAAGAGGAAGAGCGAAGGTGGCGTTCTGCAGGGAGGTCTTCCACCGATATTTCAATAGCTGCTAACAATGATGTTACATCGACGCAAATGAACTTTCTGAGGAATGGCCATAACAAAAATGGGCTCATCAAATTATTAGTAACTTATTTTCGAGCTTCAGATCATCACGCCATTCAGTGTTCAGGAGATGCTGATACCACTATAGCAGCTATTGCTCTTTAGTATTCTACAAGCTGTTGTGTAAAAGTAATAGCTACTGATACAAACATCCCTGCGATGTTGACTACGAGGTCAGAGGATGCACACATTGAAATTGTCCATCCACCCTCAAGCAAGACAACAGGAAAGATATACAGTATATCAGCTATTCAGTAGGACATTGGTGAAATGAAAAACTATATGTTGTTTTGTCATGCTATAATCGTATCAGATACAACCAGTGCTTTCTTCGGTAAGGGAAAGAAGCAAGCATGGAACATCATCAAGAACGATGTTTCCATTCGGAGAACAGTACATGTTTTTACATGTAAGAACATCGTTATTGCAGCTGGAGAAAAGTTTGCAATTGCAATGTATCAGGGACATAACTATTCCACTTTAGATAAAATGAGAATATATATGTATACCTGCAAGATAGCAAAGATGCCTGTTAGTGCTTCTTTCCAGCTAGCCTCTATTCCACCAACCAGTGCCGCATGTGAACAGCATTCTCTTCGGGTTTACCTACAGGTGCAAGAGTTGCTGGGCCATTCATTAGATCCTGTTGAGTGGGGATGGAAAAGTGTGAATGGCACACTTGTTCCTATAACAACATCCCTTCCTCCAGCTCCAGAACTGCTCCTGAGTTTGATATCATGTAACTGTAAAAGTGAATGCAGCTACAAATGCGAGTGTGTGCGGGCTGGACTGTTGTGTGGTATTATTTATGCCAAATGTCGTGGGGCAACATGCACTAATGTTCTTATCAATGATGGTTCTGATGAAGAGGACCTTTAATGGACTGGTTATTTTTTTTATTATGTACTTCCATTAATTGATTTTAGATCAGGTTTCATTTTTTGCTATGTATTATGCAACAATAATGGATGTTAAATAACTAAGAGCATTCTACTTCACATCTTATACAAGTTACGATACAACTAAATGAATATTTTTCGCGCAACAGTCGTGATATGCATATTTCGGCACTTACGCCCTTATTGCCTTAAAAAAGTATGAAGCCGGCATCTGAGAGATGGGGACTTTTTAGGATAAATTTTTAACACCCAAAGGAACGTCTGTGCCAAATTTAAAAACTACATTATTTTTATTTCTGGTAAATTGATATAGTCAATATTAACCTAAATTGTTAAAAAACCCATTGTTGTGCAGTAGTTCCTTGTAATCCTTAATATGTCAGTCAATTATTATCGCATCCACATGTTTGACCCATCAATTTAAAGCTAATAAAATAACGGCAAACTTTTATGAAGGTATATTTTTGCCTATCAGTGGTGGATTTGATGTAACTGGTGATTGTATAGAGCAGTCATACATTTTACTTCCATTAATTGAGTACAAATTAGGTTATAAGATAATTTTTGTGATGTATAAAGTAATAAAAACGAATGATTTAGGACTAAGGGCCCTTAACTTTAATATTTTGACCAAATTTTGATATATAAGAATGAATATTTTTTGCGCAACAGTCGTGATATGCATATTTCGGCACTTACACCCTTATTGCCTTAAAAAGGTATGAAGCCGGCATCTGAGAGATGGGAACTTTTAGAATCAATTTTGAACAACCAAAGGAACGTCTGTGCCAAATTTCAAACCTACATTATTTTTATTTCTCGTAAATTGCTATAGTCAATATTAACCTAAATTGCTCAAAAACCCATTGTTGTGCAGTAGTTCCTTGTAATCCTTAATATGTCAGTCAATTATTATCGCATCCACATGTTTGACCCATCAATTTAAAGCTAATAAAATAACGGCAAACTTTTATAAAGGTATATTTTTGCCTATCAGTGGTGGATTAGATGTAACTGGTGATTGTATAGAACAGACATACATTTTACTTCCATTAATTGAGTATAAATTAGGTTATAAGATAATCTTTGCGGTGTATAAAGTAATAAAAACGAATGATTAAGGACTAAGAGCCCTTTACTTAAAAATTTTGACGAAATTTTTATATATTAGAATGAATATTTTTTTGCGCACCAGTCGTGTTATACATATTTCGGCACTTACGCCCTTATTTCCTCAAAAACGTAATAAGCCGGCATCTGAGAGATGGGGACTTTTTAGGATCAATTTTTAACACCCAAAGTAACGTCTGTGCCAAATTTAAAAACTACATTATTTTTATTTCTCGTAAATTGCTATAGTCAATATTAACCTAAATTGTTAAAAAAAACCATTGTTGTGCAGTAGTTCCTTGTAATCCTTAATATGTCAGTCAATTATTATCGCATACACATGTTTGACCCATCAATTTAAAGCTAATAAAATAACAGAAAACCTTTATAAAGGTATATTTTTGCCTATCAGTGGTGGATGTGATGTAACTGGTGATTGTATAGAGCAGTCATACATTTTACTTCCATTAATTGAGTACAAATTAGGTTATAAGATAATTTTTGTGATGTATAAAGTAATAAAAACGAATGATTTAGGACTAAGGGCCCTTAACTTTAAAATTTTGACCAAATTTTGATATATTAGAATGAATATTTTTTGCGCAACAGTCGTGATATGCATATTTCGGCACTTACACCCTTATTGCCTTAAAAAGGTATGAAGCCGGCATCTGAGAGATGGGAACTTTTAGAATCAATTTTTAACAACCAAAGGAACGTCTGTGCCAAATTTCAATACTACATTTTTTTTTTGAGTTGAAACACAATAATTCCTGGGCTATTATACGATGAACACTGGCGACCGTCAGCTGCGACTCCGTGGGTGGGGCTGGTTGTGGCAGTCTCCCACGCATGGTGAAAAAAAAAAAAAAGTTTTTTCAGTCATTTCCTCTCTTTTGAAAATTTGTCATATTATATTTTATCTAGTATTTTGAAAGGAAAACAAAGTCAGCTGAACATAACACGGTGGATTATACGTCAGCTGGCTGCTTGAACATGAAAAAAACTATTTATTTTTTCATTGATTTCCTCTCATCTAAAAATTTACCTGGTGATCGTTTATATGCTACTATAAATGAATATTAATGTTTTAATGCTAACTTAACGATTCGTTGTTCTGACACTGATGTATTGGTTATAATGTTAGCTAATATGGTTCATGTTTTACAACATGTTAACGTTTTTATGGAAGTCGGTGTTGGAAAACATATATGGTTCATCAATGTCACTCAACTTTATGAAACTTTGGGATCGAATTTGAGCGCAGCACTACCAGCATTCCATGCATTTACAAGATGCGATTTTAACCCTGCGTTTTTTAGAAAAGGCAAGAAGCGTCCATTTTCCATTATGTCAAAACCTGAAGCTTTTACGGAGTGTTTTGTACAAATGTCAGAGCCATCGATGAACAGGGGAGATTTATTTCGCAAAATTCAAGAGTTTACTTGTCAAATGTATGGCCTTAATCGGTTAAAAAAAATTAACGACGTTAGGGTTGCATTGTTCCAAAAAACTTACAAATTTTTGGACAGTAATGATGAATTTAAGTTGCCTAAAAAAGGTATTGACGGTTCTTCTCTACCACCATGCGAATCAGAACTGAACAAGCAATATTTAAGGGCGTGTTACATTGCGCAAATTTGGTCTCACGCTAACCTTAATGTTCCAACAACTGAAGAACCTACAGACTATGGTTGGGAAGAAATAGAAAACCGATTCGAATTTGATTGGTTTTCTGGGACTCAGTTACCAACGTCGATTGAGGAGATAACCATTCAGCCTGAAAAAGGTATCAATTCCTTTTTTATATTTTTATTTTTTCATATGATCATGTTTTACTATACACGCGGACTAATATTTATATATTTTTTTCCATCTTTTCACAGATGATGATGATGAAGACATGATCGCATATAACTCGGACAGCGACTCTGACAGTGAATCAGAGAGAGATGAAAGCGACTCAAGCCAAAGCGAGAGTGAAAATGATCAATTTTAATTGTTATATTTAATCAAATCATTTAAATAAAAATTTATCAATTAAAAAAATATGCTACAGTAAATAATTCATTAATTAATTTACTCATACCAACATTTCCTCCATTATTAAACATCATATTTGTTATCAAGACTCTTAAATCAAGCATAATGCCGAATAACTTAAGAAACGTTATTTCCTCCCGGATAAAAATTTATAAGAGGATTGTTAAAATACTCTAGTAAATAATGAAAAAAATCAGCTAGCTTTAAGTCAAGGGAAAAGTCATCAGCTGATAAGATTCAGTAGGTGATAGATGCTGTTGCGTTAAGGTGGGTCTACACTATATAACAAAAACATGTTATATTTGTAACATGTTATACAACAAGTTATACAACTTGTTTCATAACATGTTACATAACAAGTTAAATAATAAGTTATATAACAAGTAATACAACTTGTTTCATAACATGTTACATGTTTTTAAATATGTATACCAGTGTGGACAAACGGCCAACATGTTATACAACAAGTTATTTAACTTCCTTTGATCTTTACCGACACTGCATGGGAAACATATAACTTGTTTTATAACACTTATTTTGTTATAAAACATGGTGTTATATAACATTTTTCTTCACGTTTTCATAACAAGTTATATAACTTTGTTGTATAACTTGTAATATAATTTTCATTCTTTTCATTTTGTAACATGTTGTATAACTTTGTAATATAACATTTTATAACTTGTTTTGTTATACAGTGTAGACCCACCTTTACACCTTTCAAGGTACCAGCTGACAAACTTTCCACTGAGATACAGCAAGCTGACATTAATTTTCATTTATAGTAGCATATAAACGATCACCAGGTAAATTTTTAGATGAGAGGAAATCATTGAAAATATAAATAGTTTTTTTCATGTTCAAGCAGCCAGCTGACGTATAATCCACCGTGTTATGGTCAGCTGACTTTGTTTTTCTTTCAAAATCCTAGATAAAATATAATATGACAAATTTTCAAAAGAGAGGAAATGACTGAAAAAACCTTTTTTTTTCACCATGCGTGGGAGGCTGCCACAACCAGCCCCACCCACGGAGTCGCAGCTGACGGTCGCGAGTGTTCATCGGATAAGTCTCTGATGCATTTTACGAAGTTTCGATTAGGAGGGACTTGGTCATGAAAATCTGTCACTGGCTCCTAGACTATATAACCTAAAGGTGGGTCTACACTATATAACAAAAACATGTTATATTTGTAACATGTTATACAACAAGTTATACAACTTGTTTCATAACATGTTACATAACAAGTTAAATAATAAGTTATATAACAAGTAATACAACTTGTTTCATAACATGTTACATGTTTTTAAATATGTATACCAGTGTGGACAAACGGCCAACATGTTATACAACAAGTTATTTAACTTCCTTTGATCTTTACCGACACTGCATGGGAAACATATAACTTGTTTTATAACACTTATTTTGTTATAAAACATGGTGTTATATAACATTTTTCTTCACGTTTTCATAACAAGTTATATAACTTTGTTGTATAACTTGTAATATAATTTTCATTCTTTTCATTTTGTAACATGTTGTATAACTTTGTAATATAACATTTTATAACTTGTTTTGTTATACAGTGTAGACCCACCTTAACGCTCGCCAGTCTTATGCGCTACCCGCAACGCTACATAACCAACTTACAGGGTTATATAAGCTAGTCGTAAACCATTCCTCTACAAATGACAATGCATTCTGTTGAATATTTAAGACAGATGAGATAAGATGTCACGATGACATGTAAAATTATTATGTACCTACGTGGTTCGCATTTATATAAAAGTTGAACTCTAACTTATTGGCTATAAAATTTATATTTAATTTAATTTAATTTTTTTTATTTTTCTGAAGATTTTGGAAACAATTACTTTCAAATAAAGAAAATTGAAATTCTTGATTTCTATTTTATCGGGCGATGACTTCATAAGATTTCATAACGATTATTCTCAGCTCTCTATACCTCGATTTCTATAAATATCAGTATGATGTCAGCATTACGTCATTTATCCTTGAATCATTTTTTTAGTCACAACAGATGTCAGTGGTATGTCAAAATTACGTAAAAATTCATTACCTAGCCATGACTTAACAGTGACGTCAGACCTAGGTCATGTGATGTGTTCACTGGCCAATGCACAGTACACACAAATGAAACTTTTCACGTGGTCAGTTTAACTTCACTTACCGCCACTACAGCATGTCGGTGACGCGAACTCACATCCAAAAAGAGTCCAACGAGTATATACTATGTATTAGTGTATATATGCGTGTACATGTACGTCCAGTCTGGCGCAACACGTCACTAGCATGTCTGGATACACATCCATTAGAAGAAAAATGTAAGAAACATCTGATTGTCAAAGATGCCACAACCATGGCATGACAGTCGACTATACACGAGAGTATAAAACTGTGCACAGACCCATGCTTGCGGACCAGTGTGACACATTGCGAGGTCCAGGACAGTGGTCAGCACACAGCACGAGGTCTCGGCTGCTGCCCGGCCTTGACGCCGCGGCCTTGTGCCCACTGTTCCCCCTCCACCCCCCCCCCCCCTGCTGGTTGCGAAACGGCCGCCCGACCAGACGGCGCGGATGTCAGTCGGACTCGGTGAGCGCCGTGCCCCTGACATACCTCCGGCCCGGCGACCCTATCACTGCACGTGAGTACCAGTCGCATCGTGTACAACACCTCCAGCACCAGTCGCATCGTGTACAACACCTCCAACACCAGTCGCATCGTGTACAACACCTCCAACACCAGTCGCATCGTGTACAACACCTCCAACACCAGTCGCATCGTGTACAACACCTCCAACACCAGTCGCATCGTGTACAACACCTCCAGCACCAGTCGCATCGTGTACAACACCTCCAGCACCAGTCGCATCGTGTACAACACCTCCAACACCAGTCGCATCGTGTACAACACCTCCAACACCAGTCGCATCGTGTACAACACCTCCAACACCAGTCGCATCGTGTACAACACCTCCAACACCAGTCGCATCGTGTACAACACCTCCAACACCAGTCGCATCGTGTACAACACCTCCAACACCAGTCGCATCGTGTACAACACCTCCAACACCAGTCGCATCGTGTACAACACCTCCAACACCAGTCGCATCGTGTACAACACCTCCAACACCAGTCGCATCGTGTACAACACCTCCAACACCAGTCGCATCGTGTACAACACCTCCAACACCAGTCGCATCGTGTACAACACGGTCACCCGACACCTCCAACACCTCGGGTGCCCGGTTGCCGCTGTCGTGACAGCCGTGACAGCCCGTGTGGCCTGGCACTGGCCCTGCTCCTCCCACACCACACACCTCTCCCAGTGGTTCCATTTGCAACTCGAGCATTAGACACTACTGCTGTGCGTACCATCTGTCCAACTAAAGCGGTAGTGCAGTACTTTACATTATCATATCACATTGAATACAAAGTATTAGCAGATTATTTTTTTTCTTGTCGTACCACTGGAGGAAAATAACGGTGTGAAAATTAAGTGATTTTTGTTGAATTAGCTCCAAAAATATCTTCGTTTAACTCTTATAAAGAAAATAAAAGAATTGACATCTACTACCAAAAAAATTGTGATTGTTTTACTATACGAATACGTATATAAGTATAATTTTATTCGCAACTAGGGAGAGATTTGAAAATTTAGGTGATATCATTGAAATTAATACTATTAAATTATTTATGATCTACAGCTTTATTCAAGCTAGTTATTAGAAAAAAACTATAATGCTAAATACCTTGTTTTAATATTTATTTAAATTACTTTCTAATAGAGTAAACCAGATATAAGTTTGATTTTATTGGGGTTAGATATATCTTTGAACACATTAGAACGGGTGATAGAAAATTGTGACACGTATTCAATATTAAAAATACATAGGCTTATAAAACAAATGCTCTCCAACACCTACTCTGAATGGTTTTGTTGTTTATTTATTTGGTTGTGTAGGCCTATGTAACACATACTGGCACTATCATGACGGAACAGCGGGCAGGCAGCAGAGGCCCTGGGTAGCCCTGTTGTTCCCTGAGCCACAGTTTCCCTGCACTCTCCCCTGTGCAGGCTGAGTACACGGGCTTCCGCCCTCGGCTCTCACTTCGCACATCAACTGTTGGCTGCACCGCACCGCCCGGTTGTTTTACCTGTTTGTTTACTTTTGCTTTCTGGACATACTGTATTCTTATAGCCTTTCGTCTCGCTCACTATTACCAATAGAATATTTTTTTACATGGTTTATGGATCCTTTAAACTCATTAGCGTACTGCGAAAGGACTGTCTCTGAAACATTAAACGAGTACAATGGAAAAAACAGCAGTTTTTGTAACGTATGACTGGCACAAAACTGCCTGAGTTTGCGTAGTTAGTATCTGTTATTTTTCAGCATAATTTGCTAATGCCGAATGTGTAATCTCTCTAGAGCTATCAGCCTTAGATAACACATGGTGACACTGTAAAGTTCTGAGGTCTTATCTTATTTTGCTGTGTTGCTGTGCGCATTGTGTACCTCCACAGAAAATATTGTTGAACCGGAAACCTCCTTACATAATTATCAGTTCTTAATTTCTTTTCAAGGTAATGTTTGGAAACTTATCGTTCTTACACATGGATATAATTAAAATTGAGGTATGATGAATTGCATTACTCTAATGTTAGTGTAGGAATAGTATTTTTATTAGAAAAACTTTAATATCGTTACGAGTAGGGAAACAGGTTCTAAAGGCTAGCCCACTAAATTAATTTCAGTTTTATTTCTTAGTTAATTTTTACTTGTAATGTCAACAAATCCATCACATTGTTGTCAAGTCTCCTTGACAGTGGCTCTCCCTACAGCTCGTCTCTCACCGCGCATCCTTGTCTTCCCACCACTCACTGCTCGGAGCACACAGCACAGTCCTACATGCACCAGTATCCACGCTCGTCGCCCACTATCGCTCGCCAAGGGCTCACTCCCCCGCCGGTAACACCGCCAGCCTTATTCACCCCCACTCTCCTCCAGGCCTCCCGCTCTGGACAGTATTGTATCTCGTGGCCCCCCCGCGGTGTCGCGAGAACACTGGCGTGATAGTCACGCCACTCCACGCAGACATGCCGAACCCTCGAGAGCCGCGGAGAACCACCGGGCTAAGCAGGGAGCGAGCCTCCGCTGCTAGTTGGGCTAGGCGTGTGACAGTAATGGACGCTACCTGCATCGCGCCCCACCCACAGGCCGCCATCGTCACTAGAGTCCTCGCAACAGTATTATTGTCTAGATTGTAGTCGGTGTGTCATTCATGTTTTGTTTTCCTCTATGGACTAATCTACTTGTTAACTCTAAAGAAAAAGTTAAAAGTGAAAACTGCAACGCTAGTTAACATGCATAAATACACGAGTGACCAAAATGGCGAACGATTATACATAGACGTTTTAAATACCAAATTTTATTTTTAAAAAACTTTGGCAATACAAGAGATTCATTCAAAAGATCAAACTATTTTAATTATTTGTGACAGAACTAAATGAATCATGTGTAACTTGAGTCGAACGGCAGTAGAATAATATATTTGAAATTATTTCTTATTTTTAATATTTTAAAAACAGTTACTACCACAAAATACAGATATGTTTAGTTCAAATGATAACTCTACATTCAAAAACAATATCAATTTTTTATTTCACGGAAATTATTGCATGATACATTACAATACTAAGCACATAGTAATCATAAAACTGTATTATAAATATTTCTTCCAGACAATGTTCTTACAGATGACCTGTTGCTTGCTATACGTACACACACAACAATACATCAATGTAACTAGACTATTTCAGGTAGGCCACTCCGGGCTTGCCTGGCTCTATCCCCTCCACTCAACCCAGACGTGACGTCATCACGCGGACCACCGCGTCGCTTCCACGCAGCGCACCGCACTAGTGTAGCGTAGGTTACCAATGTAACTAGACCAGTGTAGGCTACAGAGGCAACATTTTATGTAATACAATATTTAGAAGACCGAATCTATACTTTCATTATGGGAAGAAATAATAGTAATTGTGCCGTAGCAGAGGGTTGTAATTACGGGCGTAAAACAGTAGGTGTTATTTACCACAGCTTCCCGAAGAATGTTGACCTGCAGAAACAATGGATTATTCTATGCAAACGAGCTGACAAAATTAATGTTAACAATGCAAGAGTGTGTTCAGATCATTTTTTACCGGGGGATTATGAGACTTAAAAAATGAACTTTTAGGACTGCCTGTTAAAAATAAATTGTTGCCAACTGCAGTCCCATCTCAGCGTTTGCCTAATGTACACGGAGAAACTTCACTCAAACTGAAGGCAGAGACAGCTGTGCAGGTAAATTTATTGACAAATTTTTTGTATATATTTAGATAACTACATTTACGCTTTTGGTACTAATTGTTACCTACAGATTTAAATTTATCTGGAAAGCGATAAGTTGTGGTGCCTACATTCAATTATAAAGGCATGTAGGCATATAAGATAGTAGGCTAATAATGTTTTCCGTGTATTTTGTAGTTAATAATCTACCTTAATAGTATTGCAAGTATTTTGCTGATATAGAGTGATGTATGCATTTTTTTTTTACATTGTCTTGACACCTTTCGTTTTTTCTCGCTATAACTTAATTTCTGGCTCATTTCCTCTTAACATAAATGTTTGCATCCACTGTGTATGCTTATATTACTTTATTAGTCACAAATTTGAGTTAAATAATTATTATAGGGTACCTATTAGAGTGTTATGCAATAATTCGTGAATATTTTAACTTCAGGGTAAAATTTTATCAACTTAAATAGTTTTCAAAATACGTTCAGTGATGACGACCGGATACCGCAAAATAATAATTTCGAAAAAAAAAAATGGGAAAAAACATGATTTCGCTAATGATGTTTACTTTTGCCAACTAGGTTTATTAGGAATAGTAAAATGTTGGAAATGTTTTAATTCGCACATGGTGCTAACAATTGGAAGGCATTTATTCTTGTTTCTTTTAGGCTGAGAGTGAAGGTCAAGAGCACTATCAAAGCTACAGAATATTTCTCCGAAGAAGAAGAAAATTGAACAGGCAACTATTACAGCTGAAATTTGTGTGGACGAGAATGAAGAAATTAAGAGGCTAAAGAAAACAATAGATGATTTGAAGAAGAGAAACACTTTTCTAGAAATTTCTTTGAACAACTGTAAAATATCACTGAAGAAAGCTAAAAATTTGCGTTATGTAGTGAAGAAGAAGGAACCAGCAACATCACATCATGTCAGAAATGAAACAATTTCTAAAGTCAAAACAATATTAGGAAAGTGTTTTACACCTGGTCAGATTCGCTGTTTGTTGCGCAACAATAGAAGAGTTACCTGAAGTGCTGAAGACATTGCAAGTGCTTTAGCTTTACGAGCTCTTTCGAGAAAAACATACTTTTATTTGAGGAAACGCAACATTCCCTTGCCATCTCGTTCGACACTACAAAAGTGGACCAAAAATTTCACGTGCAAAGCAGGCATATTAAAAGAAGTGTTGTGTTTTTTGAAAGCCAAATTTGAAAATGTAAGTGAATTTCAAAAAATTGCAGTGCTGTCGTTCGATGAAATGAACATTGATGGCAGAATGTGCTATGATTCTTCGGAAGACACTGTAGTTGGGCCACACAAAAATGTACAAGTAGTCATGCTCAGAGGACTGTTTCAAGGTTGGAAGCAGCCGGTGTATTATGGTTTCGATGTAACGATGACAAGTGAATTGTTGAAAAGTATAATATCACAAGTAGAGGCCTGTGGAGTGAACATTGTAGGAGTAACATGTGATATGGGAGGAAAGAACAACAAAGTATGGAGGGAACTGTATGTTAACATAGAGAAACCATACTTCATGAATCCTGTGATCACCGACCAGAATATTTGGGTCTTTTACGATGTGCCTCATTTACTTAAACTTCTACGAAATCACCTTTTAGATGATGGCGTCACATTACCCGATGGTACAAAATTTGGGAAAGCACTAATAGAAGAACTACTTAACCATCAAAAAAAGTGACATTTCCATCACACATCACATATCTGCAGCTCATGTTAATGTTGCAGGACGTACTCGTCAAAATGTGAGGATGGCTGCACAGTTGCTTTCTCGCCGCACTGCGCAGGCTTTGAATCATGTTTTGAAGAAAACAACTGAATGTAATTTCGTTGAACTAGTCAACGATGTGTTTGATATTTTAAACTCTAGAATTCCAAAAGACGACAAAACTCCTCTGCGAAGTGGTTATGGGTTGTTTAATCCCAGTCAGGAAAATACTCTGAAAATATTTTTAGAAGTTTGTCCTGTACTGCGTTTTGGCAACAGAAATCATCCGTTGCCTTTTCAAAATGGATTTTTAGTATCTATTAAGTCGCTCATTGGACTGTTCCAGGACATGAAGAAAAAAAGTGCAACCTACATACTGACGTCTCGGTTGAATCAAGACTGCCTTGAAAACGTTTTTTCAAGAATCCGTGGTTTTGGTGTTTTCTACAACAACCCAACACCATTTGAAATCAGAAATAGAATACGATTACCTGTGTTAACAGGCAACGCAAATGATATTCCATTGTCAAGAAATACACCAGTTGCTGAAGAAAACTGTGAACCTTACTGTGACGACTTGGAAGATTTATCTACTTTCATTTCTAGTGAGCTTTGCATAGGCATAACAGAAAGTAGGCCTACCTTAGAACCAAACGAGGACGAAGAGGTTCAAAAACTTTTACAACATGATGTTGAAAGTGAAGTTTTTGAAAAGGAACTTCAAACGGATGTAAGACTTGATGCTTTAAAGTACATTGCAGGTTATGTGGCATTTAAATGCCAAAACGTAGACAAATCATTGGGTGTATGTCATGAGAAGGATGACATAACCAATGTACAAAATGATTGGATTTCAGTCATTTCTCGTGGAGGACTTCTGCATCCATCTTCAGAATGGTTGGATAAAGTCAGGCAGTTCGAAATTTTATTTTCAGTGTTTCATGGCCCACAAATTTCTAAGTGTAAAAATGTTATTGCAACTCTGACGGCTATGTTGCAAAATAAGTTTCCTGAGTGCCACAATAAGGCCATTCATTTGTTCGTTAAAACAAGGACATTTATTCGTATAAGGCATTTAAATCATGTAATGAAAATGAGTGCAATGAAAAAGTACGCAGCAAAAAAGAACAAGCTGTGGGTACAATCTTCTTGTGCTAAACAATAAGTCTAGTAGGTTTTCTGTAAATGCCTACTTCTGAAACACTTTCTGAATTTTTAAATCCAACTTAAAATATAAATAGAGCATGCTTAACTATAAATATGTACAATCATGTGGTTAAATGTACAACATTCAATCAACTTAAAAATTCACATTTTAAAGTGTTTGCTAGGGAGTTGGTACAGTGTTTGATTTATAAAAAACTAAAACTTAAGTACTAAGTAGGCGTGTGCATTACTGATAAATATATAAATAATATATATACACACATTCAAGAAACTAGAGAAAATGGATAGCTTCCTAAACATTATAAATATTTGTTGTCTGTAGGATACCAATTTGGAGAATTTGACATTTTTATAAAGGGATGACGTGATTATTATATATATATTTTTTTTGCTATTTGCAGTACTTTACCTAAACATTATGATGTTGAGGTTCAAAACGTAATTTGCTTTGTATATAAATATTAGAGTTGATGTAAAGTTTGTAAATTTTTACAATTACTTTCGTATCGGTATAATATATTCGTTTAAGTACATTTTGTAGTTAATTATGTATTTTCATTAGGGTACTAGTAATGGTCTGGGATAGTTTAATAGCGTGTTGAAGAAGTGATTACCTATATCTAACAGTTTACTATTGTAAAACATAGATGTAGATAAAAGCTAAATTTTTTTTTTAAAAAATAAGTTTTATTAAATTTTGCTTGGTTTCTATAATTTTTTCCATCAATAAATACTAAGTCATCAAGTTGTTTTGTATGTATATTATTACATTCAATATAACAAATAACTTATGTCTTTGCAAGTGTTATTAAATTAATTTATAAGTCAAATTATTATTAGGTTTCATTCTTGTAAATTACATAATAAATGCAAGTGTCTGCTATTTATTGATAATCAACCATGCACACAAAATTTAAATATAATTATAAATATGCGCGATAAAGTGATGGCAAATTTTAATGAAGTACCCGAATATAATTAAATCGGTATGTACATATTTCTACATGCAGTAGATGCAATAGATGTTCTGGTAAAAATATCGCTATGACACAGCCTACTTGTTTAGACAATAATACTGGTATAACATGTATTTACTATTCTTGAAGTACAGTGAAATGTTGAAGATGGCATGAAACTACAAGTGATGCTGGCAGTCGGTGTTTGTGAGCGATGAGAAGCGCCTGGAGAGTAGTGCAGCTCGCGCAGTGACGTCACGCCTACCACTAGCGGGCGCTAGCGGGAGCTAGCGGGAGTGGTCCCCCCCCCCCCCCCTGACAATACATTGGCTTAGAATGAAAATCTTGAATCTCAAAAAGATTATACATTTTTAATTGCATCATTGGTATAAAACTTTGGTAAAGTACATAAATAGTTCCCTTGTAATTAAATATGACAATATTATTTATTTAAAATGGATTAAACTGTGAAAATATGTTAAAAAAAGTTTTTTTTTTAAAATTTGATATTTCTGAGATTCGGAGTTTTCATCCCAATCCCGTCCAGGATATTTGTCTGAAGCCAGTAGTAGTGCAATGTTCACGCCCTGCACGTGTTCACGGACTGCAGAAAGTCGCGATGCTTCTGGGCCTGCTGTCGCTGGCCCTGTGCGGCCTCGTGGCGTGGATCGCCTACGCGAGGATGAAGATCAACAAGATGGCGGAGCTGTCCGAGCAGCTGCCGGGCCCCCAGACCATCCCACTGCTCGGCAACGCCAGGGACCTGGGCGGCCTCAACCCCAATGCTCAGCCCAAAGGTGGGTTCACGCTCGGGCGCGCTCGGGCACGCTCGGGCACGCTGTCACGCTCACGTGCCGCTGCAGTCTCGTGATGACCGCAGCTCGACACAGATGCAAGACCATTCAGTTGTTATCACATTCAGTACCTGCTCGGGGGTACTTATGCACATATATGGAAGGTGGTGATCTTCCCGTTGCTCGTAAATAAACATGGATGTTGGGATATATGACACTGAAAAACTCTGAAAATGTTTGACCGATCACCATGGCCGTTGGCACCTCGTAAATGTTTTTTTCATGGAGAAGGTTTTTATGCTATCCATTTTGCTATAACTCGCCACTAGATGACACTGCAGCGCACTAACTTCTAGAACGTTCAGCCGATAGCCATGAGAATGGATGTACTTAGGTATCTGAACACGGAGAATATTTTCACACTATCCATTTTGCTATATGTCGTCACTAGATAGCGTTTCAGTTCATAAACTTCTATTCTGTTGAACCGATCGCCATACAAATGGAATATTGTGATTTTTACTGCCCTTACTCCTCAATAACAAGTCGTGATTGTGACTGCGATTAGTATTTGGTGAGTGAGTCATTAGTTCCCTACTCTCCACTCAACGCTTAAGGGGAACTGAGTAGTAAGGTAGCTCGAGATGTAAAAAAAAAAACTCGATTCATTTATGGAAAATTTAATATGCTGTGTAAAGAAGCCAAAACATTATACACCAATTATAATATGTGTCCACAGTCACCCAAAGACTAGAAGTATCACAAACTTAACTCGATTACAGCTCATGCAAAATAATTAACAAAGAGAGCACAGCAACAGTTAACATTTAGAGCTCTCCGAATAGACTCAACCAAACGTACAATTTTTTCTTGACTCAACATCCACAATTGGTGCAACACAAACTAAGAGAAAGGGGCTGGAGAGAGGTATCACAGGCCACACCATGCCATCGCATCACAGAGGTTGGGTAGCATCACCTCAATGAAACTAAGTCACTGCTACAATACACACCTTCCAAGATAAGAGAATTATGCCAGCATAACTCTCAACACCCAATACCACAGTTGCCACTTATTCTACTAACTTCCACAGGTTCATAGTGTAAATAAAAAAATAAATAAATATAAGATAAAAATATTTCACTATTATGAGGTGGTGGGAAGTTGGGGGTGGCAGTGATAGTTAGTTGCTTATTTATTTTGTGCGCCCCAGATCTCAGTCGCTTTCCCTACAAATATTAAAGAATTTAATTTATTTTCAAACAGATAATCATATTTGGTTTCTCATCAAAATAACATAATGGGTCGCAATGACTTTTCTCATAGTTCTTGTGTTAAGGCATTGCTTTGAAATGTCATATATAATCAATAATCAATAAATAATATATCTGCCAACAAGGTGGTTTAAATTACATAGCATGAAATCTAATGCAATAACCTGAACTAAAAAAAACCTTAAATTTATCCGGACATATAAATGATGGCAAGCAATTACTATATTACATCTTGAAGCAGTAAACATCCAGTCTCAGTAGCATGGGGCCTGATGTGTCTTAGGGCTGGGGGTTTGAGTCCCGCTTGAAGCATGGAGTTCAGACATGGAATTTATATGTAGTTAATATAATTAAAAAAATTATCTGTGATAAATAATTGAGTTTTTTTTTTGTTTAACCACAAGTTAGGATGAGGCAAAACAATAAAATATATTTCCAATGTTTTTAATTTCCAGACTTTTTTGATGCTACTATGATGGACCTAGCGAAGAAATACGGCTCCTTGTACAGGCTGTGGGTCGGAACCAATCTCTTCGTCATTCTGAGCGACCCTGACTTGATCGAGGTGAGTCTCTGCTCAGTTGACGAGGAGCGTGGAACTATCACGAGGAATGTCACACCCTGCTGGGCTACTGTCACACCATGCTGGGCTACTGTCACACCCTGCTGGGCTACTGTCACACCCTTCTGGGCTACAGTCACACCCTTCTGGGCTACAGTCACACCCTGTAGGCTACCGTCACACCCTTCTAGGCTACCGTCACACCCTGCTGGGCTACCGTCTCACCCTGCTGGGCTACCATCACACCATGATGGGCTACCGTCACACCCTGCTGGGCTACCGTCACACCCTGATTGGGCTACCGTCACACCCTGCTGGGCTACCGTCACACACTGCTGGGCTACCGTCACACACTGCTGGGCTACCGTCACACCCTGCTGGACTACCGTCACACCCTGCTGGGCTACCGTCACACCCTGCTGGGCTACCGTCACACCCTGCTGGGCTACCGTCACACCCTGCTGGGCTACCGTCACACCCTGCTGGGCTACCGTCACACCCTGCTGGGCTACCGTCACACCCTGCTGGGCTACCGTCACACCCTGCTGGGCTACCGTCACACCCTGCTGGGCTACCGTCACACCCTGCTGGGCTACCGTCACACCCTGCTGGGCTACCGTCACACCCTGCTGGGCTACCGTCACACCCTGCTGGGCTACCGTCACACCCTGCTGGGCTACCGTCACACCCTGCTGGGCTACCGTCACACCCTGCTGGGCTACCGCCACACCCTGATTGGGCTACCATCACACCCTGATTGGGCTACCGTCACACCCTGATTGGGCTACCGTCACACCCTGATTGGGCTACCGTCACACCCTGATTGGGCTACCGTCACACCCTGATTGGGCTACCGTCACACCCTGATTGGGCTACCGTCACACCCTGATTGGGCTACCGTCACACCCTGATTGGGCTACCGTCACACCCTGATTGGGCTACCGTCACACCCTGATTGGGCTACCGTCACACCCTGATTGGGCTACCGTCACACCCTGATTGGGCTACCGTCACACCCTGATTGGGCTACCGTCACACCCTGATTGGGCTACCGTCACACCCTGATTGGGCTACCGTCACACCCTGCTGGGCTACCGTCACACCCTGATTGGGCTACCGTCACACCCTGCTGGGCTACCGTCACACCATGATGGGCTACCGTCACACCCTGCTGGGCTACCGTCACACCCTGCTGGGCTACCGTCACACCATGATGGGCTACCGTCACACCCTGCTGGGCTACCGTCACACGCTGCTGGGCTACCGTCACACCCAGATTGGGCTACCGTCACACCCAGATTGGGCTACCGTCACACCCTGATTGGGCTACCGTCACACCCTGCTGGGCTACCGTCACACCCTGCTGGGCTACCGTCACACCCTGATTGGGCTACCGTCACACCCTGATTGGGCTACCGTCACACCCTTCTGGGCTACCGTCACACCCTGCTGGGCTACCGTCACACCCTGATGGGCTACCGTCACACCCTGATGGGCTACCGTCACACCCTGCTGGGCTACCGTCACACCCTGCTGGGCTACCGTCACACCCTGCTGGGCTACCGTCACACCCTGCTGGGCTACCGTCACACCCTGCTGGGCTACCGTCACACCCTGCTGGGCTACCGTCACACCCTGCTGGGCTACCGTCACACCCTGCTGGGCTACCGTCACACCCTGCTGGGCTACCGTCACACCCTGATTGGGCTACCGTCACACCCTTCTGGGCTACCGTCACACCCTGCTGGGCTACCGTCACACCCTGCTGGGCTACCGTCACACCCTGCTGGGCTACCGTCACACCCTGCTGGACTACCGTCACACCCTGATTGGGCTACCGTCACACCCTGATTGGGCTACCGTCACACCCTGATTGGGCTACCGTCACAGCCTGATGGGCTACCGTCACACCCTGCTGGGCTACCGTCACACCCTGCTGGGCTACCGTCACACCCTGCTGGGCTACCGTCACACCCTGCTGGGCTACCGTCACACCCTGCTGGGCTACCGTCACACCCTGCTGGGCTACCGTCACACCCTGCTGGGCTACCGTCACACCCTGCTGGGCTACCGCCACACCCTGATGGGCTACCGTCACACCCTGATTGGGCTACCGTCACACCCTGATTGGGCTACCGTCACACCCTGATTGGGCTACCGTCACACCCTGATTGGGCTACCGTCACACCCTGATTGGGCTACCGTCACACCCTGATTGGGCTACCGTCACACCCTGATTGGGCTACCGTCACACCCTGATTGGGCTACCGTCACACCCTGATTGGGCTACCGTCACACCCTGATTGGGCTACCGTCACACCCTGATTGGGCTACCGTCACACCCTGATTGGGCTACCGTCACACCCTGCTGGGCTACCGTCACACCATGATGGGATACCGTCACACCCTGCTGGGCTACCGTCACACCCTGCTGGGCTACATTCACACCATGATGGGCTACCGTCATACCCTGCTGGGCTACCGTCACACCCTGCTGGGCTACCGTCACACCCTGCTGGGCTACCGTCACACCCAGATTGGGCTACCGTCACACCCAGATTGGGCTACCGTCACACCCTGATTGGGCTACCGTCACACCCTGCTGGGCTACCGTCACACCCTGCTGGGCTACCGTCACACCCTGCTGGGCTACCGTCACACCCTGATTGGGCTACCGTCACACCCTTCTGGGCTACCGTCACACCCTGCTGGGCTACCGTCACACCCTGCTGGGCTACCGTCACACCCTGCTGGGCTACCGTCACACCCTGCTGGGCTACCGTCACACCCTGCTGGGCTACCGTCACACCCTGCTGGGCTACCGTCACACCCTGCTGGGCTACCGTCACACCCTGCTGGGCTACCGTCACACCCTGCTGGGCTACCGTCACACCCTGATTGGGCTACCGTCACACCCTTCTGGGCTACCGTCACACCCTTCTGGGCTACCGTCACACCCTGCTGGGCTACCGTCACACCCTTCTGGGCTACCGTCACACCCTTCTGGGCTACCGTCACACCATGATGGGCTACCGTCACACCATGATGGGCTACCGTCACACCATGATGGGCTACCGTCACACCATGATGGGCTACCGTCACACCCTGCTGGGCTACCGTCACACCCTGCTGGGCTACCGTCACACCCTGCTGGGCTACCGTCACACCCTGCTGGGCTACCGTCACACCCTGCTGGGCTACCGTCACACCCTGCTGGGCTACCGTCACACCCTGATTGGGCTACCGTCACACCCTGATTGGGCTACCGTCACACCCTGATTGGGCTACCGTCACAGCCTGATGGGCTACCGTCACACCCTGCTGGGCTACCGTCACACCCTGCTGGGCTACCGTCACACCCTGCTGGGGCTACCGTCACACCCTGATTGGGCTACCGTCACACCCTGATTGGGCTACCGTCACACCCTGATTGGGCTACCGTCACACCCTGCTGGGCTACCGTCACACCCTTCTGGGCTACCGTCACACCCTGATGGGCTACCGTCACACCCTGATGGGCTACCGTCACACCCTGCTGGGCTACCGTCACACCCTGCTGGGCTACCGTCACACCCTGCTGGGCTACCGTCACACCCTGCTGGGCTACCGTCACACCCTGCTGGGCTACCGTCACACCCTGCTGGGCTACCGTCACACCATGATGGGCTACCGTCACACCCTGCTGGGCTACCGTCACACCCTGATGGGCTACCGTCACACCCTGCTGGGCTACGGTCATGTCCAACGACGGCAAAAAGTCTGTCGTTCTCGCGCTGGAGTGGCAAAAACCAAAATTTATTCGCGAAACATATTTTACTAAAGACTCCAACATCTGAGAACTACACACAAAAACACTAGCAGAGAAAATTAAATATTTACGGAGCATGGAATTGGTCTTCACAGTCTACCAACTACATTAAACAACACGTTTACTAACCTGTTAGTATACTAAACCTTAAAAATGCAGTAACAAATATCTTACCATTGGCAGTGTTTCCAAAATCTACTAACAACACTTGGCAGTAACCTGCAAGGCTGCTAGGCAGGCCAGTATGTCTATAACCCTCACCTGAGTCCAAACCAAATACTAACTAAATCCAAGTGCAAAAACATTCCCAAACCCTTGTTTACTCTAACTCCTCGGATTGGGCTACGTGAAGGTGATCACAGAGGACACTACAAACAGCCACTGGCAAAGTGAAGTGTTTTATTATCTCTGAGCTAAATAAATCAAAAATACAATACTTATATGGAACAATTAAGACACCAAATTTAACCTTTTAATTCTCTCTATTTACTGTCCCATGGGTATGTTCACGAGCCACGAGGTATACTATTGCTTAATGAAAGGATCAACTCTATGTCTTGCTTGTAGATGTTTGGAACAATGTAAGTCCAGTAGATGCGCGGTGCGCTACTCTCAGCAATGAGTCAAGGTCACCAATGCTGTAGACGCTATACTTAACCCCAATTGAAAGTTCCGCAGCTTGAAAAAGCGGGATGGATTCACGAGTCCAGTTCAGGTGCGGTATGCGTACAGCACGCAACCTTCACCTCTAATTGTGTGAAGTGAATTTCACATACGTAATATCGGTTACAGAGATTCAGCTGAAAGCTTCGCGCAGTGTAGCGATCCTGTTTCTCTCCCGCACCACAGTTGCGAGTAACAGAGGCCAAGTTACACTGGGCCCGCGCGAGCGGTCAAATGTTCAGGCGCTCGTCAGCAAGACACACGAGGCTTGGTTACCTCGACCCCAGTAGGCGTGCCAACAAAAGTTTTGTCATAAAGGTGGGGGGGGGGGGGGGGGGGGGGGGTGGTCTGTAAAGTCGGTTTACGGACGATAATTTTACGTGATAACGTCATAAGAAAACATTGATGAAAAATTGCACACTTTTTAATTTTCAAATATCATTTACAGTTTTTGCAAATTTAATTTAAATAATTTGTTTAAATATAATAACGAACAATTAGTTAAAAAGCTCGCCTTAACCTGTTTGATATTATAGAATATTTTCTCGCACGGTGGTTGGCCGGTACTTGCACGCTCGGCTCAGACGGAACGTGAAGTTGAGTCATGCTTTTTCGTGCGTGCAGCCGGCGTTCATCGATTTATAAGACGTTATCACGTCAAAAAGGAATCTTGAATGAATTGAGCGCAACTGCGTGTACTCAGTGCGCGGGGCTGAACAGGGCTAGGTGCAGGGCTAGGTGCAGGGCTAGGTGCAGGGCTAGGTGCAGGGCTAGGTTCAGGGCTAGGTGCAGGGCTAGGTGCAGGGCTAGGTGCAGGGCTAGGTGCAGGGCTAGGTGCAGGGCTAGGTGCAGGGCTAGGTGCAGGGCTAGGTGCAGGGCTAGGTGCAGGGCTAGGTGCAGGGCTAGGTGCAGGGCTAGGTGCAGGGCTAGGTGCAGGGCTAGGTGCAGGGCTAGGTGCAGGGCTAGGTGCAGGGCTAGGTGCAGGGCTAGGTGCAGGGCTAGGTGCAGGGCTAGGTGCAGGGCTAGGTGCAGGGCTAGGTGCAGGGCTAGGTGCAGGGCTAGGTGCAGGGCTAGGTGCAGGGCTAGGTGCAGGGCTAGGTGCAGGGCTAGGTGCAGGGCTAGGTTCAGGGCTAGGTGCAGGGCTAGGTGCAGGGCTAGGTGCAGGGCTAGGTGCAGGGCTAGGTGCAGGGCTAGGTGCAGGGCCGTGATACTGGGCCAGGCGTGGGCCGCGACCCTGGCAGTGCTAGCTCCGCCCACTCGGAGAGGCGTGGCTTCAAGGCAGACGAGTCGCTTCCACTCGCTGGCGTCTCCGCGCCCGTCACGTAACACACGAAATAAAAAGTGCACTGTCACAGTTATGGTACAAAAGGACACACTTCTCGTACTATAAACTTATGTTCGTAAATCAAAATTATGGTACACCCCAATAATTTTAGCAACAATAAAAATGTGCGCATAAACTAATCTGTGTCTAAAAAATCAACAGATAGAATAGGAACAATGCTTAATTTTGAAATAAGGGCAAATCAAAAATATCCTTGAAGTGCTTCATCAGTCGCACAGAACAAGTCTCGGCTCGGCTGGTGACGTCACAGCCGCGCCGAGCCACGCAACATTCGTTACTCCGCGCAGCCACTGCCGTACAACACCGAGTACTGTTCATACATTTAGAAAAATAAAATGTTCTTACTTAAATTACTTTCAAGAAAACCAAAATCATTTGAAAAACAATAAAATAATTTTATAAAATTTAAATAACCATAAAAAGACCAAACTTTTATTTTAACCAACATTGGCTGTCTAAAATTAAAGTGTATACTCATACATGACTTCCGTTAAATGAAATAGTTCTATTTTTTCCGCCTGGTAAAGGTTAAAAGACAATGTGGTGTGGCCACGGCCTCGCTAACACTAGTTGTAACATGTTATGGTTCCTAACTGACGGACATATTGTTGTAGGTTATCTTGTCGAGCAACGTGCAGCTCGACAAGGGCACGAACTACAAGTTCACTTTCCCGTGGATCGGCGACGGCCTGCTCACGTCCACAGGTAAGCGACATCCACTCCTCTGCAGCCTGCAGCCTGCAGCCAACACACGCTGCTTCTCGGCTGTTGCCACCCTCCGTGGTCTTATATCAAACACCGAACAAGATAAACATTGTGGCACCTAGTTGGTAAAGAAAAAAAATTAAATAAATGTGTAATTAATGCAAATTACCAAAGTAACCGTAATATTTTCTAAACAAACTCCCTACCAAAGTACCGCGTTATTTAAATAAATCAATAGCAAAGCAAAAATAGGGAGAGGAATTTGCGTGTTTGCATTAAAGTAAAGTTCAAATGTTGCATATATTTGCAAAATAAAATTTCTTTCGACAAAAATATTTACATATCGTCTGGAAAGTTATTTCCTGTGTCGAGTTAACAACTCGCTACCATACAAATTAATTGGCTAAATTGTTTACACGCAAGACCTAAAGACTTAGCCTTTAGGCTGCCTGCTAAAATGTTAAAGATTCCAAAATACACAATCCATTAAAAAAATATATTTGCCATAAATATAACAATATATGGGCATCAATAATTCTTAATCTATAAACATTAAGCTTATTTACAATTTATATCGATGTAAACAAGGTTCTAAATTATTATCTTTTGCTTTGAAATTTGTACACATCTGGCATATGCATTTATCATCCTGTGTTGAACCAAATGTTTCTTTAAAAAAACGAACCAAAACCTTTTGTGTTTACTAACGGAAATTAACAGTATGGTCCGCGACTTATCTTGCTCATGGCAAAGAACTATTTTAAAAATTGAAATATTCTACTTGAATCTCCGGTGCAAAATTATTTCTGCCGGGGTACGTTTCCCGCCCGCAACGGTATACTGCATAGGCGTACCCCACGAAATAAAGGCAAGAATATTATGAACAGTCATGTCATCCAAAACTCATTTTCTGAAGTTTCACACCGAGCGACGAGAGAAAACGTCACCAAGCAGCCCAATTGGCAAGTTAACGTAAACAAATCTGAATTGCAGTGGTTGGTTCCTGAATGTCCACTACAACATCCACATCGACCCGGAGAATGTGGTTACTGAATTTGCCAAAAAAAAATAGAAGAATTCTTCTGTAAAAAGTTTGTAAGCTTAAAAAAGTTTATTATAAACAATTATTTTTTTGGGGTTTATGCAGTTTTTCTTAAAAATCAGACCCCCCCCCCCCTCGAAAAAAATCTGGAAGAACCCCCCCCCCCCTCCCGAAAAAAAATCCTGGGTACGCCTATGGTATACTGAATGTAACTGCCCCTGGACGTGACACCGCCAGCACAACAGCGAGGCACTGGTGGTAGCCTGTCTCTCAGGCGCGCCCGACCCACGTGGCTTGAGGCGGGGAGCGACTCCTGCTTTGGAGGGTCCCTACAGCCGGGCGAGTGTATGAGGCCCAGGCTTGGCCGAGAGTCCTCAGCACCGAGTTGCCGGGAGGATAGAGCCGCAGGTACTCGCCGGCGCCACTCATGAAGCGAGTGACTACTCGCTGAGCGAGACAATTGTGAAAAACAAACTCAGCTGATTTAAGACCTTTTGGGCAAGGGCAAACCGCCACCGAGGTTTAAAAACACTCGCCGACGACTTTGTTTAGTTTACTCGTCGAGCGAGTGCGAGTGGGCGAGTGGAAGGAAGTATCGCAGCTAGAAGGTCACATGTCTGAGGCTTGAAAGAGGACATGGCGTGTGGCTGGGCACAGAACAACTTCAAACCGACTTGGACTTGCAAACATCGGACTTTGGTGTTGGAAACACTGAAGCAGGAGTCGAGGTCACTCACGTCACTGGGAAGTCGACTTGTGTGACTGGAGCGAGGCGAGGCCGCTCGGCACCAGGTGGCTGCAGAGTGCGTGTCGGGTGTGTTCGGGGAGTGTCGGGTGTGTTCGGGGAGTGTCGGGTGTGTTCGGGGAGTGTCGGGTGTGTTCGGGGAGTGTCGGGTGTGTTCGGGGAGTGTCGGGTGTCTTCGGGGAGTGTCGGGTGTGTTCGGGGAGTGTCGGGTGTGTTCGGGGAGTGTCGGGTGTGTTCGGGGAGTGTCGGGGGTGTTCGGGGAGTGTCGGGTGTATTCGGGGAGTGTCGGGTGTCTTCGGGGAGTGTCGGGTGTGTTCGGGGAGTGTCGGGGGTGTTCGGGGAGTGTCGGGTGTGTTCGGGGAGTGTCGGGTGTCTTCGGGGAGTGTCGGGTGTCTTCGGGGAGAGTCGGGTGTGTTCGGGGAGTGTCGGGTGTCTTCGGGGAGTGTCGGGTGTGTTCGGGGAGTGTCGGGTGTGTTCGGGGAGTGTCGGGTGTGTTCGGGGAGTGTCGGGTGTGTTCGGGGAGTGTCGGGGGTGTTCGGGGAGTGTCGGGTGTGTTCGGGGAGTGTCGGGTGTGTTCGGGGAGTGTCGGGTGTCTTCGGGGAGTGTCGGGTGTGTTCGGGGAGTGTCGGGTGTGTTCGGGGAGTGTCGGGTGTCTTCGGGGAGTGTCGGGTGTGTTCGGGGAGTGTCGGGTGTGTTCGGGGAGTGTCGGGTGTGTTCGGGGAGTGTCGGGGGTGTTCGGGGAGTGTCGGGTGTGTTCGGGGAGTGTCGGGTGTCTTCGGGGAGTGTCGGGTGTCTTCGGGGAGTGTCGGGTGTGTTCGGGGAGTGTCGGGTGTCTTCGGGGAGTGTCGGGTGTGTTCGGGGAGTGTCGGGTGTGTTCGGGGAGTGTCGGGTGTGTTCGGGGAGTGTCGGGTGTGTTCGGGGAGTGTCGGGTGTGTTCGGGGAGTGTCGGGTGTGTTCGGGGAGTGTCGGGTGTGTTCGGGGAGTGTCGGGTGTCTTCGGGGAGTGTCGGGTGTGTTAGGGAGTGTCGGGTGTCTTCGGGGAGTGTCGGGTGTGTTCGGGGAGTGTCGGGTGTGTTCGGGGAGTGTCGGGTGTCTTCGGGGAGTGTCGGGTGTGTTCGGGGAGTGTCGGGTGTGTTCGGGGAGTGTCGGGTGTCTTCGGGGAGTGTCGGGTGTGTTCGGGGAGTGTCGGGTGTGTTCGGGGAGTGTCGGGTGTGTTCGGGGAGTGTCGGGTGTGTTCGGGGAGTGTCGGGTGTCTTCGGGGAGTGTCGGGTGTGTTCGGGGAGTGTCGGGTGTGTTCGGGGAGTGTCGGGTGTGTTCGGGGAGTGTCGGGTGTGTTCGGGGAGTGTCGGGTGTGTTCGGGGAGTGTCGGGTGTCTTCGGGGAGTGTCGGGTGTCTTCGGGGAGTGTCGGGTGTCTTCGGGGAGTGTCGGGTGTGTTAGGGAGTGTCGGGTGTCTTCGGGGAGTGTCGGGTGTGTTCGGGGAGTGTCGGGTGTGTTCGGGGAGTGTCGGGTGTCTTCGGGGAGTGTCGGGTGTGTTCGGGGAGTGTCGGGTGTGTTCGGGGAGTGTCGGGTGTGTTCGGGGAGTGTCGGGTGTGTTCGGGGAGTGTCGGGTGTGTTCGGGGAGTGTCGGGTGTCTTCGGGGAGTGTCGAGTGTCTTCGGGGAGTGTCGGGTGTGTTCGGGGAGTGTCGGGTGTGTTCGGGGAGTGTCGGGTGTGTTCGGGGAGTGTCGGGTGTGTTCGGGGAGTGTCGGGTGTGTTCGGGGAGTATCGGGTGTGTTCGGGGAGTGTCGGGTGTGTTCGGGGAGTGTCGGGTGTGTTCGGGGAGTGTCGGGTGTCTTCGGGGAGTGTCGGGTGTGTTCGGGGAGTGTCGGGTGTGTTCGGGGAGTGTCGGGTGTGTTCGGGGAGTGTCGGGTGTGTTCGGGGAGTGTCGGGTGTGTTCGGGGAGTGTCGGGTGTGTTCGGGGAGTGTCGGGTGTGTTCGGGGAGTGTCGGGTGTGTTCGGGGAGTGTCGGGTGTGTTCGGGGAGTGTCGGGTGTCTTCGGGGAGTGTCGGGTGTGTTCGGGGAGTGTCGGGTGTGTTCGGGGAGTGTCGGGTGTGTTCGGGGAGTGTCGGGTGTGTTCGGGGAGTGTCGGGTGTGTTCGGGGAGTGTCGGGTGTGTTCGGGGAGTGTCGGGTGTGTTCGGGGAGTGTCGGGTGTCTTCGGGGAGTGTCGGGTGTGTTAGGGAGTGTCGGGTGTGTTCGGGGAGTGTCGGGTGTGTTCGGGGAGTGTCGGGTGTGTTCGGGGAGTGTCGGGTGTGTTCGGGGAGTGTCGGGTGTGTTCGGGGAGTGTCGGGTGTGTTCGGGGAGTGTCGGGTGTGTTAGGGAGTGTCGGGTGTTAGGGAGTGTCGGGTGTGTTCGGGGAGTGTCGGGTGTGTTCGGGGAGTGTCGGGTGTGTTCGGGGAGTGTCGGGTGTGTTCGGGGAGTGTCGGGTGTGTTCGGGGAGTGTCGGGTGTGTTCGGGGAGTGTCGGGTGTCTTCGGGGAGTGTCGGGTGTGTTCGGGGAGTGTCGGGTGTGTTCGGGTAGTGTCGGGTGTGTTCGGGGAGTGTCGGGTGTGTTCGGGTAGTGTCGGGTGTGTTCGGGGAGTGTCGGGTGTCTTCGGGGAGTGTCGGGTGTGTTAGGGAGTGTCGGGTGTGTTCGGGGAGTGTCGGGTGTGTTCGGGGAGTGTCGGGTGTGTTCGGGGAGTGTCGGGTGTGTTCGGGGAGTGTCGGGTGTGTTAGGGAGTGTCGGGTGTGTTCGGGGAGTGTCGGGTGTGTTCGGGGAGTGTCGGGTGTGTTCGGGGAGTGTCGGGTGTGTTCGGGGAGTGTCGGGTGTCTTCGGGGAGTGTCGGGTGTGTTAGGGAGTGTCGGGTGTGTTCGGGGAGTGTCGGGTGTGTTCGGGGAGTGTCGGGTGTGTTCGGGGAGTGTCGGGTGTGTTCGGGGAGTGTCGGGTGTGTTAGGGAGTGTCGGGTGTGTTCGGGGAGTGTCGGGTGTGTTCGGGGAGTGTCGGGTGTGTTCGGGGAGTGTCGGGTGTGTTCGGGGAGTGTCGGGTGTGTTCGGGGAGTGTCGGGTGTGTTCGGGGAGTGTCGGGTGTGTTAGGGAGTGTCGAGTGTGTTAGAAAGTGTCGGG
Organism: Bacillus rossius redtenbacheri; assembly: GCF_032445375.1. NCBI lineage: Eukaryota > Metazoa > Arthropoda > Insecta > Phasmatodea > Bacillidae > Bacillus > Bacillus rossius. The sequence continues at coordinate 366,450 of NC_086336.1, read as the reverse complement.
TGTGTTCGGGGAGTGTCGGGTGTGTTCGGGGAGTGTCGGGTGTGTTCGGGGAGTGTCGGGTGTGTTCGGGGAGTGTCGGGTGTGTTCGGGGAGTGTCGGGTGTGTTCGGGGAGTGTCGGGTGTGTTCGGGGAGTGTCGGGTGTGTTCGGGGAGTGTCGGGTGTGTTCGGGGAGTGTCGGGTGTGTTGGAGTTCGCCAACAGGAGCGGAAAGACAGAGAGCTGCAATCCAAACGCTAATTGCGCGAAAACAAGCGAGCAACAGCCGCGGCTCAAGTCCGCCCGCCCCCACAACAAGCCGGCCCCTCAGGCTACTGCCCCCAGCCCCCAAGGCAGCCGTGGCGAGCCCCGAGCTACCCCGCCCCCCCGCAATGGCAGAGCCCTAATCAATATTCAGTGTTGAGCGATAGACATGAACTGGAGTACCCTGTCTTGGCAAACCATAAGGGGCTTTCTGCAAGATAGAAAGTGTGAATGTCGATTGGGCCACATAGTTGTGGAAAAGAAGCTCTCCATGGGCTGTCCTCAGGGTTCAGTCCTTGGTCCGCTACTATGGAATATAATATTTGATGAGCTTCTGAAAATTGAGTTACCAGTAAATAACATTATATATGGCTATGCAGATGATGGCTTGCTCATTATACCCGCTACTTCACGCTACGAATTAGAGCAGACAGCAGAAATTATTCTACGCTCTATCAACACCTGGGCAAGCAGTGTCCGACTTCTTATATCATCTGAAAAAACTGAAGGCGTATTACTAAAGGGAAAATTACATAAAGACAGACCACCTTTAATAAGATTTCAAGAACGAATAGTGAAGATAAAACAAAAAGTTAAGTATCTAGGGGTACAAATCACAACGGGAACAGGATACCAAGAACACATACAAGAAGCATCACAAAAGGCCCTACTGTTAATGCAAAAAATAAGGAGTCATAAACCTACAAATGTAGGATTGAGCACTAATACTATGACAACACTGTACAATGGAGTATACCTGGGCATACTTACCTATGCTTGCTCAGTCTGGTATGAACTACTACGCAATTCACATGTAAGAAGAAGGTTAAACTCATCCCAACGAACAGCTCTAATTGCTGTAACAAAAAGCTACAGAACTACGTCTTTAGAAGCACTGCAGGTTATCGCTGGAGCCTTACCTATAGACCTACTAATACAAGAAAGAGCAAAAGTTGTGATATTAAAGATGAACAAGGAATACACTGCTTCAAAATATCGCAGAATTCACATAGAAAATATTGAAATCTGGCAAGAAAGGTGGCGAAACTCTGACAAGGGAAGGCATACACACAATATATTCCCTTCAATAGAAGAACGGATGAAATTTTCATGGATAAGTACTGACCACTACACTTCACAATTCCTAACAGGTCACGGGAATTTTAAACACAAATTAAACTCTTTTAACTTAGTGGAAAGCCCTATGTGCCCTGTGTGCATGGAAGAAGACACAGTAGAGCATGTTCTAAATGATTGCGTTAAAATAGAAGACATACGAAACAAGTACACAAGGAAGATGGCTATGGAGGATGTTGATATTAAGGATATTAATCAAATTGTGAGAGATAAGAAGACTTATGACATATGGAGAAATTACACCTTTGAAGTATCCAAGAGACTGGAGCGTTTCGATAGTTGGATGCACGAACAATCTCTGATGGAAGATCTGCTTTCCGATACGGAATAACTTACTACAGAAAAATAAAATAACTCTTTGAATCTCCTACACAAGTTTCTTTGGCTGTTCTTCTTGTGTATAGTGTAATCGAACAGCCGGAATATTATATCAAATTAGATAAATGAACTGAAAAGAATTAATTAAGAATAAGAGAATTAAAAATATACACCAGATCTCTCTTTGAAAATAAGAATAAGAATTATGACAGAATAACGCCCTGGAAACCTGTATAAGCAAGCTAAAAGGATATGAATTATTATATAATATAAACTGTATTATATTATATAATATATATATATATATATATGTGTGTTAAAAATATAATCATGTGTGCAATAAATATAAATAAACTACTCTTGCAAACCTTATAAAAAGGATTATATCCAGAGTAGTCTTTAAGTAAACATACATAATCTATAATATGATTATTTTCTATAAAGCTACAAGATAATCTGTCTTGGCAAACCCACCCAGGTGTAGAGGCCAGCCCCTGCCTCAGAGGCCCCCGAAGAAACACCATTCGGGGCACAAAAACGGTAAAGGCCGGGCGCAAGGTCAGGTGACGGATCAGCCAGGTACTAAGGCGCCACCCAACTCCACCCCTCCCCCCAGTGATTCCAAGAAAGTCGCGCCTGGGCAACAACAAGCCAGCCCATTGCAGACTGACTCACCAACAGTAATGCCAACTGCTTCACCGCAGCTAAATCCCGCGGAGAAGCCAGTGATGGACGCGAGCGACTTTCTGAAGCTCGTAGGCCAATCGGATGCCATTACACAGGACCCTAACCTTGCACACGTCCTGGAACCAATGTGCATTTTAATGGCTATTTGGTGTAATCCGTCCAAGTCAATAGAGGACAAAATAAAAGCCACCACGGGCTTCGTGACAGCATTAGCGGCCAGCTTTAATGCCGCACACCCTTAATTTAGGTTCTGCCATTAATACTACCCCCGTAGACAGTAGATTAAGTACCATCCTTTACTGGAATGCACGAGGAATTAGAAATAAAATAATCGAATTTACCGATCATTTAATTAAACATAATATTAGAATCGCGGCGATAAACGAAACACACTTAATTCCAACAGATCGTCTAACTATCTTAAATTACACTATTTATAGGCGCGACCGCGATACCAGAAGTGGAGGGGTTGCCCTACTAATCCACAGAAGTATACAACATAGTGAATTTCATTTACCTGAATTTAATAAATTAGAAGCTGTGGCAATTACTTTTAAAGTCAATAAACAACAAATTGTGCTTATTTCGATGTATGCACCACCGGGCAGGTCACTAACTGAAAACGAGCTGGACATCTTATATGGCTCAGCTCCCACATTCCTAGCAGTCGGCGATATTAATGCCAAACATAAAGACTGGAACTGTCGGAGCAATACAGCCAATGGCCTACTGCTGCAAAGACACGAGTCTAACAAAAATTATCAAGTATATTCTCCCTCAGAGCCCACTCACGATAGCGGAGTACTAAGGCACAACCCCGATATTTTAGATATTGCATTAAATAAGAGAGTTCAAACGGGATTCGAACTCAGAGTTTTTCACGAAATGTCGTCTGACCACTTTCCAGTACATCTACTATTCGATGACGTGGACACTGACATCAGTCCTCCGAGAAAAATTAAAGACTACAAGAAAGCCGACTGGAGAGGCTTTCAGACGTATTTAGTCGATAATTTGCCTGCAGCCGATGCTGCCAACTTCAAAACAAAAGATAACATCGAATCAGCAGTCACTGAACTTACAGTTAAAATTCAAACTGCAATTAACTCGTGCATCCCAGAAAAGGTGGTTAGATTTAAGCAAGATGAACTGCCGGTGTATATTAGGGATTTAATTTCTCAGAAAAATAGATTAAGGCGCGAATATACTCGACGTAGGCAGCGCGACATTAAAGCGAGAATTAATGAATTACAGAAAATAATTTCCGATGAAATAACTCTATGGAGGAGCAGCCAATGGGAGACGAAAGTCTCTCAGCTACAGGTGCAAGATGGTAGCACCTGGAGTATGACAAAGCGATTCCTTCATAAGATAGATAAAATACCTCCGCTAAAAACACGCACTGGGTTCGCTTTTACACCGACAGACAAAGCACAAGCCTTCGCGAATACCCTTGAATTAGCCTTTCAACCTAATATCGAACCCTGTGACCCGCAATTTAATGCCAGAATATACAGAGACCTTACAATTAAACTTAATCAGCCTTTAACCTCAAAACCTTACTTAACTCAATCTCAGGAAGTTAAACAGGCTATCAGGCGTATGAAACCACGTAAGGCACCGGGAAACGATGGCATTCAGGCAGTAGTCCTTAAGAAACTGCCCGATGAAATTTTGGAATACCTAGCTCAATTAATAAATGGAATACTTAAACTACAGTATTTTCCATCGCAGTGGAAAGAAGCGAATGTGATAGTTTTTCATAAATCCGGAAAAGATAAGACACTGCCCCAAAATTATAGGCCCATTAGTCTGCTGAGTACATTGTCAAAAGTAGCTGAATGCATAATTCTACAGCGACTAAATACTCACATTAAAGAAAATGACGTACTGCCGGACGAACAATTTGGTTTTCGCAGCGCGCATTCAACAACGCATCAACTGGTCCGTATGACAGAACAAATAATAACTGCGTTCAATCAGAATAGCTATAATCTCGCAGCGTTTTTGGACATAGAAAAAGCCTTTGATAGAGTACTTCATGAAGGCTTAATTTATAAATTATATAAAACTGGCTTCCCCGATTGTTATATTAAATTACTGGCCTCGTATTTAGAAAATAGATCGTTTAGAGTCACGACAGAAGGAGCACAGTCCGATTTAAAAATAATTAAAGCAGGAGTCCCACAAGGCAGCATCTTGGGGCCGGTTTTATTCAATATTTATATCCACGATATGCCTAAGCCCGCACACCGATCAGTTCAGTTTGGTTGCTATGCGGACGATACGGTATTGTTTAGCAGATCTAGTATTCTAGAACTCGCAGCAGACAGATTACAAACCGCGTTAAATTCAATAGAACAGTGGTGCACAAAATGGCGAATTAAGGTAAACCCTACTAAATCAGAAGCTATAGTTTTTACGCGTAAACATCTCCCGCCACTTGAAGATAGACCACGACTAACACTTTTCAATGAGCAAATTCCTCACAAAAATGTGGTTAAATATTTAGGCGTACACATGGATAGGAAACTACTATGGCGCGATCACATAGAGGCGAAAAGAAAAACAGCTTTCACTAGGCTCATGACCCTCTACCCCGTCATGAGCAGACGTTTAGGTAGCTCTGTTAAAAACGGAATAATAATTTATAACGCACTAATAAAACCAATAATCACGTATGCAGCGCCGGTGTGGGCAACAGCAGCGGAATCTCACTTAATCAAGCTACAGAGAATTCAGAATAAGAGTATTCGTATTGCGACAGATGCGCCTGTGTATTGCCCCGTAAGGGCTATGCACAGAGAGCTCAAACTCGAACTTTTAAAACATTATTATTTCCGAACTGCGCAAAAATTCTATGATAAATGTGCCATAAGCAGAAACCCATATATTTCATCACTGGGCGAACAAGATCCAGAGTTGCATGGAAAATATAAAATGCCAAATTCAGTCTTGGCTCACAGACCTCCGTAGTGTGCTGTGGCTGGCTGAGCGATCGGCCAATCAGTCTCCCGCGAGTTGAAACTTAAAATATAGACATCAACGAATAATTTGCTTATTCAAAATGGTCCGAAGCACGCAGGTGTAGGTTCGGCTCCCGGGAGTTCACTGCCTGTTGTGTTAGGGCTGACTCCCTATGTACGATGGGCATGGCCCGCCTGGCAGGCTTCACCTCCAGTGCCGGTTGTGTTTCTGAAAGACATGGGATTTTGAATTACAAGCTTGCAACCATGCCAGAATGCGAATAGGTCTTGACTTAATTCACCTGTAACTTTATACACCGACAGTTCCTCTATATATAACTAGTAGTATAGTAGTAGATATTAGAGATTTGTAAATTAGTAATAAGCCCTAGATACTAAGTAATAGTCATCAAAAATATATATTTCTAAAATAATAATAAAAAATCTAAAAAAAAATAAAAAATAAAAAAAATATATATATATATTTAGTTCTTATTTTAGTTTTATCTTAAGCACTGCACGTCCATCCCTGAGTTGGGTGTTTGCATATTTCGTAACGAAATGCCTAGTTTGTAAGTCATTTATCTTTTTTCTGTTTTAGTTTCTTAGTTTTTTAGGTGCTGACTGGCGGCGGAGTGAGTGGTCAGTGCAACCACTCACCACCAGGGGCGCTTGCGTCCCTGGTCACTAAATCCAGTCCTGGATAAAAAGCAAAGCGGACTACGAGTCCAAGTTCCCAACCCCCGCATGGTAGACTCTTTTCTACTCTGTCCAACACTTCATCCAGACCATCCTCTGTCTCCTGTAAACTCCTACACGTAATGCATGCCAATTTGCATCCCGCATGAATGTGCCCAGGGTTTTCCCTGTGTCTATGCAGGTTTTACCTGGGCCCAACCTATCTCTAGTTATAGTCTAGATTTAAGAGTGAGGGGAGTTAGTCATGGCGCCAATCGCTGCCATGGCTGGCCAATCCCCTCCTAGCACATGATGCATGCGACCCTCTCCTTGCATGGCTAATCCCAGCATGACTAGGCGTATAGGCTTCGGCCTGAGACGCACCTAGGTCCCTCCCTAACCCGGACCCCTCCAAAATACACTTAGTTTTAGTTAGGTTAGGAAAAAAAAAAAAAAAAAAAAAAATTCGAGCCTTGGCCGAGGACGGACGCGTCAAGCGGAGCTGCGAGATTCCAGGAACAGCCTGTTTGCTCGCACACAGGCCAGGTGGTATTCCCAGGTTTTTTTCTAAGAAGTGTAAGCGTGCAAAACAACCCGGGTTGTAGCTAACCCTACAGCCTAGCCACAACCTGGCTTAATACCGGGTGCGTGGTCAGTGGGTGTTAGTGCGTTGTAGGGTGTAACTAGCGACATGACTGACCAGTTAAGTGACGAGCAGGTGATGCAGGAGTGCATCGATGTGACCCTGCCGAGCGACGACGAACAAGAAATGTCTAGCGACGACGGCTTTACAACAGTCGTCTCAAAAAAACAAAAAACGGGAGGAAAGGACGAAAGACTGCGCCCCCCACTGACGAACCCCGCGATCGCAAGGCAGCAGGCCGAGCGACTTCGCAAGCAGCCCGTCAGAAGGGCAAACAACTCGGCCAATCAAACGGCCGCCAACACGTCCGCAGGTTCGAGCCCTGCCCCGCCAAACCCTGCCCCTCAGGCAAAGAAAATGCAGGTGAAACCCCTGTATGTATTTGTTGATTCTGGCCACAGCTACCCGGCCATTAAAACAGTGCTGGATGCAGCACTGCAGGAGCGCTGGTCGTGCGTCAGTCGCGGCCATGACCAGCTCATGATTCACACTGCCACTGTGGAGGAGTACCACAGGGCAGTGCGTGCACTGGAGCAGGCCGGAGTGCAACACTCTGTGCTTCTGCAACGGGACGAGATCCCGAACAAGTTTGTGTTTTGTCGAGTGCATAGCAGCACCGACAAACAATTCATTCAGGCCGAGTTCGCCGCAATGGGTCTTCCAGTGCAGAACTTCTGGTTTCTGTACAACAGGCAGACAAGGCAGCCTATAAATAAGTTAGTCGTAGAGCTCCCGAAGGCCGTAAATCCAGAAAGGATTTACGACCTGAAGTCATTCTGAGGCCTCAGCATTCGTGTTGAGGACTATCGACACCCCAAAGGCCCCCTCCAATGTGGCAACTGTCAGAGGTTTGGCCACCCCGCAAAAGGCTGCAGAGCCTCCCCTGTGTGCCGATGGTGCAGCCAAGGGCACAAAACCGAGGTTTGCCCCCAGGGAGGTGACAGGACGAAGGCAAAGTGCGCGCGATGTGAAGGCCCGCATTGCGCCAATTACAGAGGCTGCATGGCCTACAAGAGGGAGAACTGGCGTCACCTCCCGCAACAGGAGCGGAAAGACAGAGAGCTGCAGTCCAAACGCGCATTGCGCGAAAACAAGCGAGCAACAGCCGCGGCTCAAGTCCGCCCGCCCCCACAACAAGCCGGCCCCTCAGGCTACTGCCCCCAGCCCCCAAGGCAGCCGTGGCGAGCCCCGAGCTACCCCGCCCCCCCGCAATGGCAGAGCCCTAATCAATATTCAGTGTTGAGCGATAGGCATGAACTGGAGTATCCTGTCTTGGCAAACCCACCCAGACCTAGAGGCCAGCCCCTGCCCCAGAGGCCCCCGAAGAAACACCATTCGGGGCACAAAAACGGTAAAGGCCGGGCGCAAGGTCAAGTGATGGATCAGCCAGGTACTAAGGCGCCACCCAACTCCACCACTCCCCCCAGTGATTCCAAGAAAGTCGCGCCTGGGCAACAACAAGCCAGCCCGTTGCAGACTGACTCACCAACAGTAATGCCAACTGCTTCACCGCAGCTAAATCCCGCGATGGACGCGAGCGACTTTCTGAAGCTCGTAGGCCAATCGGATGCCATTACACAGGACCCTAACCTGGCACACGTCCTGGAACCAATGTGCATTTTAATGGCTATTTGGTGTAATCCGTCCAAGTCAATAGAGGACAAAATAAAAGCCACCACGGGCTTCGTGACAGCATTAGCGGCCAGCTTTAATGCTGCACACCCTTAATTTAGGTTCTGCCATTAATACTACCCCCGTAGACAGTAGATTAAGTACCATCCTTTACTGGAATGCGCGAGGAATTAGAAATAAAATAATCGAATTTACCGATCATTTAATTAAACATAATATTAGAATCGCGGCGATAAACGAAACACACTTACTTCCAACAGATCGTCTAACTATCTTAAATTACACTATTTATAGGCGCGACCGCGATACCAGAAGTGGAGGGGTTGCCCTACTAATCCACAGAAGTATACAACATAGTGAATTTCATTTACCTGAATTTAATAAATTAGAAGCTGTGGCAATTACTTTTAAAGTCAATAAACAACAAATTGTGCTTATTTCGATGTATGCACCACCGGGCAGGTCACTAACTGAAAACGAGCTGGACATCTTATATGGCTCAGCTCCCACATTCCTAGCAGTCGGCGATATTAATGCCAAACATAAAGACTGGAACTGTCGGAGCAATACAGCCAATGGCCTACTGCTGCAAAGACACGAGTCTAACAAAAATTATCAAGTACATGCTCCCTCAGAGCCCACTCACGATAGCGGAGTACTAAGGCACAACCCCGATATTTTAGATATTGCATTAAATAAGAGAGTTCAAACGGGATTCGAACTCAGAGTCTTTCACGAAATGTCGTCTGACCACTTTCCAGTACATCTACTATTCGATGACGTGGACACTGACATCAGTCCTCCGAGAAAAATTAAAGACTACAAGAAAGCTGACTGGAGAGGCTTTCAGACGTATTTAGTCGATAATTTGCCTGCAGCCGATGCTGCCAACTTCAAAACAAAAGATAACATAGAATCAGCAGTCACTGAACTTACAGTTAAAATTCAAACTGCAATTAACTCGTGCATCCCAGAAAAGGTGGTTAGATTTAAGCAAGATGAACTGCCGGTGTATATTAGGGATTTAATTTCTCAGAAAAATAGATTAAGGCGCGAATATACTCGACGTAGGCAGCGCGACATTAAAGCGAGAATTAATGAATTACAGAAAATAATTACCGATGAAATAACTCTATGGAGGAGCAGCCAATGGGAGACGAAAGTCTCTCAGCTACAGGTGCAAGATGGTAGCACCTGGAGTATGACAAAGCGATTCCTTCATAAGATAGATAAAATACCTCCGCTACAAACACGCACTGGGTTCGCTTTTACACCGACAGACAAAGCACAAGCCTTCGCGAATACCCTTGAATTAGCCTTTCAACCTAATATCGAACCCTGTGACCCGCAATTTAATGCCAGAATATACAGAGACCTTACAATTAAACTTAATCAGCCTTTAACCTCAAAACCTTACTTAACTCAATCTCAGGAAGTTAAACAGGCTATCAGGCGTATGAAACCACGTAAGGCACCGGGAAACGATGGCATTCAGGCAGTAGTCCTTAAGAAACTGCCCGATGAAATTTTGGAATACCTAGCTCAATTAATAAATGGAATACTTAAACTACAGTATTTTCCATCGCAGTGGAAAGAAGCGAATGTGATAGTTTTTCATAAATCCGGAAAAGATAACACACTGCCCCAAAATTATAGGCCCATTAGCCTGCTGAGTACATTGTCAAAAGTAGCTGAATGCATAATTCTACAGCGACTAAATACTCACATTAAAGAAAATGACGTACTGCCGGACGAACAATTTGGTTTTCGCAGCGCGCATTCAACAACGCATCAACTGGTCCGTATGACAGAACAAATAATAACTGCGTTCAATCAGAATAGCTATAATCTCGCAGCGTTTTTGGACATAGAAAAAGCCTTTGATAGAGTACTTCATGAAGGCTTAATTTATAAATTATATAAAACTGGCTTCCCCGATTGTTATATTAAATTACTGGCCTCGTATTTAGAAAATAGATCGTTTAGAGTCACGACAGAAGGAGTACAGTCCGATTTAAAAATAATTAAAGCAGGAGTCCCACAAGGCAGCATCTTGGGGCCGGTTTTATTCAATATTTATATCCACGATATGCCTAAGCCCGCACACCGATCAGTTCAGTTTGGCTGCTACGCGGACGATACGGTATTGTTTAGCAGATCTAGTATTCTAGAACTCGCAGCAGACAGATTACAAACCGCGTTAAATTCAATAGAACAGTGGTGCACAAAATGGCGAATTAAGGTAAACCCTACTAAATCAGAAGCTATAGTTTTTACGCGAAAACATCTCCCGCCACTTGAAGATAGACCACGACTAACACTTTTCAATGAGCAAATTCCTCACAAAAATGTGGTTAAATATTTAGGCGTACACATGGATAGGAAACTACTATGGCGCGATCACATAGAGGCGAAAAGAAAAACAGCTTTCACTAGGCTCATGACCCTCTACCCCGTCATGAGCAGACGTTTAGGTAGCTCTGTTAAAAACGGAATAATAATTTATAACGCACTAATAAAACCAATAATCACGTATGCAGCGCCGGTGTGGGCAACAGCAGCGGAATCTCACTTAATCAAGCTACAGAGAATTCAGAATAAGAGTATTCGTATTGCGACAGATGCGCCTGTGTATTGCCCCGTAAGGGCTATGCACAGAGAGCTCAAACTCGAACTTGAGTTGCATGGAAAATATAAAATGCCAAATTCAATCTTGGCTCACAGACCTCCGTAGTGTGCTGTGGCTGGCTGAGCGATCGGCCAATCAGTCTCCCGCGAGTTGAAACTTAAATTATAGACATTAACGAATAATTTGCTTATTCAAAATGGTCCGAAGCACGCAGGTGTAGGTTCGGCTCCCGGGAGTTCACTGCCTGTTGTGTTAGGGCTGACTCCCTATGTACGATGGGCATGGCCCGCCTGGCAGGCTTCACCTCCAGTGCCGGTTGTGTTTCTGAAAGACATGGGATTTTGAATTACAAGCTTGCAACAATGCCAGAATGCGAATAGGTCTTGACTTAATTCACCTGTAACTTTATACACCGACAGTTCCTCTATATTTAACTAGTAGTATAGTAGTAGATATTAGAGATTTGTAAATTAGTAATAAGTCCTAGATACTAAGAAATAGTCATCAAAAATATATATTTCTAAAATAATAATAAAAAATCTAAAAAAAAAAAATTAAAAAAAATATATATATTTTTAGTTCTTATTTTAGTTTTATCTTAAGCACTGCACGTCCATCCCTGAGTTGGGTGTTTGCATATTTCGTAACGAAATGCCTAGTTTGTAAGTCATTTATCTTTTTTCTGTTTTAGTTTCTTAGTTTTTTTAGGTGCTGACTGGCGGCGGAGTGAGTGGTCAGTGCAACCACTCACCACCAGGGGCGCTTGCGTCCCTGGTCACTAAATCCAGTCCTGGATAAAAAGCAAAGCGGACTACGAGTCCAAGTTCCCAACCCCCGCATGGTAGACTCTTTTCTACTCTGTCCAACACTTCATCCAGACCATCCTCTGTCTCCTGTAAACTCCTACACGTAATGCATGCCAATTTGCATCCCGCATGAATGTGCCCAGGGTTTTCCCTGTGTCTATGCAGGTTTTACCTGGGCCCAACCTATCTCTAGTTATAGTCTAGATTTAAGAGTGAGGGGAGTTAGTCATGGCGCCAATCGCTGCCATGGCTGGCCAATCCCCTCCTAGCACATGATGCATGCGACCCTCTCCTTGCATGGCTAATCCCAGCATGACTAGGCGTATAGGCTTCGGCCTGAGACGCACCTAGGTCCCTCCCTAACCCGGACCCCTCCAAAATACACTTAGTTTTAGTTAGGTTAGGAAAAAAAAAAAAAAAAATCGGGTGTGTTAGGGAGTGTCGGGTGTGTTCGGGGAGTGTCGGGTGTGTTCGGGGAGTGTCGGGTGTGTTAGGGAGTGTCGGGTGTGTTCGGGGAGTGTCGGGTGTCTTCGGGGAGTGTCGGGTGTGTTCGGGGAGTGTCGGGTGTGTTCGGGGAGTGTCGGGTGTGTTAGGGGAGTGTCGGGTGTGTTCGGGGAGTGTCGGGTGTGTTCGGGGAGTGTCGGGTGTGTTCGGGGAGTGTCGGGTGTGTTCGGGGAGTGTCGGGTGTGTTCGGGGAGTGTCGGGTGTGTTCGGGGAGTGTCGGGTGTGTTCGGGGAGTGTCGGGTGTGTTCGGGGAGTGTCGGGTGTCTTCGGGGAGTGTCGGGTGTGTTCGGGGAGTGTCGGGTGTGTTCGGGGAGTGTCGGGTGTGTTCGGGGAGTGTCGGGTGTGTTAGGGAGTGTCGGGTGTGTTCGGGGAGTGTCGGGTGTGTTCGGGGAGTGTCGGGTGTGTTCGGGGAGTGTCGGGTGTGTTCGGGGAGTGTCGGGTGTGTTCGGGGAGTGTCGGGTGTGTTCGGGGAGTATCGGGTGTCTTCGGGGAGTGTCGGGTGTGTTAGGGAGTGTCGGGTGTGTTCGGGGAGTGTCGGGTGTGTTCGGGGAGTGTCGGGTGTGTTCGGGGAGTGTCGGGTGTGTTCGGGGAGTGTCGGGTGTGTTAGGGAGTGTCGGGTGTGTTCGGGGAGTGTCGGGTGTGTTCGGGGAGTGTCGGGTGTGTTCGGGGAGTGTCGGGTGTGTTAGGGAGTGTCGGGTGTGTTAGGGAGTGTCGGGTGTGTTCGGGGAGTGTCGGGTGTGTTCGGGGAGTGTCGGGTGTGTTCGGGGAGTGTCGGGTGTGTTCGGGGAGTGTCGGGTGTGTTCGGGGAGTGTCGGGTGTGTTAGGGAGTGTCGGGTGTGTTCGGGGAGTGTCGGGTGTGTTCGGGGAGTGTCGGGTGTGTTAGTTAGTGTCGGGTGTGTTCGGGGAGTGTCGGGTGTCTTCGGGGAGTGTCGGGTGTGTTCGGGGAGTGTCGGGTGTTTTAGGGAGTGTCGGGTGTGTTCGGGGAGTGTCGGGTGTCTTCGGGGAGTGTCGGGTGTGTTCGGGGAGTGTCGGGTGTGTTCGGGGAGTGTATGATAAATGTGTCATAAGCAGAAACCCATATATTTCATCACTGGGCGAACAAGATCCAGAGTTGCATGGAAAATATAAAATGCCAAATTCAATCTTGGCTCACAGACCTCCGTAGTGTGCTGTGGCTGGTTGAGCGATCGGCCAATCAGTCTCCCGCGAGTTGAAACTTAAATTATAGACATTAACGAATAATTTGCTTATTCAAAATGGTCCGAAGCACGCAGGTGTAGGTTCGGCTCCCGGGAGTTCACTGCCTGTGCTGTTAGGGCTGACTCCCTATGTCCGATGGGCATGGCCCGCCTGGCAGGCTTCACCTCCAGTGCCGGTTGTGTTTCTGAAAGACATGGGATTTTGAATTACAAGCTTGCAACAAATGCCAGAATGCGAATAGGTCTTGACTTAATTCACTTGTAACTTTATAGGTACACCGACAGTTCCTCTATATTTAACTAGTATTATAGTAGTAGATATTAGAGATTTGTAAATTAGTAATAAGTCCTAGATACTAAGTAATAGCCATCAAAAATATATATATTTCTAAAATAATAATAAAAAATCTATAAAAAAAAATTAAAAAAAATTAAAAAAAAAAAATATATATTTTTAGTTCTTATTTTAGTTTTATCTTAAGCACTGCACGTCCATCCCTGATTTGGGTGTTTGCATATTTCTTAACGAAATGCCTAGTTTGTAAGTCATTTATCTTTTTTCTGTTTTAGTTTCTTAGTTTTTTTAGGTGCTGACTGGCGGCGGAGTGAGTGGTCAGTGCAACCACTCACCACCAGGGGCGCTTGCGTCCCTGGTCACTAAATCCAGTCCTGGATAAAAAGCAAAGCGGACTACTAGTCCAAGTGCCCAACCCCCGCATGGTAGACTCTTTTCTACTCTGTCCAACACTTCATCCAGACCATCCTCTGTCTCCTGTAAACTCCTACACGTAATGCATGCCAATTTGCATCCCGCATGAATGTGCCCAGGGTTTTCCCTGTGTCTATGCAGGTTTTACCTGGGCCCAACCTATCTCTAGTTATAGTCTAGATTTAAGAGTGAGGGGAGTTAGTCATGGCGCCAATCGCTGCCATGGCTGGCCAATCCCCTCCTAGCACATGATGCATGCGACCCTCTCCTTGCATGGCTAATCCCAGCATGACTAGGCGTATAGGCTTCGGCCTGAGACGCACCTAGGTCCCTCCCTAACCCGGACCCCTCCAAAATACACTTAGTTTTAGTTAGGTTAGGAAAAAAAAAAAAAAAATCGTCGGGTGTGTTCGGGGAGTGTCGGGTGTCTTCGGGGAGTGTCGGGTGTGTTAGGGAGTGTCGGGTGTGTTCGGGGAGTGTCGGGTGTGTTCGGGGAGTGTCGGGTGTGTTCGGGGAGTGTCGGGTGTGTTCGGGGAGTGTCGGGTGTGTTAGGGAGTGTCGGGTGTGTTCGGGGAGTGTCGGGTGTGTTCGGGGAGTGTCGGGTGTGTTCGGGGAGTGTCGGGTGTGTTCGGGGAGTGTCGGGTGTCTTCGGGGAGTGTCGGGTGTGTTCGGGGAGTGTCGGGTGTGTTCGGGGAGTGTCGGGTGTGTTCGGGGAGTGTCGGGTGTGTTCGGGGAGTTGGGTCCTTGCTAGCTGCGACCTCTGAGGCGGGCGTCGTGCAAGTCATCACCGGGACTTCAGTTCCATTTGCGCTCATTACAGACACGTCTAATACGAGAGTTGTTCCATCATTTGTTAGTTTGATAATGAATGGACGTGACTTGCGACGAGCCTTTACGAAATTCCCTCGCTGGTTGCACGACAAACACCTCACTTGCGTGTAAAGTTCTTACATCAGCGATGAGAACATTAGAACTTAACATTTAAAAAAATTTTTTTAAAAAAATCAGTGCAATGCCTGTGTAAAGGAATATCTGTTGAAATTTCCCTAAAGAAAAAAACGCAAAATTCTCAGCTAAACATGTTTAGCATCTGGCGCTACGTGATTTTACAGTCCAGAAGAACGTGTAATCGTTTTATTAAATGCATCAAAAAATGAGGTCTATTTGAATGAAATTTATTAAACGTGAATTTCATGTAACATAGAATAATTCTATAAAATGTTAACGTTTTTTTTTTCAGGAACAAAATGGAAGAAGCATCGGCGAATTATAACCCCAACTTTTCACTTTAAAATTCTAGAAGATTTCGTAGAAGTTTTTAATTACAATGGGAAGAAAATGATTGAGAAATTAAAAGAAAAGGCAGATGGCCAAGAGATCGACATATATCCATATGTATCTCTGTGTGCACTCGACATTATTGCTGGTAAGTGTGGTAGTTATTGTTCATGATTACATAGGTAGTGATTAACGATAGCCATATTCAACTTCGTTTAGCTTTATAAGATATCACACACACACACACACACATATAAATAATTGAGGAAACATTCAAGAAGTTAAATACTTTTAACTTCCTAAAATTACAGATACATTTTCCTACTCTTTTGCATAATTTATAGAGCACTGTCATTTCAGTGACTTTGCGGAACTCTTTTCATTTGTTGCTATGATGTAACATTTTAATGATTTAAGAAGTGCTATTTAAAATGTTTGGTTTCATATTATGACCAATTGCAATGTAATTGTAAACTGTAAATAAAACAAATATTTTTATATATAAATTTTCGTTTGTGTCGTATGCATTGCTAAACTGTTTGTAAAATGTAATTTTGATATACACTTTGCGAGTCAAACGCTCTGTCTCAGTGTGCCAGGTCAAGTATGGTCTGTGAGGTGTGTATGGATGTGAATGTATACTACAGAATACACACGCCCAACACGAGAATCGAACTATTATCTCGCACATATTAACTGGTGGGGAAAACAACTGCTCTCCTTTATTTTTTTATATTTAAAAATGTTAGCCTTGTTTGTAATTTTCATCAGCACGAACCAATCTCTTTCTTTATGAATTTATACTGACATTAGTTAGAACCATTTACAGTTTTCTTGCCTTTTGTGAGGCATTTAGATGATGCAAAGCTAGGCCAAGCCTCACCCGGCACTCGAACCACTAACCCATGGAGCGAGAATGACTGGTCTGCTCGAGTGTGAACTGCCAGTGGATACATGGCTCGCGAGTGTGTAGCTTCGGTACTTGAGGTCCAGAACAAGGTCTGTGCAGAGTTTTATACTCTGATGTATAGTTGAAAATAAGTAGTCGACTGTCATTGAAGAAACATGTTCAGTAGCTGCGAGTGTTTCCAGGTTATGTGCGCAAAGATAATCATGGGTCTGTATACCCAATTCTTTTAATTATGGTAACCTTTCCAGCGTACTTAACAGTAGATTTACAATTTACAGCTTAAAATATACACATGCTGCATCCAGAATGGTCTTTAATATAAAAAATTTGTCTCCGAAAATCAGATAGGAATTTACAAAAAAAAAAAAAAACTAAAATGCGCTCATTAAATGTTAATTTTTATTTTATTTTAAGCCATGTAACTTTGTGATCCAGTGTATAGTCAGTAAAATTCTAACAAGTCAAACTTATGCTTTTATTTTTCAGAAACCGCTATGGGGATTTCAATCAATGCCCAAGACAACAATGAAGCTGACTTCGTCAAGGCAACGAGGAAGTAAGTTCGGTTGCAGTTCAAACAAAAATAATAATAAAGTAAAAAAAAATAATGTACCATGTTTTTATAACGGACTAAAAAGTATAAAATAATTTCTCTAATCCTTATGAACGATAAAACCATATACAGAATTACAGATTTTTAACTTTTTTCTAAATTATCCTGAAAATTCATACTTGGCAACTTTTGATAGCTATTAAACTACTTGTAAGATCGGAAACAAAAAGAATGGGGCATGCAATACATAAATATAAAGAGTGTAGAGAGTAGCTATCAATAAAATACCATTATATGTGTGTGTGTTCTTGCACAGTATGCGATAAATTCTCTCTCATTTCGATGCCACTGTGTCGTTGCACGCCTTTCTTTGTTTCCCACAGCACTCACTGTCTTCAGTAGCCCACCATGACTCGTGCACGAACAAGTATCATTCTAAAACAAATATTAAAAGAAGCATAACATTGAAATTAACACTTACATAATACATAACCTATCCAACCAAATTAAAAACCAGTAAAACTATACTTAAAATGCTTTTCTCGATTAAATAATTAAATATTGAAATTAAATACAAGAATAATTCGAATAATAAAATACAAGTATGAAAAACTAGGTCATTGTGACCTTGAAGGCTGACATATTGCAGTACCTACTGAGGAAACAAAATACTTATTCCTTTGATAATTATGTAGAAAAGCTGGGGAGGGCAGTATCTTGCAGGGTCTTGCAATGTTTCAAGGTGGCAGGGCAAGACTGGGAACTGAGCCCAGATCCTTCAGAGTGTGAGTTCAGTGTCTTACCACTGTGTTCCTTTGCCCCGCTTGATCACAAATAGAACTAGATACAAAATACCATTTAATTTCAATCTGTAAACTATAATTTTAAAAGTTGACCCAGTCGTCAGTATACCTGACAGTGGGGTCAACAGACGGCGGAGAGGCGTAGAGGCCGAGAGGTTGACAACAGGCGTGGTGTTGCAGCATGGCGCGCATCATCGTGTGGCGGTCCTTCAAGCCGTGGCTGCAGTGGGGCTGGCTCATGCAGCTGCTGCCCACTGGCCGGCTGCAGCGGCGGTCCCTGGCGGTGCTGCACGCTCTCAGCTCGCAGGTCAGCCTCTAGCCTCCACAGCCTCTACACCCTCCTGCCTGTCTGCCTTTCTGCCTGTCTGCCTGTCTGCCTGCCTGCCTGTCTGCCTGCCTGCCTGTCTGCCTGCCTGCCTGCCTGTCTGCCTTTCTGCCTGTCTGCCTGCCTGCCTGTCTGCCTGCCTGCCTGTCTGCCTGCCTGCCTGCCTGCCTGCCTGTCTGCCTGCCTGCCTGCCTGCCTGCCTGTCTGCCTGCCTGCCTGCCTGCCTGTCTGCCTGCCTGCCTGTCTGCCTGTCTGCCTGTCTGCCTGCCTGCCTGCCTGCCTGCCTGTCTGCCTGCCTGTCTGCCTGCCTGCCTGCCTGCCTGTCTGTCTGCCTGTCTGCCTGCCTGCCTGCCTGCCTGCCTGTCTGCCTGCCTGCCTGTCTGCCTGCCTGTCTGCCTGCCTGCCTGCCTGCCTGTCTGTCTGCCTGTCTGCCTGTCTGCCTGCCTGTCTGCCTGTCTGCCTGTCTGCCTGCCTGCCTGTCTGCCTGCCTGTCTGCCTGCCTGCCTGCCTGCCTGCCTGCCTGCCTGCCTGCCTGCCTGCCTGTCTGCCTGCCTGTCTGCCTGCCTGCCTGCCTGCCTGCCTGCCTGTCTGCCTGCCTGTCTGCCTGTCTGCCTGCCTGCCTGCCTGCCTGCCTGCCTGCCTGCCTGCCTGTCTGCCTGCCTGCCTGCCTGCCTGTCTGCCTGCCTGCCTGCCTGCCTGTCTGCCTGTCTGCCTGCCTGCCTGTCTGCCTGCCTGTCTGCCTGTCTGCCTACCTGTCTGCCTACCTGCCTGCCTGCCTGCCTGTCTGCCTGCCTGTCTGCCTGCCTGCCTGCCTGTCTGCCTGCCTGCCTGTCTGCCTGCCTGCCTGCCTGCCTGCCTGCCTGCCTGTCTGCCTGCCTGCCTGTCTGCCTGCCTGCCTGCCTGCCTGCCTGCCTGCCTGCCTGTCTGCCTGCCTGTCTGCCTGCCTGCCTGCCTGACTGCCTGCCTGTCTGCCTGCCTGTCTGCCTGCCTGCCTGTCTGCCTGCCTGCCTGCCTGTCTGTCTGTCTGCCTGTCTGCCTGTCTGCCTGCCTGTCTGCCTGTCTGCCTGTCTGCCTGCCTGCCTGTCTGCCTGCCTGTCTGCCTGCCTGCCTGCCTGCCTGCCTGTCTGCCTGCCTGCCTGTCTGCCTGCCTGTCTGCCTGCCTGTCTGCCTGCCTGCCTGCCTGCCTGCCTGCCTGTCTGCCTGCCTGCCTGCCTGCCTGCCTGCCTGCCTGTCTGCCTGCCTGTCTGCCTGCCTGCCTGCCTGTCTGTCTGCCTGTCTGCCTGTCTGCCTGCCTGCCTGCCTGCCTGCCTGTATACCTGCCTGCCTGCCTGTCTGCCTGCCTGCCTGCCTGTCTGCCTGCCTGCCTGCCTGCCTGCCTGCCTGCCTGTCTGCCTGCCTGCCTGCCTGCCTGCCTGCCTGTTTGCCTGTCTGTCTGCCTGCCTGTCTGCCTGCCTGCCTGTCTGCCTGCCTGTCTGCCTGCCTGCCTGCCTGCCTGCCTGCCTGTCTGCCTGCCTGCCTGCCTGTCTGCCTGCCTGCCTGTCTGCCTGCCTGCCTGCCTGCCTGTCTGCCTGCCTGCCTGCCTGCCTGCCTACCTGCCTGCCTGCCTGCCTGCCTGCCTGCCTGCCTGTCTGCCTACCTGCCTGCCTGCCTGCCTGCCTGCCTGCCTGCCTGCCTGTCTGCCTGCCTGCCTGCCTGCCTGCCTGCCTGCCTGTCTGCCTGCCTGCCTGTCTGCCTGTCTGCCTGCCTGTCTGCCTGTCTGCCTGCCTGTCTGCCTGTCTGCCTGCCTGCCTGCCTGCCTGTCTGCCTGCCTGCCTGCCTGTCTGCCTGCCTGTCTGCCTGCCTGCCTGTCTGCCTGCCTGTCTGCCTGCCTGTCTGCCTGCCTGTCTGCCTGCCTGTCTGCTTGTCTGCCTGCCTGTCTGCCTGCCTGCCTGTCTGCCTGCCTGCCTGCCTGCCTGTCTGCCTGTCTGCCTGCCTGCCTGCCTGCCTGCCTGCCTGCCTGCCTGTCTGCCTGCCTGCCTGCCTGCCTGCCTGTCTGCCTGCCTGTCTGCCTGTCTGCCTGTGCCTGGTGTCTGTATCCATCCAGGCACTCTGTGACTGTTATTATTCTTAAAGAGCTTGTACGCTCTTTCAAACTGTTTAGTTATATATTTCTGATGGCATGATTAAATGTCAATTTTCTTTTAATTCCTTTTTATATACATATGTTAATTCATTAATATAAATATTTGTTATCTATAATCAGTTTATGAATAATTTTAAAATACCTTCACGAATCCCTTCATACACTTCACAGACCATGTGTGATACAGATATCTTCGACATCTGCATTAGGCTGCTGAACGATTCTCCACCGGCCAGATAACGCAGTGCCATCGCCATTCTCAGAGAAGCTGTAATTATTTATATATATATATATAATTTTTTTCCTTGTTTCTTTATTTTTCTGCCTAACAGCTGAATCAATTCTTCAACGAGACTTAGGGTCAAACGCTTCGTTCGAAAGTAAATTACAGCCGAAACGAGCCCCTCCACAAAAAGCACACTTCACCTTTCCACCAACCTCTCCTGTTTCGATTGTTCTCGCTGTCCAACATCTCCTCTGCACAGCCCTCGATCCCGCAAGGTCAGCCATATTCAGTAACAGACGAGCAACAAGGCATTCAAGTGTGTTCCCGCCACAAAGTCTCTGAGTGTTGGTGTAACGAATATCAGTTGTAAGTCGCCCGTGAACACGAATGCCGGTGCGAATATTCAGTTTTCCAACCCTGGGTTGGTACGACTGCCGCGCGCCTAGTGTCGCCCGCCGGAACTACCGGTGAAGCCGCCAGGGAACCACACATAACTTAAAACAGCCATAACTTAGAAACCTCGAAAAATCCACGTAACTTAGAACTGTCATAAGTTAGAACGTTCATAACTTAGAAACACGCAATGCAGAACCACACAACTTAGAAACGTCGTAACGTAGAAAGTCACAACTTAGAACTATCACAACTTAGGACTGTCGTAACTTATAAACACGTAACTTAGAAACACGCAACGCATAACCACACAACTTAAAACCGTCGTAACGTAGAAAGTCATAACTTAGAAACACACAACTTTCAACTGTCATGACTTAGAAACACGCAACGCATAACCACACAACTTAGAAACGTCGTAACGTAGAAAGTCATAACGTAGAACATGCATAACTTAGAAGATTATATCTTGTGTTTCTAAGTTATGTTTCTAAGTTGTGTGTTTCTAAGTCGTGACAGCACTGCAAGCCACCACTCATTTGTCATCGGTGGTATTTTGTCCCGGGATCTGTCGAACTGATCCGGAATAAGCCAATCGTTTTTTTATTTTTTATTTAATGACATATCGAAAACAGGAGCAAATGAATTTTGAATTTACAGTGTGATCAATGATTTGTAAATCGAATTTTAGTTAAATATGGAGTTATTATACACTTTCCGATGCTGAACGAGCTAGATGCAAGCTGTGTAAGAACTAATATTTGCGAAAAGGAAGAAAAACAAAGGCTATGAGAAAACATTCGAAGTCTATGCATAAAACAGTTTCGTGAATTGGAAAAAAAAATATGTGAAAAAAGAAAACAGGATGCAGATATAACAGTAGAATAGGATAGTATTTCCGAGGACAGGCTTCAGGCTGTGGTGCCGGTGCCGGTGTCCGCCATCTTGGATTGTGACATCACGGCGACCATCTTGGATAAGCGTAACGGGACACAGCGCAACGGGACATATCGTAACGGGACATAACGTAACGGGACAAGTAGATCACGGCGGCCATTTTGGATCCGCCATCTTGGATCCGCCATTTTGGATGACGTCATTGTGTTCTAGAAAATTCCGGTGATGTGTTTTCCGCCATATTGGATGATGACGTCACCGTTGCAATTTTTGTTACGGCCGCCATCTTGAAATTTGGACGCCATCTTGAAAATCTTTAATTATTATCCGATTTTAATGAAAAAAATTCCAAAATTCATCAAAAAATTTACTTATTCGAATTCTGATTGATTATATCGATCACCGTCCTCGGTTCAAACCCGGTGAGTCCAAAAAAAACTAAAAATGGCGACAGGCTCCTTCCTCAATGGTGGATGCAGGCAGACTGACTCCTAGCACTTTTTTTCAAAACATATATATCGTCAGCTGGTATGACGACATGTCCGCCATCTTGTCTTCATCCGCTGGAGACCACCATCTTGTTTTCGTCTGCTAGAGTGTGCCGATAACATGTAGTATAATTATCTGGTCACCATACTTTTGTCCTCAACTGTTGACATTGAACATTGACCTTGACCTTTGTCCTTGACCTTGAACTTTGACCTTGAACTTTGACCTTGACCTCGAAATTTGACCTTGAAATTAGACCTTGACCTTGAAATTTGACCTTGACCTTGAAATTTGACCTTGAACTTGAACTTTGACCTTGACCTTGAAATTTGACCTTGACCTTGAAACTTGACCTTGACCTTGAACTTTGACCTTGACCTTGAACTTTGACCTTGACCTTGAACTTTGACCTTGACATTTGACCTTGACCTTGAAATTTGACTTTGTCCTTGTCGACCATCATGGACCCGACATTTAATGTTCAGTACATGCTACCAGGAGCGACCAACTGCTGGAGTACGTCATCTTGTGTGTGTACTCATATTATAGAGTACATTTACATCTGGTTAATTTTATTTTAACCTGCTACAGTGCAGTAATCATTTATTACCGAGGTGCCCCCCGCCATCTTGAAATTCGGACGCCATCTTGAAATCATGTAATAATGTAGCTAGAAAAGCGGGAAAAAATCCAAAATTCATCAAAAAAATCACTCATTAACTTACAAATCGAATCGATGGATCCCTGTCCACGGTTCGATTCTTGACCAGTGACAGTTGTAACTAATTATTAAATAAATGTTAGGTTCTGTTTTCCATTACCTTTCGCGGAGTTTATTAATCATTCGCTCTACGAAAAACAACTCAAGTCAATATACCTGACCAACGAATTAAATCAGTGCCGATTAGCCTATTATGAAAGTCTAATTTTTCAATAATCTGAATAACATATAAGCCGTTCATGTACAAAGCCACACATATAGATCAATTGTCTTCAGTCCATAAGACCGAGTCATGACATTATCAGACGCATAGGCTAGTCATTTCAGGACCACATGAACTTCGTCGTTATCTAATTATATTCTATTAATCCAACGTGACATTTTTTAAACATACTAAAGGACCAAGTAACCTTGAAAAATATTTTAGTAACACCAAGAGGTTTTAAATTAGTAAATATTCAATCACTACATTTTGTACTACGCGCAATCAACAAAAGGGAAGCACTGACAACGAAAAGGCAGCACCACCAACGAAAAGGCAGCACATTTGGAAGCACCGACAACGAAAAGGCAGCACATTTGGAAGCACCGTCATCGAAAAGGCAGCACATTTGGAAGCACCGACAACGTAAAGGCAGCACATTTGGAAGCACCGACAACGAAAAGGCAGCACATTTGGAAGCACCGACAACGAAAAGGCAGCACATTTGGAAGCACCGACAACGAAAAGGCAGCACATTTGGAAGCACCGACAACGAAAAGGCAGCACATTTGGAAGCACCGTCATCGAAAAGGCAGCACATTTGGAAGCACCGACACCGAAAAGGCAGCACATTTGGAAGCACCGACAACGAAAAGGCAGCACATTTGGAAGCACCGAC
The DNA here is from genome assembly GCF_032445375.1 of Bacillus rossius redtenbacheri. Classification (NCBI taxonomy): domain Eukaryota; kingdom Metazoa; phylum Arthropoda; class Insecta; order Phasmatodea; family Bacillidae; genus Bacillus; species Bacillus rossius. The sequence continues at coordinate 342,704 of NC_086336.1, read as the reverse complement.
TACGAAAAGGCAGCACATTTGGAAGCACCGTCATCGAAAAGGCAGCACATTTGGAAGCACCGACAACGAAAAGGCAGCACATTTGGAAGCACCGACAACGAAAAGGCAGCACATTTGGAAGCACCGACAACGAAAAGGCAGCACATTTGGAAGCACCGACAACGAAAAGGCAGCACATTTGGAAGCACCGTCATCGAAAAGGCAGCACATTTGGAAGCACCGACAACGAAAAGGCACCACATTTGGAAGCACCGACAACGAAAAGGCAGCACATTTGGAAGCACCGACAACGAAAAGGCAGCACATTTGGAAGCACCGCCATCGAAAAGGCAGCACATTTGGAAGCACCGACAACGAAAAGGCAGCACATTTGGAAGCACTGACTACGAAAAGGCAGCACATTTGGAAGCACCGACAACGAAAAGGCAGCACATTTGGAAGCACCGTCATCGAAAAGGCAGCACATTTGGAAGCACCGACAACGAAAAGGCAGCACATTTGGAAGCACCGACAACGAAAAGGCAGCACATTTGGAAGCACCGACAACGAAAAGGCAGCACATTTGGAAGCACCGCCATCGAAATGCAGCACATTTGGAAGCACCGACAACGAAAAGGCAGCACATTTGGAAGCACCGACAACGAAAAGGCAGCACATTTGGAAGCACCGACAACGAAAAGGCAGCACATTTGGAAGCACCGACAACAAAAAGGCAGCACATTTGGAAGCACCGACAACGAAAAGGCAGCACATTTGGAAGCACCGACTACGAAAAGGCAGCACATTTGGAAGCACCGACTACGAAAAGGCAGCACATTTGGAAGCACCGACAACGAAAAGGCAGCACATTTGGAAGCACCGACAACGAAAAGGCAGCACATTTGGAAGCACCGACAACGAAAAGGCAGCACATTTGGAAGCACCGACAACGAAAAGGCAACACATTTGGAAGCACCGACAACGAAAAGGCAGCACATTGGAAGCACCGACAACGAAAGGCAGCACATTTGGAAGCACCGCCAACGAAAAGGCAGCACATTTTGGATGCATCATCGAATAAGGAAGCACATTTGGAAGCTCCATCAACTAAAAAAGGCAAAAAGGAAGCACAAGTTACGAGATCTAAGTCTTAGTAAGAAATCATAATACAAGAAATAAAAACAATACATTCTTATAATTTAAATTATTTATTTTATTGCTTTACATTATACAAATGCAAGTAAAACAAGTCAATATTGTATGTAGCCAACATTCCTCAGTTCCTTGAGTATGAAGGATATTTCTTTGATGCACGAATAGTTTCCTGCACAAAGCGAACCATGTAGTAGTCTTAGCCGGTCAACCAATATGTTTGGATCTTTCCATGATGTGTAATCATTCTCTTCTACCACCATCTTCCTTGCACCTTTATAATAAATATTATGATCTCTGGTGTCTTCCGTTTTACCACCAACCTCAGGGTAACTTTCATGTTTGAGACGGTGATCATCACAAGCTTGACCAGATTTATTTAATATATCACGTCGTTTCCATCGTTTCGGTCTCAGGACACCGCCACATTCTTCGATCTTGGCAGCTTTAGGTGCTTCATCATAGTCTATGTCTTTGTCAACAGCCTCAGAGTCACTGTAACAATCACCGTAGAAGGAATCGTCTTCACCCAATTTACCGTAATAATTCGATGTTGATGATGTTGAAGTGTCTTCAACGTCTTCGTGCTTCCTTTTTAGGAGTCCATCATTTTTACAAAGTAGGAAAGATCTACTTGAATTCGGCTGGAATATATTCTCACTTTTCACGTTAAGGATTCTTCCATTGTCTTCATTCTTCCGTAAATCATCAACCTTCTTCAATTTAAGTTCTTTGTCGAGATCGGAAGAGCCAAGAAAATTATTGTCGTAATGCAGATCACTCTTCCTTAGGCTAGTAGATTCATCGTTGTCCTCTAGCTTGTACGCAGGCTTGGCGCTACAAGTTCTGCCATGTCTTTTTAGGCTCTCTCTCCGTGTAAACGACTTGCTACATCGAACACAACTTATCATATTGCGCAGTGAATTTTTAACACAGTCATTCTTCTCGTGTTGTCTTTTATTCTTTCTCAAGATAAATTCTTTACTGCAAAACTTACACCTATGTTCTTTTGAAACAGCGTCAGATCCCAAATCGGAATTCATATTAGTTACTGAGACTAATGCCAGATGCCAATTGAGTGTTTTAAATTAGATTCAATACTTAAATAGAAATTTTTTCATATTTCATCAGCGAGAATTAATATATCTCATGCAAAAGTACTTTATGCATGTAGTTCTGCTTTTCAACAACAGATATCGCCACATGTCGCTTGCAGGTAAATAATATTTAGTTATTTTATTCGGGATGCGGGATGCTCACTAACGATCGCAAAAGAAGGATGGCTTCGTTAGACTCCAAGGAAAAGGAAGTTCGTCTTGCATGTTGGTGCTCCACAGATGTCTCATAGCGTAATATTAATTTGACTGAGTAATGATATTTGTTAATTCCACCTGATAAAAATATTGCAAGTTTTGATTTAGTAGCAGAAATTATCGAATTAAATGTAACTCCAAATAAAATGACATGTCTCATTAGAACAAAAAAAAATCCATGCAGAGAGCGGTTTCTCAGAATAGTCAGAAACACTTGAAGAAACCACAGGAATGATTGCAAGAACACGGGAAAAACCATCAAAATATTGTCAAGAATAATCAGGAGCACACTGAGAAAACCACTATAATATTAACAATAATAATCGGAAGCACACGGAGAAAACCATCATAATATTGGCCAGAATAATCAGAAGCACACGAAGAAAACCGCCACAAGTTTTCTTTGATATCATTAAAATACAAAAAAATATTAATAAAAAATAAAAACGAAAAAAAAATTCAAACATTCTGGCTTGTACTAGAACTCTATCTTTGCTCAAAAATGAGAAGTTCACAAGCTAGCAGAATGTTTGAATTTTTTTTCGTTCTTATTTTTTATTAATTTTTTTTTGTATTTTAATGATATCAAAGAAAACTTGTGGCGGTTTTCTTCGTGTGCTTCTGATTATTCTTGCCAATATTATGATGGTTTTCTCCGTGTGCTTCCGATTATTATTGTTAATATTATAGTGGTTTTCTCAGTGTGCTCCTGATTATTCTTGACAATATTTTGATGGTTTTTCCCGTGTTCTTGCAATCATTCCTGTGGTTTCTTCAAGTGTTTCTGACTATTCTGAGAAACCGCTCTCTGCATGGATTTTTTTTTGTTCTAATGAGACATGTCATTTTATTTGGAGTTACATTTAATTAAATAATTTCTGCTACTAAATCAAAACTTGCAATATTTTTATCAGGTGGAATTAACAAATATCATTACTCAGTCAAATTAATATTACGCCATGAGACATCTGTGGAGCACCAACATGCAAGACGAACTTCCTTTTCCTTGGAGTCTAACGAAGCCATCCTTCTTTTGCGATCGTTAGTGAGCATCCCGCATCCCGCATAAAATAACTAAATATTATTTACCTGCAAGCGACATGTGGCGATATCTGTTGTTGAAAAGCAGAACTACATGCATAAAGTACTTTTGCATGAGATATATTAATTCTCGCTGATGAAATATGAAAAAATTTCTATTTAAGTATTGAATCTAATTTAAAACACTCAATTGGTATCTGGCATTAGTCTCAGTAACTAATATGAATTCCGATTTGGGATCTGACGCTGTTTCAAAAGAACATAGGTGTAAGTTTTGCAGTAAAGAATTTATCTTGAGAAAGAATAAAAGACAACACGAGAAGAATGACTGTGTTAAAAATTCACTGCGCAATATGATAAGTTGTGTTTGATGTAGCAAGTCGTTTACACGGAGAGAGAGCCTAAAAAGACATGGCAGAACTTGTAGCGCCAAGCCTGCGTACAAGCTAGAGAACAACGATGAATCTACTAGCCTAAGGAAGAGTGATCTGCATTACGAAAATAATTTTCTTGGCTCTTCCGATCTCGACAAAGAACTTAAATTGAAGAAGGTTGATGATTTACGGAAGAATGAAGACAATGGAAGAATCCTTAACGTGAAAAGTGAGAATATATTCCAGCCGAATTCAAGTAGATCTTTCCTACTTTGTAAAAATGATGGACTCCTAAAAAGGAAGCACGAAGACGATGAAGACACTTCAACATCATCAACATCGAATTATTACGGTAAATTGGGTGAAGACGATTCCTTCTACGGTGATTGTTACAGTGACTCTGAGGCTGTTGACAAAGACATAGACTATGATGAAGCACCTAAAGCTGCCAAGATCGAAGAATGTGGCGGTGTCCTGAGACCGAAACGATGGAAACGACGTGATATATTAAATAAATCTGGTCAAGCTTGTGATGATCACCGTCTCAAACATGAAAGTTACCCTGAGGTTGGTGGTAAAACGGAAGACACCAGAGATCATAATATTTATTATAAAGGTGCAAGGAAGATGGTGGTAGAAGAGAATGATTACACATCATGGAAAGATCCAAACATATTGGTTGACCGGCTAAGACTACTACATGGTTCGCTTTGTGCAGGAAACTATTCGTGCATCAAAGAAATATCCTTCATACTCAAGGAACTGAGGAATGTTGGCTACATACAATATTGACTTGTTTTACTTGCATTTGTATAATGTAAAGCAATAAAATAAATAATTTAAATTATAAGAATGTAATGTTTTTATTTCTTGTATTATGATTTCTTACTAAGACTTAGATCTCGTAACTTGTGCTTCCTTTTTGCCTTTTTTAGTTGATGGAGCTTCCAAATGTGCTTCCTTATTCGATGATGCATCCAAAATGTGCTGCCTTTTCGTTGGCGGTGCTTCCAAATGTGCTGCCTTTCGTTGTCGGTGCTTCCAATGTGCTGCCTTTTCGTTGTCGGTGCTTCCAAATGTGTTGCCTTTTCGTTGTCGGTGCTTCCAAATGTGCTGCCTTTTCGTTGTCGGTGCTTCCAAATGTGCTGCCTTTTCGTTGTCGGTGCTTCCAAATGTGCTGCCTTTTCGTTGTCGGTGCTTCCAAATGTGCTGCCTTTTCGTAGTCGGTGCTTCCAAATGTGCTGCCTTTTCGTAGTCGGTGCTTCCAAATGTGCTGCCTTTTCGTTGTCGGTGCTTCCAAATGTGCTGCCTTTTTGCTGTCGGTGCTTCCAAATGTGCTGCCTTTTCGTTGTCGGTGCTTCCAAATGTGCTGCCTTTTCGTTGTCGGTGCTTCCAAATGTGCTGCCTTTTCGTTGTCGGTGCTTCCAAATGTGCTGCATTTCGATGGCGGTGCTTCCAAATGTGCTGCCTTTTCGTTGTCGGTGCTTCCAAATGTGCTGCCTTTTCGTTGTCGGTGCTTCCAAATGTGCTGCCTTTTCGTTGTCGGTGCTTCCAAATGTGCTGCCTTTTCGATGACGGTGCTTCCAAATGTGCTGCCTTTTCGTTGTCGGTGCTTCCAAATGTGCTGCCTTTTCGTAGTCGGTGCTTCCAAATGTGCTGCCTTTTCGTTGTCGGTGCTTCCAAATGTGCTGCCTTTTCGTTGTCGGTGCTTCCAAATGTGCTGCCTTTTCGTTGTCGGTGCTTCCAAATGTGCTGCCTTTTCGATGGCGGTGCTTCCAAATGTGCTGCCTTTTCGTTGTCGGTGCTTCCAAATGTGCTGCCTTTTCGTTGTCGGTGCTTCCAAATGTGCTGCCTTTTCGTTGTCGGTGCTTCCAAATGTGCTGCCTTTTCGTTGTCGGTGCTTCCAAATGTGCTGCCTTTTCGATGACGGTGCTTCCAAATGTGCTGCCTTTTCGTAGTCGGTGCTTCCAAATGTGCTGCCTTTTCGTTGTCGGTGCTTCCAAATGTGCTGCCTTTTCGTTGTCGGTGCTTCCAAATGTGCTGCCCTTTCGTTGTCGGTGCTTCCAAATGTGCTGCCTTTTCGTTGTCGGTGCTTCCAAATGTGCTGCCTTTTCGTTGTCGGTGCTTCCAAATGTGCTGCCTTTTCGTAGTCGGTGCTTCCAAATGTGCTGCCTTTTCGTAGTCGGTGCTTCCAAATGTGCTGCCTTTTCGTTGTCGGTGCTTCCAAATGTGCTGCCTTTTCGTAGTCGGTGCTTCCAAATGTGCTGCCTTTTCGTTGTCGGTGCTTCCAAATGTGCTGCCTTTTCGTTGTCGGTGCTTTCAAATGTGCTGCCTTTTCGTTGTCGGTGCTTCCAAATGTGCTGCCTTTTCGTTGTCGGTGCTTCCAAATGTGCTGCCTTTTCGTTGTCGGTGCTTCCAAATGTGCTGCATTTCGATGGCGGTGCTTCCAAATGTGCTGCCTTTTCGTTGTCGGTGCTTCCAAATGTGCTGCCTTTTCGTTGTCGGTGCTTCCAAATGTGCTGCCTTTTCTTTGTCGGTGCTTCCAAATGTGCTGCCTTTTCGATGACGGTGCTTCCAAATGTGCTGCCTTTTCGTTGTCGGTGCTTCCAAATGTGCTGCCTTTTCGTAGTCGGTGCTTCCAAATGTGCTGCCTTTTCGTTGTCGGTGCTTCCAAATGTGCTGCCTTTTCGTTGTCGGTGCTTCCAAATGTGCTGCCTTTTCGATGGCGGTGCTTCCAAATGTGCTGCCTTTTCGTTGTCGGTGCTTCCAAATGTGCTGCCTTTTCGTTGTCGGTGCTTCCAAATGTGCTGCCTTTTCGTTGTCGGTGCTTCCAAATGTGCTGCCTTTTCGTTGTCGGTGCTTCCAAATGTGCTGCCTTTTCGTTGTCGGTGCTTCCAAATGTGCTGCCTTTTCGATGACGGTGCTTCCAAATGTGCTGCCTTTTCGTAGTCGGTGCTTCCAAATGTGCTGCCTTTTCGTTGTCGGTGCTTCCAAATGTGCTGCCTTTTCGTTGTCGGTGCTTCCAAATGTGCTGCCTTTTCGATGACGGTGCTTCCAAATGTGCTGCCTTTTCGTTGTCGGTGCTTCCAAATGTGCTGCCTTTTCGTTGTCGGTGCTTCCAAATGTGCTGCCTTTTCGTTGTCGGTGCTTCCAAATGTGCTGTCTTTTCGTTGTCGGTGCTTCCAAATGTGCTGCCTTTACGTTGTCGGTGCTTCCAAATGTGCTGCCTTTTCGATGACGGTGCTTCCAAATGTGCTGCCTTTTCGTTGTCGGTGCTTCCAAATGTGCTGCCTTTTCGTTGGTGGTGCTGCCTTTTCGTTGTCAGTGCTTCCCTTTTGTTGATTGCGCGTAGTACAAAATGTAGTGATTGAATATTTACTAATTTAAAACCTCTTGGTGTTACTAAAATATTTTTCAAGGTTACTTGGTCCTTTAGTATGTTTAAAAAATGTCACGTTGGATTTATAGAATATAATTAGATAACGACGAAGTTCATGTGGTCCTGAAATGACTAGCCTATACGTCTGATAATGTCATGACTCGGTCTTATGGACTGAAGACAATTGATCTTTATGTGTGGCTTTGTACATGAACGGCTTATATGTTATTCAGATTATTGAAAAATTAGACTTTCATAATAGGCTAATCGGCACTGATTTAATTCGTTGGTCAGGTATATTGACTTGAGTTGTTTTTCGTAGAGCGAATGATTAATAAACTCCGCGAAAGGTAATGGAAAACAGAACCTAACATTTATTTAATAATTAGTTACAACTGTCACTGGTCAAGAATCGAACCGTGGACAGGGATCCATCGATTCGATTTGTAAGTTAATGAGTGATTTTTTTGATGAATTTTGGATTTTTTCCCGCTTTTCTAGCTACATTATTACATGATTTCAAGATGGCGTCCGAATTTCAAGATGGCGGGGGGCACCTCGGTAATAAATGATTACTGCACTGTAGCAGGTTAAAATAAAATTAACCAGATGTAAATGTACTCTATAATATGAGTACACACACAAGATGACGTACTCCAGCAGTTGGTCGCTCCTGGTAGCATGTACTGAACATTAAATGTCGGGTCCATGATGGTCGACAAGGACAAAGTCAAATTTCAAGGTCAAGGTCAAATTTCAAGGTCAAGGTCAAAGTTCAAGGTAAAGGTCAAAGTTCAAGGTCAAGGTCAAATTTCAAGGTCAAGGTCAAAGTTCAAGGTCAAGGTCAAATTTCAAGGTCAAGTTTCAAGGTCAATGTCAAATTTCAAGGTCAAGGTCAAATTTCAAGGTCAAGGTCAAAGTTCAAGGTCAAGGACAAATTTCAAGGTCAAGGTCAAAGTTCAAGGTCAAGGTCAAATTTCAAGGTCAAGGTCAAATTTCGAGGTCAAGGTCAAATTTCAAGGTCAAATTTCGAGGTCAAGGTCAAAGTTCAAGGTCAAAGTTCAAGGTCAAGGACAAAGGTCAAGGTCAATGTTCAATGTCAACAGTTGAGGACAAAAGTATGGTGACCAGATAATTATATTACATGTTATCGGCACACTCTAGCAGACGAAAACAAGATGGTGGTCTCCAGCGGATGAAGACAAGATGGCGGACATGTCGTCATACCAGCTGACGATATATATGTTTTGAAAAAAAGTGCTAGGAGTCAGTCTGCCTGCATCCACCGTTGAGGAAGGAGCCTGTCGCCATTTTTAGTTTTTTTTGGACTCACCGGGTTTGAACCGAGGACGGTGATCGATATAATCAATCAGAATTCGAATAAGTTAATTTTTTGATGAATTTTGGAATTTTTTTCATTAAAATCGGATAATAATTAAAGATTTTCAAGATGGCGTCCAAATTTCAAGATGGCGGCCGTAACAAAAATTGCAACGGTGACGTCATCATCCAATATGGCGGAAAACACATCACCGGAATTTTCTAGAACACAATGACGTCATCCAAGATGGCGGATCCAAAATGGCCGCCGTGATCTACTTGTCCCGTTACGTTATGTCCCGTTACGATATGTCCCGTTACGCTGTGTCCCGTTACACTGTGTCCCGTTACGCTTATCCAAGATGGTCGCTGTGACGTCACAATCCAAGATGGCGGACACCGGCACCGGCACCACAGCCTGAAGCCTGTCCTCGGAAATACTATCCTATTCTACTTATAACACTTTCTTTGACATTGTATTCCCACGAAAGTACTAAATATAACATTAAACAGATGTCGCTTCAGGAATGCGTCGAAAAAACGAAACAGTTTTGACAGTTGATAATTCAATAAGTTAAATGATTGCGTTGGAAGACTTGCCATTTAGTTTTGTGGAATGTGTTTGATTCGTAAGACTTATAAATCACCCGTGTCCGTCCTATAATTTAAAATTTCGTCACTACTTTGTTTAATTTATCTGCAATAAATTATGTGCCGGAAATTAGGAATTTCGACACGTTTTTTTTTCTAATTTTATTTAAATTAAAATTATTTTTGGAAATTTTATTTGCTCTATAATTTGGTTACTAAAGGGCGATTTACACTTTGTTAGGCTGGTGTACTCCCCTAAGTTAAACTTTGTGCCAGTAGTCTGAAGCACCTTTGCCAGAGACGTATCTGATATTTTGCAGATCTAATACTTGGCTGGCAGCCAGCTTAAAATTTCTCTCGCCTGCAGTCACGTCCCGAGTTTGTAATATTATTTCTCTTCATGACAAAAACTGCATAGAGCAGCTTCTGGGCTGCAAGCTGCTACTTCTCAGAGACTTGCTGAGAGTAGTAAGTCTTGTCACGAACGGGTATCCCATGGACGGTTGTTCCCAGCTTCGTTGCGCCTTTTGTTTCCCCCACCCTTCCCCCTTAGTTCTGAGGAATCCAGGAGCAGTGACCTGACATGAACTTAGCCAAGACGATGGCCTATTTCAAGAACCTTCTCCCTGGTCCTAAAGAGACCTCCGCGACACCTAGCGGCAGAAAAAAGCAACTTCACCCATGGTGGCCAGCGAGCTGAGACTACACTCGTGACACCTTGCGGCGAGTCAGTTCACCGCCTCCGTTAGTTCCCCTTTACGCCGCCAGAGCGCAGCGCCGCTACGCCTTATGGCCCTATGCTTCTTCCTCGCGACCTGTAGAAGTCGATTGTTTGTTGCTTCCTGTACCTGCCGGTAGAGACCGCAGCGGTCGCTCTTTGGCGCGAACTACTGAAGTCGTGCGTACAACCACTCGGGCACCTTCGGAAACTTTCGGCCTATAACCGAACCTTCCCCCTCCTTTGACCCAGGGCCTCACCGACCGATTTAATTAGGAGCTTTGTCCGCCATTGCGGCACTCAGTCCTCTGACCTCGGCTACTGACCACGTATTCTCGGCATCCTCTGCGCTAGGAGGCTTTTCGCGGGAATTGCGAATTCGTGTGCAGAAGAGATGTAGTCAGTTGCTCTAAGGGATGTGATCCCATTTGTTCAGTAGTCGGTCAGTAGTAGTAATTAGTTCAAGTCATGTCTCTAATTTTAAAGTTTTAGTATTTTTTTTTATTTTTTTCCTAAATTTTTGGTTTCGTTCGCGCATCCGCGTCTTCTCGGTCCGCGGCATACTGATGTCGGCGCGAGACACCCAGTGAGCTCCGAACTCTACACCCTGTTTGGTGAGTAATCCGGCCTTTTCCCCCACATTCCCGTTTGTTGACCTTTTGCGCCGACGGTGTATGTAATTGTTTGTTGTTAAAGTTGAGTATGTGTTGTTGTTATAATAATATCGGGCCGGCCCATTCTCAAAAAACTTAAATATATTGTTAATATCATTAAATGGGAAACTTACAAATGCCAAATCAAATGGAACACAGAATTCATTATTTACATTTTTAAATAAAACTGGTCAATAACTTTATTTTTCTTATTATTCTTACCCAGCAAGTTTCCAAGGCTCTTTTAATTAATTTAAAATAATTTAATTTTGAGGCACGAGGGGCGTTACAATTGTTTTTATTTTATATTTCTTACATAATGAATGGACCTTTTGTTTAGATTTACTTTATGTATTATTAAAAAAAATTAATCGTTAGTTTTAAGATGCTTAGAAAATGTAAACAATGGCAGTTTCTTAACATCTTAAAATTAACGTTACAATTATATGTTAAGTATAGTAAGCCAAAAAATAATCGAATTGTTGAATTCATATGAAAAAATATCATTTACTAATGGCATCTGGTTCGATTCTTGTTCTGGAGTTTCGCTTCTGAGTTTGTCTGGTCATGGGATTACAGCAGAATTCGTAAAGAAAAGCAGAGATGTTCAATGGCAGTCGCCATAGTGGAGAAAAAATTGCATGACTAATTTTAAACAATATTATTTTTCTCCGGTTTTTTATCTAGCTGGTAATTTTTGACGTGACAACGTCTAATAAATCGATGAACGCCGGCTGCACGCACGAAAAAGTGTCCCACTACGGATGTCCCACTACGGATGTGTACTGTTTGCTAATTGTACGCATGCGTGGCATCTCTCTTCCACTCGATTGGAATAACCATCGATTTGACTTTTCAATCATATTTTCGTCGTTTGAATTATTAATATTATGTAATTTAACGATCGTCCACCGATTTTCAGCACAATCGGTAGGGTTATTTAAAAGTAATGTTAAAATTCAAATACGTTTTGAACCAACAATGGTGTTTTACAGTTACACATAATAATTCAAATTACACCCAGGATCTTATGCACAACGTTTTAAAAAATATTGTAACACATTATAAGTAAGTTTGGTGTATTTGGGACGCGTATTTGTTATCAAATCGTGTTATAAAAACTAAATTATATATATAAATATATATAACATCTGAAACTACATAGCTTTAAATATGGCCTCGTGGGCTTGCGATTAGCGTAGCTAAATCTTAAATCAATGGTTGTCGGTTCGAATCCCGGCAACTCCATTTTTTTTTTTTTTTGTATTTGTAAAAATAAAAACTGCGCACGCAACATTTCAAAAGTAATAAATATATTTGAATTAATGAATGCAAATAAAAGTAAATTTATTAATTAAATTGCACATTTCATTTCACTCCTTTGTATCCATACAAAATAGTTATAATTCAATAAAAATTATTCAATTTTATTCATAAAAGTATGCAGAGGTATATTTTATCATACAAAAGATAAAAAAATTAAAAAAATATATTTCTCAAAGAATATAATATTTTTAATGCCTAAATGGTTTGGTTGCAAAAACCTATTACGGCTCAGTCTCAGGCCATATATGATATTTCCTTTTCTTCTGGATCAATCATTTCATCAATGTTTTGATATGACGTTGTCACGTTAAACTATCGTCCGTAAACCGACTTTACAGACAACCAATTTTTTCATCACAATTTTGCTTGATTATTTTACCCCTTAAAAATTAATGTAAATTAAATTTAAACCAACCAACTTTATATATACATAAACATATCCAAACATTCAAAATTTTGATTTCGCATGGCACTTTAAACGGAGATAGTATGCATTCGCTGGTTTTATCCACTTCAAGTCATACATTTACATTAGGCCTAATTTACACAATAAAATAAGGGCAACCATTTTCAAATAAATTGAATTAATGGAACTTTAACGGCAATTTGTTTACGGAAAGATAGAATAACCCACCATTGTTTACGTTACTCTTATGTGTATCAGATTACTGTTAAAACATCTTAAATAATCTTCCCGGTGACATTAGAAAGAGTCTATAGAGAGACTATTATATATTTTTGTAACCTCCACTTCCAACATTATTGTAGAAAAAATTTTTTTTGAGAATTTTTAAATTTTATTTGAAAATAAAGTATTCCGCTATTGTTATATTTTCCTCCCACTTTCACGGCGGCACATCTGCGAATTTGTCGCAGCTGAAGCTTTACTGAAACTTTTGTCAAAATTAACTGTACAATGCGTGTTTTAGATAATAAATGCCTACCAAATTAGATATGCACGTTCTAGAAGCTATCAGCAATGAATTATTTCCAGGTGATCAAGTCCAGAAAGACAGAGTTTTTAAACAAACAAAAACACAATGCTGCCAGCGGAGGAGCCGGGGATGACAACGATGTGGGTGAGTGCATGTGCTCTATGCTCCATGCTCCATGCTCCATGCTCCATGCTCCATGCTCCATGCTCCACTCATCGCCTCGCACTATCCCGATGATGACGTGACGTCAGACTCACTACATTCCATTCCCGTCTGTAAGGAAACCATCTGTAGAGAAAATATTCGTAACGGAATATTATTTTACTTGAAACTTAGCATTATATGGAATGTCGAGCAAGTAGCTAATCAACAAATAAAGTCAAGTCCCAAGTAAAGTCAGTGCAATATGCTATTTATTCCTTTCTTGGACCTTGACTGTAGCTATAATGTGTGTGTCCTTGTTCAGTTGGGCAAATTGTTAAGGAGAGTAACAAATGGCCACCTTCTCGACATGTATGTTTGCTGTTGATGAACGTGACTCTGAAGATCTTCTGTTTAAACTGAGGTCAGAGACTTGGGTGGATCTGAAGAAACGCTATGAATAGTTTGGGCAGTGAAACTTCAGAGCTGATACACAGTAAAAGGGATGAACTTCTCCTAATTTAAGATAAGCATTCCATATTTTAGATGCCGCAAATATATTCCTTCGTAAACGTGTCTAAGCATGACTGTCAAAATCTTGTTTCTTTAGCTGTATTTAATTACAACGGTCTCATGTTCTGACACACCCTCAGTCCACAATATGTAAGTGGTTGAACAGCCAATAATTGACATAGGAGAGAGAATACACTAAACTATAGTTACTTCCAGAGCTCGTTGCACAAAATATTTTGTTTTCACGCACCTATGTTTTGATATTTTCTTTTAACACTCTAGTGTGGCATTGTAAATAAAAAAAATAATACGTCTTTAATTTTTTTTGTTGGTTGCATGTATTTGCACTCAGTTTAACACGCATTTTATACATCGGTCTCTTTTATAATCTAAGCTTAAAATATGTTATTGTTTCTCTGACTGCATCAGATTCGATATAGAAACACGCAAGGATTGTATTCAGTTACTAGACCCATCATGCACGCAGTCAGACAGCTGAACGGGCGATGGTTACACTCCCTGTGTTCACGACACAGCCTTGTTCTTCCCCAGGAGCAAAAAAGCGCAGAGCTTTCCTCGACATGTTGCTGGAGGCAGCGGAAGACAACCTGACCTTGACCGACCAAGAACTGCGAGAAGAAGTGGACACCTTCATGTTCGAGGTCAGTTGTCTCATGTTATTAGTTAGTAATTACTAGTTTGTGAAGCGTTCATTTTATAATTTGTGTTGCGCAGGGCCGCAACAAGAGTCTCTGGCACCCGGGGCATGAATGGATTCAAGCGCCCCCCCTCTCTTTTTTTGCACATACCACACCAATAAAGCGGGGGGTCCGGGGGCCCTCCCACGGAAAAATGGTGCTATTTAAGCATTTTCCATACCTACATGTAACAGTTTCTGTGCTACTGTAACATCCATGCATGAACCCACTATGTCCATAAAATAGTCCGTATAATCACTAGACTTGTTCATTAAATATGTTGAGACGTTATATTGTAAATCAGATTAGACATTCCTGGCATGCAAGTTAAAATTTTTTTTACCAGTTACCAGTTGTAGTAGGAATTACAATGCAAGCTATTTCGGCGCCCCCACAGCTTTTCGCCCGGGGCGTATGCCCCGCTTGCCCCCCCTCCCCTCCCCCCAGTTACGGCCCTGGTGTTGCGTGATAAAATACTGACCGATGTACCAAATAATAATAGTGGATATAATATATCAGGAAAAAGTATAAAATTAAACAATGTTATAAACATCCGATAGCAATGGCACTTAGTTTGTTAAGTGAACTATTTTTTCATTCGTTTCACAATAGAACAAGGTGTACGTTATGTATCTTGAGTTTGAACACATGGACAGAACTCACATGTGAATTAGACTCAATCTTGTAAACGTAGTTTTAATATAATTTCTTGATCATATTCCATTAGTTTTCCACTGCTTATCATGGGGAGAATTCAAAAACGCAAATTAAGAATTAAAAATGAAACACAAACCCACAGAGAACCAGTCTGAATCACTGGTGTCACACAGATAAAGCCGACGATGAACCTGAGCAGGTATCATGAACAACACAACAACAACAGCACACACGAACACAGGGGACTAGCAACCACGAGGCAGTTGAAACAATAACAGTAAATGCAGATAGACAACAAAACCTGGACAACGCAGAAAATATACGAGCACAACGATGAAGATGAACAGATATTATAAACAACACGACAACACCAACGAACACAGTATGTTTCCGATGAAAAAACAAAAACAGTTGCGACATTTCGGGAATTGACATCTGGCACAGACTGACTACCTTCCACGGAATACATGTGCTGTGTGAATGTGTTCGTCTGAGTTGTCCAGGATCATCGCTGGGTTAATCTGTTTGGCATCCGCTTATTTAGACTTGTTCTGTGTGGTTTATGTTTTCATTTTTGGTTCTTAATTTGCGTTCTTGAATATTTCCCATGACCGTGCTAAACTGCAATGGCGTGTGTCCAAGTAATTGTATTGAATCAAAATACCCTATTGCATGAATCATCTAACTTGAAGTAAACTTGCGTAGCACGGCGCGCGGGGTTTCGTTGCAAACATGTCAGCCGCAAAGCACCTGAAGTACTTCCTTCATCCTAAACTTAGCCGGAACTACACCAGCCAGTTGCAAACACACAGCAAGCCTGGCGATGACAGGACAAGGCCCGGCCAAGGTCACAGAGTCACGCGATGGTCGCGCTCGAGCAGCGGACTGGGGCTGTGTGACCCTGCAGCTCCAGGCCCCTGCCTTTCTAAACAATTATCTATTCTTGTAACTTTCTTTTAAGTGTTTTAGCATTGTAGCATATTGAAAACCCTAACAAGTGTAAAATGTATCTTCAAGTTAAAAAATCCTAAAATATTTACTTGTTTTAAAAATGAAGAAAATGACCTGTGCCATGAAAACCTACAATTAAGTGGCACAGTGACAGCTCTACGACACACGCAATTGCAATAGGATGGGAATCTTTAGATGTCCTGGCATTCGATCATAGGCCTCCAGTTTTAGATTGGTAACGAGATTAAACACTCATTATTGTTACCAATCAGTTGCTGTAAAAACAATTGCTGGTAATGTGGAATTTTTTAAATATATTTGCAGTTTTATATTATCTTGCACGTAATGTTGAGGAATGTTGCATTGTAAATAATCTGTTTATTATCTTTTTATACTTTTGTATAATAGAAAATAAACACTATGTTGTTTAAGAATATGATCTGGTAAGGTCACAATGCGGACTGGTCTGTTCTCAGGGACACGACACGACCACATCAGGCACCAGCTTCACTCTGTCCAGCCTGTCGCTTCACCCCGACATCCAGGTAACCACCAGCTCGTGTCCGTGCCTGCCACTGGGGGCATTCTCCTGCATGTCCATGCGTCATCTCCATCACGTAGACAGCAAGTGCAAACCCTACGAGCATTGCAATGTCTCAAAGGAAATGGGGCATGGGGTATTAATAGAATATGACATATCGAGTATACGCAAGCTAGTTTCGTATTGTATTTTATTGTAATTTAAATTTAATTTTTAAAATCATCTAAGATTTTTTATTTATCTATGATTCTTAATCATTGTTCAATCTGTTTATTATAACCAACAAGGTTCAAAATGGTTTGAAAATTTTACGAATGTTGAAATTAAGTGCATATAACCAAACATTCTGGATTCCTCACAAACCTAATAGCGAGATATTACTTTAAAATGACTTCTGTTACTAGAATCTGTGTTAATAATTTCACAGGATTAATTGGCAATTGCTGTAAGACACCCTTCAAGGGTTATTTTACCCTTTTTACTGTGTTTTGTGGTCCACATGTATTAAAAACTATTTTCTCCTACCGACCCTCCCCTTGGAAGCTCTCTTGCTCCCATGTTGCAATGGCTGCAGTAGTGGAGTGGAGTATCCCTGCGCAGACGGACAAGCATTTCTTCTTTAAGACTTATGTAAAATAAGTTATGACATTTCTTTCCAAATGGTACCTGTTAATAAGTGTGTAAGAAATGAATACAGAAATAAAACATAAACATTGCAATAGGGAAATTGTTTAGTAGAGTTATGCGTCTTTGGAGAGCAGCAACCCCATACCTGTGATCAGCGGGAGTTTGCCAAACAAGCTGTTTGCAGAGGAGATAACAGGAAAACACAGTTGAAGACATGCAAATGTCGTGCTGCGCGGCCGAAAGTAAAGATTTCGCCGCAACAACGATGAATCTACGCACTTGAGTGTACCTACTCCGGGAATTGGTAGAACAGCAGTAACATCAGTATCTGGTTCGAGTGTGAAAGTTTCGTCTTCGTTGTGATTATACATCCTTGCGGCTACTGCGATATGTCGTTAGCTTTTTCCCATGATGCACGAAGACACGAGAGAAGTAAATGTACGAAGAATCCATCTCGTATGAAGTTTCGCTGCGATAAAAGTCATGTTTGGTTCACACGTATCGACAGTTTGAGACGACAAGTGAAAAACTGTAAAGGTGAAGTCCGTACGCCTACTGTGTAACTACCTGCGGACATTTAGACTCTGCTAACCTTTGCTACTGTTAACGTAGTAGTTTAGGATTTAGGTTTTAAATTTTTTTTCTTGAACCTTGCATTTTTATGGTAAAATGTTAAATTGAGATGATATTTGATGCAATAACCAAAAAAATTATTTTTTCATCGTCCAGAGTCTAGATGCCTATGTGGGTGACCGTTACTATGTAGGGAGGTCAGGAGCTTAGTTCCAGCTCGTCAGTGGCGAGATGGCCTTTATACGGGAAGGGTGTCGCTGGTGGTCGCTCTGCGGCCTGCCATCTAGCGGGAACTAACAAAACCTCGAAGGTTGTATCTCGCTCTCACTCTAACACACAGCCGATAAGGTTCTATCGTGCCCGGAGGAGGGGAAGGTTTATCAGGTTTCTCTTTCACTCATTCTTCGCCATGGGGAGGCGGAATGGATTATTTTTTGTCCGCAACTGCGCAGACGTCATGTGGTCACTCCCGCACTCTTCTCACTCAACTCGCTCATTCTCTCACACTATTTCAATAAATCTTTTCAAATCTTCAACATCAATACTTTAAACCATTGCGCTTCCTACGGATTAATTATATTTCATGCAAGTGCCCGAATTCAGCTGCAAAAAAATAAAACAAGTAGTCAATTTTTTTCTTCAAAAACCTTTCCAAACACTGTGTGTTAAAAAACATTCTGAAAGCCCATTTTTCTAGATAAATGGAAATTCTAAATCACCTACGCCACAAGGAAACATTGTGCTTTAATATTATGTAAAGAAAACACCTCTTAGTTTTATAGTTATGTAAAGGTGGTGTGATATGTTTTAGATGTCGCACCATCTTATCATCCATGTAGAAGAGTTACCCGAAAAGCTAACAAGACTATTGCCATGGAAATGGAAATATGTTTAAGGAAATATTTTTCAAATGTTTGTAAACAGTAAACAACATATAAAAAATCTTATAACTGTAAAATTAAAGTACAAACAACCCTATAGCAAATTTAATTTCAATATGAAAAAGTCTACAATAATGTTTACAAGAAACGAAATTGCAATAGCAATACAAAAATATCGCAATTTTGTTACATTGTTAATATATATATTATTTTTAATAAAGGCAATAAAAATGACATACTCAATATTTGGAATACAATAAATACCTTAAGCCCTACATAATTGCTGCGATATTCACAATAAATGCTTTTCTTAAATATAGTAATTAAAAAACATCGTAAATAAATTATGAACATACATATTATGGTGAAGGAAAGTGGACACTATCACACTGAAAAATCTTAGAGGGTAGTTTTCCTCATCTTATTTCTTTCTTTGCGTTTTTGGTCTTGTTCGTTAAAATATTTCATGTTCAAATACTTGATACGCATATACGTTCTTGTCCTGACAAAACAGTATATAACTTCTTCTGGATATTTATTTTCAGTAGTTCCGCAAATAATTTTAGTCAGTGATTCAAAAATCCGCTCTTTTTTGCACAAATTGTTGCCATGAATATTATCAAAACACATTTCAGCGATCTTTATTAATTCAAAAAATTCATTAGTGGGACATTTTAAGTTACCCTTTGATTGTACATGTATCCAGCTATCGTCCTCCGAATTGAAATCCGTAGTGCCAAGGTCAGGATATTTATTTCTGAAACGGTGAGCTATATAGCCAGAAACATATTTCAGCCCTTAAAGAGAAATTTCGTCACTTGAAAGGGGCCTGGCCTCTAAATCTAAGTCTATTTCTTCCATGTCAGCAAGATCTATTTCATTTAAAGGTGATTTCTCTTGAAATGTCTTTGAAAAATACATTTCCTTGCACAAAAGTAGTTCTGTAATTTCATTCTGATAAGCACTGTCCTGTTCCATTTCATTTGACGAAAAATCACTTACCAAACACATTTCGTCTGTCTTCTCATCCGTGTTTTTCCGTTCAGCAAAAACTGCTGCAGAATGTTTTCACAATATGTAGTTTATAATTCTGTATTTAAAGTAAATGGGCGACAGATGCGTATTTTTACATGCTTTATATTAGCTTCACCTGTATGTTTGTCTGTCCGTCTGTAACTCTGTCTGTCCGTCTGTAACTCTTTCGACTAAGAGTGAGTGACTCTTCACAGTAAAATGTCCCACCCATTTCATTACGTTCGTTAGCCGAGCGGTCTAAGGCGCGCGACTTCTGTGACGTCAGCTTTCGGATTCATAGATCGTGGGTTATATTCCCGGCCACGCCGAAAAAAAAAAAATGTTTTTTTTACCCGGTAAATTCTAATATTATATCCATACATCTAACTGCAAATGATTCGTAGAGACTTTACCATTTCTTTGTGACGTTGCAACTCCAAATAGTTATCTCAGATGGTAATAGGCAGTGTCGGTAACTCATTTCCCTATGATAATTATACATAAATATAGTTTAAAAAACTAAAAAAACATGCTTTTAAAGAATATCAAACTAAAAAGTTAAAAATAAATATAGTTTAAAAAACTAAAAAACATGCTTTTAAAGAATATCAAACTAAAAAGTTAAAAATAAATATAGTTTAAAAAACTAAAGAAACATGCTTTTAAAGATTATCAAACTAAAAAGTAAAAATTAATTTTTATAATTAAATTTATGACAATAGTATATAAGCAATACTAGTATAAATGAGAAAAAAGCATGGGGCGCTTAATATTCAAAAAATATGGCACAAAGCGCCTCAAGCTTTTTTCTCATTTATAGTAGTATTGCTTATATACTATTGTCATAAATTTAATTTTAAAATTATTTTTTACTTTTTAGTTTGATAATCTTTAAAAGCATGTTTCTTTAGTTTTTTAAACTATATTTATATTACATGCTTTATATTAGCTTCACCTGTATGTTTGTTTGTCTGTCCGTCTGTAACTCTTTCGACTAAGAGTGAGTGGCTTATCACTGTAAAATGTCCCACGAAACCATCATGTTCGTTAGCCGAGCGGTCTAAGGCGCGCGACTACGTCAGCTTTCGGATTCAGTGATCGTGGGTTCTACTCCCGGCCACCCTGGAAAGAAAATTGTTTTTTTTTCTTTTTTTTTTCTGGTAAATTCTAAGATTATATCCATACATCTAACTGTAAATGATTCGGAGAGACTTTACCATTTCTTTGTGACTTTGCAACTCCAAATAGTTATCTCAGATGGTAATAGGTAGTGTCGGCCCTATGATAATTATACATAAATATAGTTTAAAAAACTAAAAAAACATGCTTTTAAAGAATATCAAACTAAAAAGTTAAAAATAAATATAGTTTAAAAAACTAAAGAAACATGCTTTTAAAGATTATCAAACTAAAAAGTTAAAAATAATTTTAAAATTTAATTTATGACAATAGTATATAAGCAATACTAGTATAAATGAGAAAAAATCATGGGGCGCTTAATATACAAAAAATATGGCACAAAGCGCCTCAAGCTTTTTTTCTCATTTATACTAGTATTGCTTATATACTATTGTCATAAATTAAATTTTAAAATTATTTTTAACTTTTTAGTTTGATAATCTTTAAAAGAATGTATCTTTAGTTTTTTAAACTATATTTATTGATGTTCCATACCTCTAATATACGGACAGAGAAAAAACCACTCTAACACATCTTAGTTCAGTTTAATTGTTAACAAATATTTAGGTTAACAGGTCCTATACATATTTCCGAATGTTTTACTCACTGAGTTATACTGGACATTAATTAAATTGATCGCTGATATTTATACTTTTAAACGAAATTTTGAATTTATCATTTTATGTAAACTCTGATGCGTTAAAAAGTGTAACGCAACACTACACACAGGTAGTGATGTCTAGTGCACTGCCCTATGCACATTAGTTAACAAAAAAATAAAATGAAATATTAATTACTGATAAATAATACCTTGATGTCGTGATACAAGTAACACATGCTTATCTGATATTTATCTCAATTAGAATACGAAATAGGAAGATAAAATAATTAACTGATTTTAAGACTGATTTATTACTTACACAGTACAGTGCATTTTGAAGACAAATGGGTCTTAAGAAGCGAAAATCGTACTCGATTAAAGGATGGTATGGTGTTCGGTATATTAAGGTTTCCCTCAAAGTAACGGTTTCAGAATGCTTTTAAGATATTAGTTACATCCCAACATAAGTTTAAAACATTTCTCTTAAGAGTGTGCTTCGTAGCATTAAAAAATGTGCCTTAATTATTTTGCAAATTTATCATTGTTATGGTGACGATGTCAGGGGTTTTCGTAATTTTTTTTTTTTTAGAAATATAGTACAGTATTAGCAACTACGTTAAGAACTGTTATTTTATTCACACAGAGAAAAGAAATACAAAATGCTAAAATTTGGCGTTTGTCTTTTTATATACTATATAGGTTTGTTATTATATGTGTGTTGTAACATGTATAAAAATGTTAAATATATTCAACAATATTTGGTAATTATATATATATTAAAAAACTTTTATGTACGCGACTTGAAACTACGTGAAATGTTTTCAGTCTATAAAGGCCTATTCTATGATTTTTTAAAAATTATTAATTCTTATGCAAACAATTAATAAAATTGGAAGTTTCTTACATTGTCAGTATATGCATAGCATTACAGTTATTCCAAACAATTCTCTACCAGTGTTTACCTAAGGTTTGCATGTTACGTTGGTTCTTCTGCTAATACACGTATATTACAAGAGGTTTGTAATAGATTAAATGAGGTAAGTAAGAATTCGTTTTTATAAACGTTGTGGATGAAATTATAAATTTTGAGATGTATAATAACAAAAAGAAGTGCGTTCCGAAGACATATGTCGGTAGTGTTACCCACTGAAACATTATTCCCACTTCAACTCTCTGTAAAAATAAAAGTATGGGGTTGAATGCGTCAAAAAGGGGTATATAAATAAAATTTGAGGCTTCTTACTTATTTCATACGCTAGTGTCCCCCACTTACAATTGCAAACAAAATTTTTTCTTCGATGTTGTAATTTACTCTGCGTAATCACAAAAAATTTTGGCAATAAATAAGTATTTAATTTTTAAAAATGAAAGCATTCATGTTTCGAAAAAAATATTAAAGCGATGTGGGGAAAAATGTTTATAGATACTCCAGTAAAATTTTCAGTTTGATTGTTTTGATAGTTTCGGAGCTGTTGCGAGTTTAGTTTGGAGGATTCTTTGGCCGCGCGAGGCGAGTTTGGCTCTTTTTCATTTTCTTCCAGCGTAGGAAGCCGATACCCGGCTTCACCAAGCATCCTCTGCTGGCCTTCCCTTGTCCTCTCCAGATGTATTACTGTATATTAGCTCCATGAGCGCGACCTTGACAGACCCTTCGTTTCTTCGGTCTTCTCTCGTAATCCCTCTACACCCCATTCTTCCCCCTCCCCACCCGCAGGCTGCGGCCCGCCGGCCGGAGCTCCGCCGGACTACCTGGTTGCGACAAGCGCCACCCTCAGCGCCACGTCGTGAGGACATTCTTCCCGGCGGCGAGAGTTTTACACGCAGCACTAGAACTGTCACTCCAGAGGGCATGTTTTGAGTCGGATCGTATAAAAAACAAAAGGATATGAAAATATATACATAACTCAATAGTGTTCTGCCAATTATGTTTTCATTTTCATTTAAATTTATTCTTTAAATCGCTCCTGAAGTAGTCCATAAGTGATCAATGGAAATTGTCAATATTAAACTGTAATTTTGATGAAAATTTTTTCTTCTTACTTTTATATGCGCAGAAACCTATTCGTACACTCGTTTCTTGAACTATACTTAAGTTTAACATAATTATGTGTTTTCTAAATAATTCTGGCTTGGAATAAAAATAAATGCATTTAAAATGACATAACTCAGTAAAAAAAAGTTTATTAAAAATATCCTAGGTATATTATGTCCTAAAAAGAAGCATCAAAAATAAATATGTACAGTTAAATTAGTTTTGTCGTAATATTTTCCATGCACCAATCGCCTTAAGTGTCAGATTCACAATGTGAAAAAGGAACGCGCATTGTTCAGGGCCTCGTACAGGAGATGAAGTACCTGCTAGGCTGTCTCACAGTGTGCCACAGGGAAGCAGTGATGTACATGATGTGACGAGGCAGGGTGATTGTTGTGCACCAGGAGAGAGCGTACGTGGAGCAGCAGGCGATATTCGGGGACTCGGACAGAGAGGCCACCTACCAGGACCTGCAGGAGATGAAGTACCTGCTAGGCTGTCTCACAGTGTGCCACAGTAGTGATGTACAGGATGTGACGAGGCAGGGTGATTGTTGTGAACCAGGAGAGAGCGTACGAGGAGCAGCAGGCGATATTCGGGGACTCCGACAGAGAGGCCACCTACCAGGACCTGCAGGAGATGAAGTACCTGCTAGGCTGTCTCACAGTGTGCCACAGTAGTGATGTACAGGATGTGACGAGGCAGGGTGATTGTTGTGAACCAGGAGAGAGCGTACGAGGAGCAGCAGGCGATATTCGGGGACTCCGACAGAGAGGCCACCTACCAGGACCTGCAGGAGATGAAGTACCTGCTAGGCTGTCTCACAGTGTGCCACAGTAGTGATGTACAGGATGTGACGAGGCAGGGTGATTGTTGTGAACCAGGAGAGAGCGTACGAGGAGCAGCAGGCGATATTCGGGGACTCCGACAGAGAGGCCACCTACCAGGACCTGCAGGAGATGAAGTACCTGCTAGGCTGTCTCACAGTGTGCCACAGTAGTGATGTACAGGATGTGACGAGGCAGGGTGATTGTTGTGAACCAGGAGAGAGCGTACGAGGAGCAGCAGGCGATATTCGGGGACTCCGACAGAGAGGCCACCTACCAGGACCTGCAGGAGATGAAGTACCTGCTAGGCTGTCTCACAGTGTGCCACAGTAGTGATGTACAGGATGTGACGAGGCAGGGTGATTGTTGTGAACCAGGAGAGAGCGTACGAGGAGCAGCAGGCGATATTCGGGGACTCCGACAGAGAGGCCACCTACCAGGACCTGCAGGAGATGAAGTACCTGCTAGGCTGTCTCACAGTGTGCCACAGTAGTGATGTACAGGATGTGACGAGGCAGGGTGATTGTTGTGAACCAGGAGAGAGCGTACGAGGAGCAGCAGGCGATATTCGGGGACTCGGACAGAGAGGCCACCTACCAGGACCTGCAGGAGATGAAGTACCTGCTAGGCTGTCTCACAGTGTGCCACAGTAGTGATGTACAGGATGTGACGAGGCAGGGTGATTGTTGTGCACCAGGAGAGAGCGTACGAGGAGCAGCAGACGATATTCGGGGACTCGGACAGAGAGGCCACCTACCAGGACCTGCAGGAGATGACGTACCTGCTAGGCTCTCTCACAGTGTGCCACAGGGAAGTAGTGATGTACATGATGTGACGAGGCAGGGTGATTGTTGTGAACCAGGAGAGAGCGTACGAGGAGCAGCAGGCGATATTCGGGGACTCGGACAGAGAGGCCACCTACCAGGACCTGCAGGAGATGAAGTACCTGCTAGGCTGTCTCACAGTGTGCCACAGTAGTGATGTACAGGATGTGACGAGGCAGGGTGATTGTTGTGAACCAGGAGAGAGCGTACGAGGAGCAGCAGGCGATATTCGGGGACTCGGACAGAGAGGCCACCTACCAGGACCTGCAGGAGATGAAGTACCTGCTAGGCTGTCTCACAGTGTGCCACAGTAGTGATGTACATGATGTGACGAGGCAGGGTGATTGTTGTGCACCAGGAGAGAGCGTACGAGGAGCTGCAGGCGATATTCGGGGACTCGGACAGAGAGGCCACCTACCAGGACCTGCAGGAGATGAAGTACCTGCTAGGCTGTCACACAGTGTGCCACAGGGAAGCAGTGATGTACAGGTTGTGACGAGGCAGGGTGATTGTTGTGCACCAGGAGAGAGCGTACGAGGAGCAGCAGGCGATATTCGGGGACTCGGACAGAGAGGCCACCTACCAGGACCTGCAGGAGATGAAGTACCTGCTAGGCTGTCTCACAGTGTGCCACAGTAGTGATGTACAGGATGTGACGAGGCAGGGTGATTGTTGTGCACCAGGAGAGAGCGTACGAGGAGCTGCAGGCGATATTCGGGGACTCGGACAGAGAGGCCACCTACCAGGACCTGCAGGAGATGAAGTACCTGCTAGGCTGTCACACAGTGTGCCACAGGGAAGCAGTGATGTACAGGATGTGACGAGGCAGGGTGATTGTTGTGCACCAGGAGAGAGCGTACGAGGAGCAGCAGGCGATATTCGGGGACTCGGACAGAGAGGCCACCTACCAGGACCTGCAGGATATGAAGTACCTGCTAGGCTGTCTCACAGTGTGCCACAGGGAAGCAGTGATGTACAGGATGTGACGAGGCAGGGTGATTGTTGTGCACCAGGAGAGAGCGTACGAGGAGCAGCAGGCGATATTCGGGGACTCGGACAGAGAGGCCACCTACCAGGACCTGCAGGAGATGAAGTACCTGCTAGGCTGTCTCACAGTGTGCCACAGGGAAGCAGTGATGTACAGGATGTGACGAGGCAGGGTGATTGTTGTGAACCAGGAGAGAGCGTACGAGGAGCAGCAGGCGATATTCGGGGACTCGGACAGAGAGGCCACCTACCAGGACCTGCAGGAGATGAAGTACCTGCTAGGCTGTCTCACAGTGTGCCACAGTAGTGATGTACAGGATGTGACGAGGCAGGGTGATTGTTGTGAACCAGGAGAGAGCGTACGAGGAGCAGCAGGTGATATTCGGGGACTCGGACAGAGAGGCCACCTACCAGGACCTGCAGGAGATGAAGTACCTGCTAGGCTGTCTCACAGTGTGCCACAGTAGTGATGTACAGGATGTGACGAGGCAGGGTGATTGTTGTGAACCAGGAGAGAGCGTACGAGGAGCAGCAGGCGATATTCGGGGACTCGGACAGAGAGGCCACCTACCAGGACCTGCAGGAGATGAAGTACCTGCTAGGCTGTCTCACAGTGTGCCACAGGGAAGCAGTGATGTACAGGATGTGACGAGGCAGGGTGATTGTTGTGAACCAGGAGAGAGCGTACGAGGAGCAGCAGGCGATCTTCGGGGACTCGGACAGAGAGGCCACCTACCAGGACCTGCAGGAGATGAAGTACCTGCTAGGCTGTCTCACAGTGTGCCACAGTAGTGATGTACAGGATGTGACGAGGCAGGGTGATTGTTGTGCACCAGGAGAGAGCGTACGAGGAGCAGCAGGCGATATTCGGGGACTCGGACAGAGAGGCCACCTACCAGGACCTGCAGGAGATGAAGTACCTGCTAGGCTGTCTCACAGTGTGCCACAGTAGTGATGTACAGGATGTGACGAGGCAGGGTGATTGTTGTGAACCAGGAGAGAGCGTACGAGGAGCAGCAGGCGATATTCGGGGACTCGGACAGAGAGGCCACCTACCAGGACCTGCAGGAGATGAAGTACCTGCTAGGCTGTCTCACAGTGTGCCACAGTAGTGATGTACAGGATGTGACGAGGCAGGGTGATTGTTGTGAACCAGGAGAGAGCGTACGAGGAGCAGCAGGCGATATTCGGGGACTCGGACAGAGAGGCCACCTACCAGGACCTGCAGGAGATGAAGTACCTGCTAGGCTGTCTCACAGTGTGCCACAGGGAAGCAGTGATGTACAGGATGTGACGAGGCAGGGTGATTGTTGTGAACCAGGAGAGAGCGTACGAGGAGCAGCAGGCGATATTCGGGGACTCGGACAGAGAGGCCACCTACCAGGACCTGCAGGAGATAAAGTACCTGCTAGGCTGTCTCACAGTGTGCCACAGTAGTGATGTACAGGATGTGACGAGGCAGGGTGATTGTTGTGAACCAGGAGAGAGCGTACGAGGACCAGCAGGCGATATTCGGGGACTCGGACAGAGAGGCCACCTACCAGGACCTGCAGGAGATGAAGTACCTGCTAGGCTGTCTCACAGTGTGCCACAGTAGTGATGTACAGGATGTGACGAGGCAGGGTGATTGTTGTGAACCAGGAGAGAGCGTACGAGGAGCAGCAGGCGATATTCGGGGACTCGGACAAAGAGGCCACCTACCAGGACCTGCAGGAGATGAAGTACCTGCTAGGCTGTCTCACAGTGTGCCACAGTAGTGATGTACAGGATGTGACGAGGCAGGGTGATTGTTGTGAACCAGGAGAGAGCGTACGAGGAGCAGCAGGCGATATTCGGGGACTCGGACAGAGAGGCCACCTACCAGGGGATTGCAGGAGATGAAGTACCTGCTAGGCTGTCTCACAGTGTGCCACAGTAGTGATGTACAGGATGTGACGAGGCAGGGTGATTGTTGTGAACCATGAGAGAGCGTACGAGGAGCAGCAGGCGATATTCGGGGACTCGGACAGAGAGGCCACCTACCAGGACCTGCAGGAGATGAAGTACCTGCTAGGCTGTCTCACAGTGTGCCACAGTAGTGATGTACAGGATGTGACGAGGCAGGGTGATTGTTGTGAACCAGGAGAGAGCGTACGAGGAGCAGCAGGCGATATTCGGGGACTCGGACAGAGAGGCCACCTACCAGGACCTGCAGGAGATGAAGTACCTGCTAGGCTGTCTCACAGTGTGCCACAGTAGTGATGTACAGGATGTGACGAGGCAGGGTGATTGTTGTGAACCAGGAGAGAGCGTACGAGGAGCAGCAGGCGATATTCGGGGACTCGGACAGAGAGGCCACCTACCAGGACCTGCAGGAGATGAAGTACCTGCTAGGCTGTCTCACAGTGTGACACAGTAGTGATGTACAGGATGTGACGAGGCAGGGTAATTGTTGTGAACCAGGAGAGAGCGTACGAGGAGCAGCAGGCGATATTCGGGGACTCGGACAGAGAGGCCACCTACCAGGACCTGCAGGAGATGAAGTACCTGCTAGGCTGTCTCACAGTGTGCCACAGTAGTGATGTACAGGATGTGACGAGGCAGGGTGATTGTTGTGAACCAGGAGAGAGCGTACGAGGAGCAGCAGTCGATATTCGGGGACTCGGACAGAGAGGCCACCTACCAGGACCTGCAGGAGATGAAGTACCTGCTAGGCTGTCTCACAGTGTGCCACAGGGAAGCAGTGATGTACAGGATGTGACGAGGCAGGGTGATTGTTGTGAACCAGGAGAGAGCGTACGAGGAGCAGCAGGCGATATTCGGGGACTCGGACAGAGAGGCCACCTACCAGGACCTGCAGGAGATGAAGTACCTGCTAGGCTGTCTTACAGTGTGCCACAGTAGTGATGTACAGGATGTGACGAGGCAGGGTGATTGTTGTGAACCAGGAGAGAGCGTACGAGGAGCAGCAGGCGATATTCGGGGACTCGGACAGAGAGGCCACCTACCAGGACCTGCAGGAGATGAAGTACCTGCTAGGCTGTCTCACAGTGTGCCACAGTAGTGATGTACAGGATGTGACGAGGCAGGGTGATTGTTGTGAACCAGGAGAGAGCGTACGAGGAGCAGCAGGCGATATTCGGGGACTCGGACAGAGAGGCCACCTACCAGGACCTGCAGGAGATGAAGTACCTGCTAGGCTGTCTCACAGTGTGCCACAGGGAAGCAGTGATGTACATGATGTGACGAGGCAGGGTGATTGTTGTGCACCAGGAGAGAGCGTACGAGGAGCAGCAGGCGATATTCGGGGACTCGGACAGAGAGGCCACCTACCAGGACCTGCAGGAGATGAAGTACCTGCTAGGCTGTCTCACAGTGTGCCACAGTAGTGATGTACAGGATGTGACGAGGCAGGGTGATTGTTGTGAACCAGGAGAGAGCGTACGAGGAGCAGCAGGCGATATTCGGGGACACAGACAGAGAGGCCACCTACCAGGACCTGCAGGAGATGAAGTACCTGCTAGGCTGTCTCACAGTGTGCCACAGTAGTGATGTACATGATGTGACGAGGCAGGGTGATTGTTGTGCACCAGGAGAGAGCGTACGAGGAGCAGCAGGCGATATTCGGGGACTCGGACAGAGAGGCCACCTACCAGGACCTGCAGGAGATGAAGTACCTGCTAGGCTGTCTCACAGTGTGCCACAGTAGTGATGTACAGGATGTGACGAGGCAGGGTGATTGTTGTGCACCAGGAGAGAGCGTACGAGGAGCAGCAGGCGATATTCGGGGACTCGGACAGAGAGGCCACCTACCAGGACCTGCAGGAGATGAAGTACCTGCTAGGCTGTCTCACAGTGTGCCACAGGGAAGCAGTGATGTACAGGATGTGACGAGGCAGGGTGATTGTTGTGCACCAGGAGAGAGCGTACGAGGAGCAGCAGGCGATATTCGGGGACTCGGACAGAGAGGCCACCTACCAGGACCTGCAGGAGATGAAGTACCTGCTAGGCTGTCTCACAGTGTGCCACAGGGAATCAGTGATGTACAGGATGTGACGAGGCAGGGTGATTGTTGTGAACCAGGAGAGAGCGTACGAGGAGCAGCAGGCGATATTCGGGGACTCGGACAGAGAGGCCACCTACCAGGACCTGCAGGAGATGAAGTACCTGCTAGGCTGTCTCACAGTGTGCCACAGTAGTGATGTACAGGATGTGACGAGGCAGGGTGATTGTTGTGCACCAGGAGAGAGCGTACGAGGAGCAGCAGGCGATATTCGGGGACTCGGACAGAGAGGCCACCTACCAGGACCTGCAGGAGATGAAGTACCTGCTAGGCTGTCTCACAGTGTGCCACAGGGAAGCAGTGTTGTACATGATGTGACGAGGCAGGGTGATTGTTGTGCACCAGGAGAGAGCGTACGAGGAGCAGCAGGCGATATTCGGGGACTCGGACAGAGAGGCCACCTACCAGGACCTGCAGGAGATGAAGTACCTGCTAGGCTGTCTCACAGTGTGCCACAGTAGTGATGTACAGGATGTGACGAGGCAGGGTGATTGTTGTGCACCAGGAGAGAGCGTACGAGGAGCAGCAGGCGATATTCGGGGACTCGGACAGAAAGGCCACCTTCCAGGACCTGCAGGAGATGAAGTACCTGCTAGGCTGTCTCACAGTGTGCCACAGGGAAGCAGTGATGTACATGATGTGACGAGGCAGGGTGATTGTTGTGCACCAGGAGAGAGCGTACGAGGAGCAGCAGGCGATATTCGGGGACTCGGACAGAGAGGCCACCTACCAGGACCTGCAGGAGATGAAGTACCTGCTAGGCTGTCTCACAGTGTGCCACAGGGAAGCAGTGATGTACAGGATGTGACGAGGCAGGGTGATTGTTGTGAACCATGAGAGAGCGTACGAGGAGCAGCAGGCGATATTCGGGGACTCCGACAGAGAGGCCACCTACCAGGACCTGCAGGAGATGAAGTACCTGCTAGGCTGTCTCACAATGTGCCACAGTAGTGATGTACAGGATGTGACGAGGCAGGGTGATTGTTGTGAACCAGGAGAGAGCGTACGAGGAGCAGCAGGCGATATTCGGGGACTCCGACAGAGAGGCCACCTACCAGGACCTGCAGGAGATGAAGTACCTGCTAGGCTGTCTCACAGTGTGCCACAGTAGTGATGTACATGATGTGACGAGGCAGGGTGATTGTTGTGAACCAGGAGAGAGCGTACGAGGAGCAGCAGGCGATATTCGGGGACTCCGACAGAGAGGCCACATACCAGGACCTGCAGGAGATGAAGTACCTGCTAGGCTGTCTCACAGTGTGCCACAGTAGTGATGTACAGGATGTGACGAGGCAGGGTGATTGTTGTGAACCAGGAGAGAGCGTACGAGGAGCAGCAGGCGATATTCGGGGACTCCGACAGAGAGGCCACCTACCAGGACCTGCAGGAGATGAAGTACCTGCTAGGCTGTCTCACAGTGTGCCACAGTAGTGATGTACAGGATGTGACGAGGCAGGGTGATTGTTGTGAACCAGGAGAGAGCGTACGAGGAGCAGCAGGCGATATTCGGGGACTCGGACAGAGAGGCCACCTACCAGGACCTGCAGGAGATGAAGTATCTGCTAGGCTGTCTCACAGTGTGCCACAGTAGTGATGTACAGGATGTGACGAGGCAGGGTGATTGTTGTGAACCAGGAGAGAGCGTACGAGGAGCAGCAGGCGATATTCGGGGACTCCGACAGAGAGGCCACGTACCAGGACCTGCAGGAGATGAAGTACCTGCTAGGCTGTATGACAGTGTGCCACAGTAGTGATGTACAGGATGTGACGAGGCAGGGTGATTGTTGTGAACCAGGAGAGAGCGTACGAGGAGCAGCAGGCGATATTTGGGGACTCCGACAGAGAGGCCACCTACCAGGACCTGCAGGAGATGAAGTACCTGCTAGGCTGTCTCACAGTGTGCCACAGTAGTGATGTACAGGATGTGACGAGGCAGGGTGATTGTTGTGAACCAGGAGAGAGCGTACGAGGAGCAGCAGGCGATATTCGGGGACTCGGACAGAGAGGCCACCTACCAGGACCTGCAGGAGATGAAGTACCTGCTAGGCTGTCTCACAGTGTGCCACAGGGAAGCAGTGATGTACAGGATGTGACGAGGCAGGGTGATTGTTGTGCACCAGAAGAGAGCGTACGAGGAGCAGCAGGCGATATTCGGGGACTCGGACAGAGAGGCCACCTACCAGGACCTGCAGGAGATGAAGTACCTGCTAGGCTGTCTCACAGTGTGCCACAGTAGTGATGTACAGAATGTGACGAGGCAGGGTGATTGTTGTGCACCAGGAGAGAGCGTACGAGGAGCAGCAGGCGTTATTCGGGGACACGGACAGAGAGGCCACCTACCAGGACCTGCAGGAGATGAAGTACCTGCTAGGCTGTCTCACAGTGTGCCACAGGGAAGCAGTGATGTACAGGATGTGACGAGGCAGGGTGATTGTTGTGCACCAGGAGAGAGCGTACGAGGAGCAGCAGGCGATATTCGGGGACTCGGACAGAGAGGCCACCTACCAGGACCTGCAGGAGATGAAGTACCTGCTAGGCTGTCTCACAGTGTGCCACAGTAGTGATGTACAGGATGTGACGAGGCAGGGTGATTGTTGTGCACCAGGAGAGAGCGTACGAGGAGCAGCAGGCGATATTTGGGGACTCGGACAGAGAGGCCACCTACCAGGACCTGCAGGAGATGAAGTACCTGCTAGGCTGTCTCACAGTGTGCCACAGTAGTGATGTACAGGATGTGACGAGGCAGGGTGATTGTTGTGCACCAGCAGAGAGCGTACGAGGAGCAGCAGGCGAAATTCGGGGACTCGGACAGAGAGGCCACCTACCAGGACCTGCAGGAGATGAAGTACCTGCTAGGCTGTCTCACAGTGTGCCACAGTAGTGATGTACATGATGTGACGAGGCAGGGTGATTGTTGTGAACCAGGAGAGAGCGTACGAGGAGCAGCAGGCGATATTCGGGGACTCCGACAGAGAGGCCACCTACCAGGACCTGCAGGAGATGAAGTACCTGCTAGGCTGTCTCACAGTGTGCCACAGGGAAGCAGTGATGTACATGATGTGACGAGGCAGGGTGATTGTTGTGAACCAGGAGAGAGCGTACGAGGAGCAGCAGGCGATATTCGGGGACTCCGACAGAGAGGCCACCTACCAGGACCTGCAGGAGATGAAGTACCTGCTAGGCTGTCTCACAGTGTGCCACAGTAGTGATGTACAGGATGTGACGAGGCAGGGTGATTGTTGTGAACCAGGAGAGTGCGTACGAGGAGCAGCAGGCGATATTCGGGGATTCCCGACAGAGAGGCCACCTACCAGGACCTGCAGGAGATGAAGTACCTGCTAGGCTGTCTCACAGTGTGCCACAGTAGTGATGTACAGGATGTGACGAGGCAGGGTGATTGTTGTGAACCATGAGAGAGCATACGAGGAGCAGCAGGCGATATTCGGGGACTCCGACAGAGAGGCCACCTACCAGGACCTGCAGGAGATGAAGTACCTGCTAGGCTGTCTCAGAGTGTGCCACAGTAGTGATGTACATGATGTGACGAGGCAGGGTGATTGTTGTGAACCAGGAGAGAGCGTACGAGGAGCAGCAGGCGATATTCGGGGACTCCGACAGAGAGGCCACCTACCAGGACCTGCAGGAGATGAAGTACCTGCTAGGCTGTCTCACAGTGTGCCACAGTAGTGATGTACAGGATGTGACGAGGCAGGGTGATTGTTGTGAACCAGGAGAGAGCGTACGAGGAGCAGCAGGCGATATTCGGGGACTCCGACAGAGAGGCCACCTACCAGGACCTGCAGGAGATGAAGTACCTGCTAGGCTGTCTCACAGTGTGCCACAGTAGTGATGTACAGGATGTGACGAGGCAGGGTGATTGTTGTGAACCAGGAGAGAGCGTACGAGGAGCAGCAGGCGATATTCGGGGACTCCGACAGAGAGGCCACCTACCAGGACCTGCAGGAGATGAAGTACCTGCTAGGCTGTCTCACAGTGTGCCACAGGGAAGCAGTGATGTACAGGATGTGACGAGGCAGGGTGATTGTTGTGCACCAGGAGAGAGCGTACGAGGAGCAGCAGGCGATATTCGGGGACTCGGACAGAGAGGCCACCTACCAGGACCTGCAGGAGATGAAGTACCTGCTAGGCTGTCTCACAGTGTGCCACAGGGAAGCAGTGATGTACATGATGTGACGAGGCAGGGTGATTGTTGTGAACCAGGAGAGAGCGTACGAGGAGCAGCAGGCGATATTCGGGGACTCCGACAGAGAGGCCACCTACCAGGACCTGCAGGAGATGAAGTACCTGCTAGGCTGTCTCACAGTGTGCCACAGGGAAGCAGTGATGTACAGGATGTGACGAGGCAGGGTGATTGTTGTGAACCAGGAGAGAGCGTACGAGGAGCAGCAGGCGATATTCGGGGACTCCGACAGAGAGGCCACCTACCAGGACCTGCAGGAGATGAAGTACCTGCTAGGCTGTCTCACAGTGTGCCACAGGGAAGCAGTGATGTACAGGATGTGACGAGGCAGGGTGATTGTTGTGAACCAGGAGAGAGCGTACGAGGAGCAGCAGGCGATATTCGGGGACTCCGACAGAGAGGCCACCTACCAGGAACTGCAGGAGATGAAGTACCTGCTAGGCTGTCTCACAGTGTGCCACAGGGAAGCAGTGATGTACATGATGTGACGAGGCAGGGTGATTGTTGTGAACCAGGAAAGAGCGTACGAGGAGCAGCAGGCGATATTCGGGGACTCCGACAGAGAGGCCACCTACCAGGACCTGCAGGAGATGAAGTACCTGCTAGGCTGTCTCACAGTGTGCCACAGTGAAGCAGTGATGTACAGGATGTGACGAGGCAGGGTGATTGTTGTGAACCAGGAGAGAGCGTACGAGCAGCAGGCGATATTCGGGGACTCCGACAGAGAGGCCACCTACCAGGACCTGCAGGAGATGAAGTACCTGCTAGGCTGTCTCACAGTGTGCCACAGGGAAGCAGTGATGTACAGGATGTGACGAGGCAGGGTGATTGTTGTGAACCAGGAGAGAGCGTACGAGGAGCAGCAGGCGATATTCGGGGACTCCGACAGAGAGGCCACCTACCAGGACCTGCAGGAGATGAAGTACCTGCTAGGCTGTCTCACAGTGTGCCACAGGGAAGCAGTGATGTACATGATGTGACGAGGCAGGGTGATTGTTGTGAACCAGGAGAGAGCGTACGAGGAGCAGCAGGCGATATTCGGGGACTCCGACAGAGAGGCCACCTACCAGGACCTGCAGGAGATGAAGTACCTGCTAGGCTGTCTCACAGTGTGCCACAGGGAAGCAGTGATGTACAGGATGTGACGAGGTAGGGTGATTGTTGTGAACCAGGAGAGAGCGTACGAGGAGCAGCAGGCGATATTCGGGGACTCGGACAGAGAGGCCACCTACCAGGACCTGCAGGAGATGAAGTACCTGCTAGGCTGTCTCACAGTGTGCCACAGTAGTGATGTACAGGATGTGACGAGGCAGGGTGATTGTTGTGAACCAGGAGAGAGCGTACGAGGAGCAGCAGGCGATATTCGGGGACTCCGACAGAGAGGCCACCTACCAGGACCTGCAGGAGATGAAGTACCTGCTAGGCTGTCTCACAGTGTGCCACAGTAGTGATGTACATGATGTGACGAGGCAGGGTGATTGTTGTGAACCAGGAGAGAGCGTACGAGGAGCAGCAGGCGATATTCGGGGACTCCGACAGAGAGGCCACCTACCAGGACCTGCAGGAGATGAAGTACCTGCTAGACTGTCTCACAGTGTGCCACAGGGAAGCAGTGATGTACAGGATGTGACGAGGCAGGGTGATTGTTGTGAACCAGGAGAGAGCGTACGAGGAGCAGCAGGCGATATTCGGGGACTCCGACAGAGAGGCCACCTACCAGGACCTGCAGGAGATGAAGTACCGCTAGGCTGTCTCACAGTGTGCCACAGGGAAGCAGTGATGTACAGGATGTGACGAGGCAGGGTGATTGTTGTGAACCAGGAGAGAGCGTACGAGGAGCAGCAGGCGATATTCGGGGACTCCGACAGAGAGGCCACCTACCAGGACCTGCAGGAGATGAAGTACCTGCTAGGCTGTCTCACAGTGTGCCACAGGGAAGCAGTGATGTACAGGATGTGACGAGGCAGGGTGATTGTTGTGCACCAGGAGAGAGCGTACGAGGAGCAGCAGGCGATATTCGGGGACTCGGACAGAGAGGCCACCTACCAGGACCTGCAGGAGATGAAGTACCTGCTAGGCTGTCTCACAGTGTGCCACAGTAGTGATGTACATGATGTGACGAGGCAGGGTGATTGTTGTGAACCAGGAGAGAGCGTACGAGGAGCAGCAGGCGATATTCGGGGACTCGGACAGAGAGGCCACCTACCAGGACCTGCAGGAGATGAAGTACCTGCTAGGCTGTCTCACAGTGTGCCACAGTAGTGATGTACATGATGTGACGAGGCAGGGTGATTGTTGTGAACCAGGAGAGAGAGTACGAGGAGCAGCAGGCGATATTCGGGGACTCGGACAGTAAGGCCACCTACCAGGACCTGCAGGAGATGAAGTACCTGCTAGGCTGTCTCACAGTGTGCCACAGGGAAGCAGTGATGTACAGGATGTGACGAGGCAGGGTGATTGTTGTGCACCAGGAGAGAGCGTACGAGGAGCAGCAGGCGATATTCGGGGACTCCGACAGAGAGGCCACCTACCAGGACCTGCAGGAGATGAAGTACCTGCTAGGCTGTCTCACAGTGTGCCACAGTAGTGATGTACAGGATGTGACGAGGCAGGGTGATTGTTGTGCACCAGGAGAGAGCGTACGAGGAGCAGCAGGCGAATTTCGGGGACTCGGACAGAGAGGCCACCTACCAGGACCTGCAGGAGATGAAGTACCTGCTAGGCTGTCTCACAGTGTGCCACAGTAGTGATGTACATGATGTGACGAGGCAGGGTGATTGTTGTGCACCAGGAGAGAGCGTACGAGGAGCAGCAGGCGATATTCGGGGACTCGGACAGAGAGGCCACCTACCAGGACCTGCAGGAGATGAAGTACCTGCTAGGCTGTCTCACAGTGTGCCACAGGGAAGCAGTGATGTACATGATGTGACGAGGCAGGGTGATTGTTGTGAACCAGGAGAGAGCGTACGAGGAGCTGCAGGCGATATTCGGGGACTCGGACAGAGAGGCCACCTACCAGGACCTGCAGGAGATGAAGTACCTGCTAGGCTGTCTCACAGTGTGCCACAGGGAAGTAGTGATGTACATGATGTGACGAGGCAGGGTGATTGTTGTGAACCAGGAGAGAGCGTACGAGGAGCTGCAGGCGATATTCGGGGACTCGGACAGAGAGGCCACCTACCAGGACCTGCAGGAGATGAAGTACCTGCTAGGCTGTCTCACAGTGTGCCACAGGGAAGTAGTGATGTACATGATGTGACGAGGCAGGGTGATTGTTGTGAACCAGGAGAGAGCGTACGAGGAGCTGCAGGCGATATTCGGGGACTCGGACAGAGAGGCCACCTACCAGGTCCTGCAGGAGATGAAGTACCTGCTAGGCTGTCTCACAGTGTGCCACAGGGAAGCAGTGATGTACAGGATGTGACGAGGCAGGGTGATTGTTGTGCACCAGGAGAGAGCGTACGAGGAGCAGCAGGCGATATTCGGGGACTCGGACAGAGAGGCCACCTACCAGGTCCTGCAGGAGATGAAGTACCTGCTAGGCTGTCTCACAGTGTGCCACAGGGAAGCAGTGATGTACAGGATGTGACGAGGCAGGGTGATTGTTGTGCACCAGGAGAGAGCGTACGAGGAGCAGCAGGCGATATTCGGGGACTCCGACAGAGAGGCCACCTACCAGGACCTGCAGGAGATGAAGTACCTGCTAGGCTGTCTCACAGTGTGCCACAGGGAAGCAGTGATGTACAGGATGTGACGAGGCAGGGTGATTGTTGTGCACCAGGAGAGAGCGTACGAGGAGCAGCAGGCGATATTCGGGGACTCGGACAGAGAGGCCACCTACCAGGACCTGCAGGAGATGAAGTACCTGCTAGGCTGTCTCACAGTGTGCCACAGTAGTGATGTACAGGATGTGACGAGGCAGGGTGATTGTTGTGCACCAGGAGAGAGCGTACGAGGAGCAGCAGGCGATATTCGGGGACTCCGACAGAGAGGCCACCTACCAGGACCTGCAGGAGATGAAGTACCTGCTAGGCTGTCTCACAGTGTGCCACAGTAGTGATGTACAGGATGTGACGAGGCAGGGTGATTGTTGTGCACCAGGAGAGAGCGTACGAGGAGCAGCAGGCGATATTCGGGGACTCGGACAGAGAGGCCACCTACCAGGACCTGCAGGAGATGAAGTACCTGCTAGGCTGTCTCACAGTGTGCCACAGGGAAGCAGTGATGTACATGATGTGACGAGGCAGGGTGATTGTTGTGAACCAGGAGAGAGCGTACGAGGAGCAGCAGGCGATATTCGGGGACTCGGACAGAGAGGCCACCTACCAGGACCTGCAGGAGATGAAGTACCTGCTAGGCTGTCTCACAGTGTGCCACAGGGAAGCAGTGATGTACATGATGTGACGAGGCAGGGTGATTGTTGTGAACCAGGAGAGAGCGTACGAGGAGCAGCAGGCGATATTCGGGGACTCGGACAGAGAGGCCACCTACCAGGACCTGCAGGAGATGAAGTACCTGCTAGGCTGTCTCACAGTGTGCCACAGTAGTGATGTACAGGATGTGACGAGGCAGGGTGATTGTTGTGCACCAGGAGAGAGCGTACGAGGAGCAGCAGGCGATATTCGGGGACTCGGACAGAGAGGCCACCTACCAGGACCTGCAGGAGATGAAGTACCTGCTAGGCTGTCTCACAGTGTGCCACAGGGAAGTTGTGATGTACAGGATGTGACGAGGCAGGGTGATTGTTGTGCACCAGGAGAGAGCGTACGAGGAGCAGCAGGCGATATTCGGGGACTCGGACAGAGAGGCCACCTACCAGGACCTGCAGGAGATGAAGTACCTGCTAGGCTGTCTCACAGTGTGCCACAGTAGTGATGTACAGGATGTGACGAGGCAGGGTGATTGTTGTGCACCAGGAGAGAGCGTACGAGGAGCAGCAGGCGATATTCGGGGACTCGGACAGAGAGGCCACCTACCAGGACCTGCAGGAGATGAAGTACCTGCTAGGCTGTCTCACAGTGTGCCACAGGGAAGTAGTGATGTACAGGATGTGACGAGGCAGGGTGATTGTTGTGCACCAGGAGAGAGCGTACGAGGAGCAGCAGGCGATATTCGGGGACTCGGACAGAGAGGCCACCTACCAGGACCTGCAGGAGATGAAGTACCTGCTAGGCTGTCTCACAGTGTGCCACAGTAGTGATGTACAGGATGTGACGAGGCAGGGTGATTGTTGTGCACCAGGAGAGAGCGTACGAGGAGCAGCAGGCGATATTCGGGGACTCGGACAGAGAGGCCACCTACCAGGACCTGCAGGAGATGAAGTACCTGCTAGGCTGTCTCACAGTGTGCCACAGTAGTGATGTACAGGATGTGACGAGGCAGGGTGATTGTTGTGCACCAGGAGAGAGCGTACGAGGAGCAGCAGGCGATATTCGGGGACTCGGACAGAGAGGCCACCTACCAGGACCTGCAGGAGATGAAGTACCTGCTAGGCTGTCTCACAGTGTGCCACAGGGAAGCAGTGATGTACATGATGTGACGAGGCAGGGTGATTGTTGTGAACCAGGAGAGAGCGTACGAGGAGCAGCAGGCGATATTCGGGGACTCGGACAGAGAGGCCACCTACCAGGACCTGCAGGAGATGAAGTACCTGCTAGGCTGTCTCACAGTGTGCCACAGTAGTGATGTACAGGATGTGACGAGGCAGGGTGATTGTTGTGCACCAGGAGAGAGCGTACGAGGAGCAGCAGGCGATATTCGGGGACTCGGACAGAGAGGCCACCTACCAGGACCTGCAGGAGATGAAGTACCTGCTAGGCTGTCTCACAGTGTGCCACAGGGAAGTTGTGATGTACAGGATGTGACGAGGCAGGGTGATTGTTGTGCACCAGGAGAGAGCGTACGAGGAGCAGCAGGCGATATTCGGGGACTCGGACAGAGAGGCCACCTACCAGGACCTGCAGGAGATGAAGTACCTGCTAGGCTGTCTCACAGTGTGCCACAGTAGTGATGTACAGGATGTGACGAGGCAGGGTGATTGTTGTGCACCAGGAGAGAGCGTACGAGGAGCAGCAGGCGATATTCGGGGACTCGGACAGAGAGGCCACCTACCAGGACCTGCAGGAGATGAAGTACCTGCTAGGCTGTCTCACAGTGTGCCACAGGGAAGTAGTGATGTACAGGATGTGTCGAGGCAGGGTGATTGTTGTGCACCAGGAGAGAGCGTACGAGGAGCAGCAGGCGATATTCGGGGACTCGGACAGAGAGGCCACCTACCAGGACCTGCAGGAGATGAAGTACCTGCTAGGCTGTCTCACAGTGTGCCACAGTAGTGATGTACAGGATGTGACGAGGCAGGGTGATTGTTGTGCACCAGGAGAGAGCGTACGAGGAGCAGCAGGCGATATTCGGGGACTCGGACAGAGAGGCCACCTACCAGGACCTGCAGGAGATGAAGTACCTGCTAGGCTGTCTCACAGTGTGCCACAGTAGTGATGTACAGGATGTGACGAGGCAGGGTGATTGTTGTGCACCAGGAGAGAGCGTACGAGGAGCAGCAGGCGATATTCGGGGACTCGGACAGAGAGGCCACCTACCAGGACCTGCAGGAGATGAAGTACCTGCTAGGCTGTCTCACAGTGTGCCACAGGGAAGTAGTGATGTACAGGATGTGACGAGGCAGGGTGATTGTTGTGCACCAGGAGAGAGCGTACGAGGAGCAGCAGGCGATATTCGGGGACTCGGACAGAGAGGCCACCTACCAGGACCTGCAGGAGATGAAGTACCTGCTAGGCTGTCTCACAGTGTGCCACAGGGAAGTAGTGATGTACAGGATGTGACGAGGCAGGGTGATTGTTGTGCACCAGGAGAGAGCGTACGAGGAGCAGCAGGCGATATTCGGGGACTCGGACAGAGAGGCCACCTACCAGGACCTGCAGGAGATGAAGTACCTG
Source organism: Bacillus rossius redtenbacheri (assembly GCF_032445375.1). Taxonomy (NCBI): domain Eukaryota; kingdom Metazoa; phylum Arthropoda; class Insecta; order Phasmatodea; family Bacillidae; genus Bacillus; species Bacillus rossius. The sequence continues at coordinate 301,681 of NC_086336.1, read as the reverse complement.
CTAGGCTGTCTCACAGTGTGCCACAGTAGTGATGTACAGGATGTGACGAGGCAGGGTGATTGTTGTGCACCAGGAGAGAGCGTACGAGGAGCAGCAGGCGATATTCGGGGTCTCCGACAGAGAGGCCACCTACCAGGACCTGCAGGAGATGAAGTACCTGCTAGGCTGTCTCACAGTGTGCCACAGTAGTGATGTACAGGATGTGACGAGGCAGGGTGATTGTTGTGCACCAGGAGAGAGCGTACGAGGAGCAGCAGGCGATATTCGGGGACTCCGACAGAGAGGCCACCTACCAGGACCTGCAGGAGATGAAGTACCTGCTAGGCTGTCTCACAGTGTGCCACAGTAGTGATGTACAGGATGTGACGAGGCAGGGTGATTGTTGTGCACCAGGAGAGAGCGTACGAGAAGCAGCAGGCGATATTCGGGGACTCCGACAGAGAGGCCACCTACCAGGACCTGCAGGAGATGAAGTACCTGCTAGGCTGTCTCACAGTGTGCCACAGTAGTGATGTACAGGATGTGACGAGGCAGGGTGATTGTTGTGCACCAGGAGAGAGCGTACGAGGAGCAGCAGGCGATATTCGGGGACTCGGACAGAGAGGCCACCTACCAGGACCTGCAGGAGATGAAGTACCTGCTAGGCTGTCTCACAGTGTGCCACAGGGAAGCAGTGATGTACAGGATGTGACGAGGCAGGGTGATTGTTGTGAACCAGGAGAGAGCGTACGAGGAGCAGCAGGCGATATTCGGGGACTCGGACAGAGAGGCCACCTACCAGGACCTGCAGGAGATGAAGTACCTGCTAGGCTGTCTCACAGTGTGCCACAGGGAAGCAGTGATGTACAGGATGTGACGAGGCAGGGTGATCGTTGTGCACCAGGAGAGAGCGTACGAGGAGCAGCAGGCGATATTCGGGGACTCGGACAGAGAGGCCACCTACCAGGACCTGCAGGAGATGAAGTACCTGCTAGGCTGTCTCACAGTGTGCCACAGGGAAGCAGTGATGTACAGGATGTGACGAGGCAGGGTGATTGTTGTGAACCAGGAGAGAGCGTACGAGGAGCAGCAGGCGATATTCGGGGACTCGGACAGAGAGGCCACCTACCAGGACCTGCAGGAGATGAAGTACCTGCTAGGCTGTCTCACAGTGTGCCACAGTAGTGATGTACAGGATGTGACGAGGCAGGGTGATTGTTGTGCACCAGGAGAGAGCGTACGAGGAGCAGCAGGCGATATTCGGGGACTCGGACAGAGAGGCCACCTACCAGGACCTGCAGGAGATGAAGTACCTGCTAGGCTGTCTCACAGTGTGCCACAGGGAAGCAGTGATGTACAGGATGTGACGAGGCAGGGTGATTGTTGTGAACCAGGAGAGAGCGTACGAGGAGCAGCAGGCGATATTCGGGGACTCGGACAGAGAGGCCACCTACCAGGACCTGCAGGAGATGAAGTACCTGCTAGGCTGTCTCACAGTGTGCCACAGGGAAGTAGTGATGTACAGGATGTGACGAGGCAGGGTGATTGTTGTGCACCAGGAGAGAGCGTACGAGGAGCAGCAGGCGATATTCGGGGACTCGGACAGAGAGGCCACCTACCAGGACCTGCAGGAGATGAAGTACCTGCTAGGCTGTCTCACAGTGTGCCACAGTAGTGATGTACAGGATGTGACGAGGCAGGGTGATTGTTGTGCACCAGGAGAGAGCGTACGAGGAGCAGCAGGCGATATTCGGGGACTCGGACAGAGAGGCCACCTACCAGGACCTGCAGGAGATGAAGTACCTGCTAGGCTGTCTCACAGTGTGCCACAGTAGTGATGTACAGGATGTGACGAGGCAGGGTGATTGTTGTGCACCAGGAGAGAGCGTACGAGGAGCAGCAGGCGATATTCGGGGACTCGGACAGAGAGGCCACCTACCAGGACCTGCAGGAGATGAAGTACCTGCTAGGCTGTCTCACAGTGTGCCACAGTAGTGATGTACAGGATGTGACGAGGCAGGGTGATTGTTGTGAACCAGGAGAGAGCGTACGAGGAGCAGCAGGCGATATTCGGGGACTCGGACAGAGAGGCCACCTACCAGGACCTGCAGGAGATGAAGTACCTGCTAGGCTGTCTCACAGTGTGCCACAGGGAAGCAGTGATGTACAGGATGTGACGAGGCAGGGTGATTGTTGTGAACCAGGAGAGAGCGTACGAGGAGCAGCAGGCGATATTCGGGGACTCGGACAGAGAGGCCACCTACCAGGACCTGCAGGAGATGAAGTACCTGCTAGGCTGTCTCACAGTGTGCCACAGGGAAGCAGTGATGTACAGGATGTGACGAGGCAGGGTGATTGTTGTGAACCAGGAGAGAGCGTACGAGGAGCAGCAGGCGATATTCGGGGACTCGGACAGAGAGGCCACCTACCAGGACCTGCAGGAGATGAAGTACCTGCTAGGCTGTCTCACAGTGTGCCACAGTAGTGATGTACAGGATGTGACGAGGCAGGGTGATTGTTGTGCACCAGGAGAGAGCGTACGAGGAGCTGCAGGCGATATTCGGGGACTCGGACAGAGAGGCCACCTACCAGGACCTGCAGGAGATGAAGTACCTGCTAGGCTGTCTCACAGTGTGCCACAGGGAAGCAGTGATGTACAGGATGTGACGAGGCAGGGTGATTGTTGTGAACCAGGAGAGAGCGTACGAGGAGCAGCAGGCGATATTCGGGGACTCGGACAGAGAGGCCACCTACCAGGACCTGCAGGAGATGAAGTACCTGCTAGGCTGTCTCACAGTGTGCCACAGGGAAGCAGTGATGTACAGGATGTGACGAGGCAGGGTGATTGTTGTGAACCAGGAGAGAGCGTACGAGGAGCAGCAGGCGATATTCGGGGACTCGGACAGAGAGGCCACCTACCAGGACCTGCAGGAGATGAAGTACCTGCTAGGCTGTCTCACAGTGTGCCACAGTAGTGATGTACAGGATGTGACGAGGCAGGGTGATTGTTGTGCACCAGGAGAGAGCGTACGAGGAGCTGCAGGCGATATTCGGGGACTCGGACAGAGAGGCCACCTACCAGGACCTGCAGGAGATGAAGTACCTGCTAGGCTGTCTCACAGTGTGCCACAGTAGTGATGTACAGGATGTGACGAGGCAGGGTGATTGTTGTGCACCAGGAGAGAGCGTACGAGGAGCAGCAGGCGATATTCGGGGACTCCGACAGAGAGGCCACCTACCAGGACCTGCAGGAGATGAAGTACCTGCTAGGCTGTCTCACAGTGTGCCACAGGGAAGCAGTGATGTACAGGATGTGACGAGGCAGGGTGATTGTTGTGAACCAGGAGAGAGCGTACGAGGAGCAGCAGGCGATATTCGGGGACTCGGACAGAGAGGCCACCTACCAGGACCTGCAGGAGATGAAGTACCTGGAGAAAGTCATTAAGGAGACACTCAGGCTGTTTCCGAGCGTGCCGATGTTTGTAAGGTGCATAAACGAGGACGTCAAACTTGGTTAGTACCTACATATTTCTTTAATTTTAATCTTTTTTGAAATACACCAGCTTTAATCATGCCATATGTAAACTACCAAACTCATCATCTTCGTTTGTTTTGGTTTATTTTAGGGACCAGACAAGTTATTTGAAATTATAAAATTATAAGAACTTGTGAAATGTTAATGAACATACTAGTCTGTTAGAACTACGCTCTAGGTTTATGTTACTTTTTTTTTTGGATAACCAATTATATTAATATTCTCACAATTATTGATGCACATGTGTAAGTACCGAGCGAAAAGTCGGGTGGCCAGTCCCACTGGTAATCTGAACAGCACAGGGCACAGGAAACAGCTGGCTGTATACAGACGTCCCTGCACTCTCTCACTGCGACGCCATGGAGTGCCCCGCCGTGCGCTAGCCCGAGCTCGGCCCTGGCATCAGGTACCGCACTGCTGCAGAACTGAACCTTGTTAGCGAGGCAAGTTCCCGGCCTGGTCTCAGGGCCATGCTGGGGCTTGCGATGGAACCAGTGCGGTTGCTGTGTCATTGTGTGTGTGGACATAGTGAAGTAACAGGAAAATTCATTAAATCATATTTTATTTGGTGTTTTATCATGTGTAAACATCTCAGCTGTCGGTACACGGCATTGGGCAGTAGCTTCGGGAACACGGAGCGGAAATGCTGACAACAGAGCTGCGTCTGCGCAGAAGTCTCGGAGGCCTCGGAAATATGGCGGACACACGTGTAGCGACACTTACCCGCATATCGTCACTTTGGTAAACATTAGGGGACATACCAAACATATTCGTGTCCCGAGTGAAACTACCCTGGAATATATTTGAATAACTATAAAATAGTCATAGTAAAAACTAATCCCAAGTTTTAAATGACATAAAAATAAAAAAAAACTGTACTTACATTGTTTATAATACACACTCTTCACATTGTTTCCGAACGGTCTTGGTAACAAAATGATGATAGAGCTTCGTTAACATGAGGTCCATGATTCAAGTCTCGTCCAAGGAATAATTTTTAATTTTTTACTTTTTAATAACATGATTATGTAACAATATGGATATTATTTTAATAAAATTCCATGTCAAAAATCAAGACCAAATCCGGGATATATTTGGTGTCTGATGTTCATAAAGTAAGTTTATTCCCAACATGCGAACACATGAATTAGCTCGTTACCGAGGTTACATGTCACACATAATTGGCGAGTAGTAAGACTCGCTCTCATTGCTTTATCAACACCTGTGATTCTGAATAAGCTGTGTGAAAATGACGTTTTTGAACATTTAGGAGCTTTAGTATGGTTTTAACTACCACGAATGAAAAAAATATATATATATATATTTCATAATAGTATGAAAGTTTATTTTGTGACAGTAGATGCCCTAAGTTGCCAGTTATCTTTTACGTAGGCAGAAGGAAAAAAAACGTCGTGCCATTGTAAACATTGTGGGCCACGACAATATGCCAGTGATATATTATTTTGTTTCAGGTGAATACACGTTGCCGAAAGGATGCAACATAACAATTTCACCCATGATACTGCACCGGAATGAAAAGTACTTCCCCGACCCGGAACGGTTCGACCCGGAACGGTTCAGCTCGGAGAACAGTCAGCGGAGACACCCGTACCAGTACATCCCCTTTAGTGCTGGCCCGAGGAACTGCGTCGGTAAGTTACTGTTCTTGCTTGCTTTAAGACATTCTGCTAGAGTTTCAGACATACAGCTGTTGCAGGACAAACAATTTATACATCTAAATAACTTAGGTACATATTACAATTAAAGATAACAATTTGGGTAATACAAATGATAACATTAGGGCCACTTAAAATGAAAGGATGTTCTAATGAAGAGGAAGGCTTAGAGAACACTGCATTTGGCTAGGCGCTAGCCCTGCTTCGTCGGTCAGCACTGTGCCTCTTCTAGTCTCGGGGTTGTTAGTGTATTCAGAACTACAGAATCATCCAACAGTTCTGCAATCACCCTTCGGCATACGGCAAATACGTCTGTGTCCTCAAAACAATGCCATCCTCATGAAAATTTGTGTTTGGTGAAACAAACTGCATCAATTCTCATTCGAATACATTTATTATAGCAGATATAAATGTCAAATAATTGTTATGAGTTTATATGCTTTTTTTTTTAGTTAGAAAAAATATGTTAACACTTTAAAAATATCATTTAAGTTTTTCAAAGATTTACTCTTACTACGCCATTCAAAAAAATATGTACGAAAATGTCTGGATGGTCACCTGTTGGACGCTCGTGTTCTGTACTCTTCGGCGCGGCCCGCTCAGCCTGTAGGCGCCGGCTTACTGGTCCGCAGTTTCCTCAGGGGCTTGTATCTTATATGTAGTTAAATATTCAATATCTGGTACGATTATAAATAAAAATCAGTTATTCGTGTTATCAAAAAATTTGAAAAATAATAAAAATACATGATAGTACTTTAAATGTTATAAAAATAATATACATTTACTTAAAAATTATACAAAAAAAATCATGAAAATATTTTAATATTGACCAACTTTATCCACGGCTCGTGGTTCTGTGGAAAGAGCGGGCAGCCGCAAGCTTACAAGTTGCAGTGAATATCTTTCAATGATCTGCAGGTCTGCTTGAGTAATTGTTTGAAACTATTGTTTGTAACTAACTCTGACAGAAAAAGTGTAAATTTTACAAATAATCAAAGTTATTTTCCAGGGAGGCTTGCACGGAATGTAGGCTGCTCTTTGAGAGACTTTTATTTGGTGCAAGGGCTCGCCTACAATAAACTGTCCCTCTATTGAGTGCTGAGCTCTTACTACCATTACAGATGTTGAGAAACGTGTTACAATTACTATCTATTTAACGGATCTGAGTCTTTATAGTTACTAAGATTCACTGTTCAATAAATAAAAATAAACAGACAATATTTGATACTCTATACTTTACCGTTATTTTATTATGGGAGTTTCTTTTTGTATTTTGAAATGACAGTGGTTAAAACAATATCAGCCAGGTGAAGAAAAGGGCCCCTTTGCAAATTATGTGTTTAGTGTAATAAACTAAGTGTTAAAGTTGTCAGTTTATAATAGTCATTAGTCCAAAATTTTCAGTGCTTCGCTGATATTACAATTTAAATAAAAGTTGGTGCTTCCCTTAAGACATGAGATCAACAGATGCCCCGAAAGCTGAGCCTTTTGGCACAGAACACATGAAGACATAAAATAAAAATATATCACCCAAAAAAAACTACATAATGGCGAGAAGAGACTTTTGGGAAGCTATCCCAAACTTAGACGAATACATGCTGTATATAAACCCATCACTCACCTTTGAAGAAATAAACCATCACACGAGCACAATGTGGTAGCGTCTTGTCACTGCAATGGCGCAGACATCCTCTCCGGCTTCGCTCTGAGGTCGGTCAGTTCGGCAGGCCTGGCAACTGCCTATCTGCCTCGGCACGTCTCAGCGGTGGAGTGAAGCACGCGGCGGCCCGCGAACTAACGGCGCTAGTAGTAGGTGTGCCCTTCTTTGACGTTGGAGTAGGTAAATTAAAAAATAAAAACTGTATCATATAAAAAGTTGGGTAAAGTTCACGGTTTTTAATTTATTTGGAAGCTTTGTAAGGTAGGACTGCATAGCAATAAGTTGTAAATTTTGCCGCAAATGTGAGTTAAAGTTTTAATCAAAGATAGTATTCAACCCATATTTTTTGTTCAATTGTTATGTCAGTGGCGTGGTGTAGCTGTAACATGCATGGACTAATAATCTGCAGGCTCGGATTCATAAACTAGGATTACTATTTCTTTTTACAATTTCAATTTAATATTTCTCGCAAAATTAAACTATTAAATACGGAAATTAAATATGTGATAACAATTAAATTACATAATCAGGCAAGATTCTGAACAAAATAATCATTTACGAAAATTCTAGCAAGTATTTACCTACTCTGCTTTTTTATTTATGATCACAAGAAACAGTACATTTTTCCATTTTCCAATCAAATAATACGTGTTCAACAAATATTAAACACATTCAAACTGTGACGGTCCTGACGATACATAGTGAAGACAGTCTTCAGCGCAGAGGCCAGCTCCCTGGAGCGGGGGCGGCTCTGTGCTGCAGAGGCCAGCTCCCTGGCGTATTGGCCAAATCTCGGGATGCAGTGGCGGGATACAGCCAGGCCAGGCGGAGCATTCCTCCTGTCTCGTATTGCGTCGTGACTGCAATAGCCTTAGTCATCCAGACCCGTTGTTGACGTGCAAAGTGCGCAGGAAACAAAATACGTTTCAGGCCAATCCCGTAGTGGATAATAAGCTGTTTGATTTATAAAACACAATAACACTGCAAAACATTTTAAAATTCATTCAGTAATTACTTAAATTTAATTCTGACGGATTAATACTCCCGTCCCCGCGGAGGAACACGAAAATGTCAAGTGATAGCCACGTGGGCGGCTATCGATATATCGGCCGCGGGGCCGTTTCTCCGCTGCATTTAACACGAAATTGGTATCACTGCACACACTTGTGAACAAAAGAGGGGGGAGGGGGGACACAGTCTTTGAGGAACAGCAATGGAAAACAATGGCCCAAGCGACGGAGGGAGCTATGGAAGCGACGTCATACCTAAATAATAATTTTTGGTGTACATTTTATATCAGTCTTAAGTAGTTGAATGATAATTTTTAAAGCCACCTGGGTTGAATACTACAGTTTATCTAAATATATAATTAGACATATGAACATTTTACAGAAATTGCCTTGTTTTGCAAATTAAGTACCGGTACTTGATAACAGTAATTTGGATGCAGGCCAGAAGTTCGCGATGCTGGAGATGAAGGCCACAGTGTCCAAGGTGCTGCGGAGCTTCAGGATGCTGCCGGGCAGCACGACGAACCAGTTCCCCGAGCTGGTGGGGGAGCTGGTGCTCAAGAACTTGCACGGCATGCGGATGAAACTGGTTTCAAGGAAGTGAACACTCACATGTGCAGTATTAATGTACCAAGTATTTTGTATATTTTAGGAGTATAACATGTATAATTAATTGTTGAAATGATTAAAAGCTTGATATGACTTGACGTCGTCCGACCGAAGGCCACCCTAAAGCCCGACTTGCAACCGCCAGTATCCGACCCCGCTAACGGAATGCGCCCCTAGCCATGGTCCACCCGTATATCAAGCGACGAACAGTCTCCAGTGTGACTCAGATTATTCAAACTTATTTCATATAAACTTGTTAAATCTAATTTCCAAAACATATATGTATTAGGTTAATTGTTAATTTTTAAGGTGTGAATTTAGAGCCACCTACATTCTGTTATTAATATAATATTTTACGAATAACGGAACTTTAGAAACCTTGGCGCGAGAGGATGCTCACCCCTCCCCTCCTGCCAGGGCCAGATGCGAGTACCGAGCGATTCGCGGACCGGGACGGATGCGCGTCCCACGGGGAGCCATCAACCACAGTCGACACTGAATTCATTCTGGTAAATAAAGTCACGCACCAAAACCTTTTTCTAATCAACTACCCGTGTGCGCCCGGTCCTTTTACTGTGTAGGGCCTATCCCAGCCGCGTAAACATAACACTCCCCGCACAACGCATTACGCGGGACATGGCAATATATGGCACGGGCCGACTCCCGCAATAACAGACATTCAGTTAACTGCCGAAGTGCACAGTGCACAGGCACTGGCCACATCTAATTGAAGACTTTAATTAATTTCATAGCGAGCCGCGGTCCACACAGGTGGGCCGTGCATCGTCGTTTGCAAATAAATTACGGGATTGGCCGACTCCAATCAAACTCTCCCCCTCAACCTCGACTGGCGTGAGGGCTTAATTTTAGTGACGGCGCGTCAGAGCGCCCAGTGTAATCATATTGTACTTTGTATAGGGAAATAGTGTATCTGTAACCGCAAGTGTAATTGCCAACGTTAATTAAACGTCCACTCCGCACACTCTGTGCGCGACATGTATACGACAGTGCGAAGCAGACTCGTGTACGTTATTTCTGAACCTCACCAATCCAGTAGGGATCAGCATCCTATGCTGTGCAGGGCCAGTGGGGCAACAGGCATTAGGGATCCCTAACATCTTCACCACCGCCACCGTTCCTAGTGGGCCACGCAGGGGTTTTCGGACCTCATGACCCACCTCGTGGCTAATCACCGCGCTAGCCTGGCGCCCTCCCGGACACGTTTCACGTAATAAACCAGCCTTCCCGCGAGGAACCCCGCCGGATCTCGAACACGAGAACCCGGGCGACGGCAGACTCAAGCGAGTGTTTGTTTGTCGCCTGTCAACCTAACTCCAAGAGGTGAATGGAATAGACTGGCTCTAGAGGAGAGCAGCTACATGCTATGAAAGGAAGGAAACACTGCTGTCTCTCAGTGGCTAAGAAAAAACCAGAAGTTTAATACCACTGTGACCTATATACATCAATCTGTTGAGGACTCCTGTGACCAGTGGCGGATCCAGAGGTTCACCTCGGAGGGGGCACTCTAAGATTTCAGAATAGCCACAGAAAAAATGTCTTAAAATTACTAAATTTGTATTTAATCTACTCACACTACACAAGACATCCAATCACCAGATTTTATGAATCTACAAGAAATTCATTAATTATATTAAAATATTTTATTGGTTTCAAAAACAAACATTTTTGTCGGCAATATTAATGTAGCAGACAACTGGTTTTTCGGGAGGGGGGGGGGGGCACTTGCCCCTGGTGCCCCCCCTTGGATCCGCCACTGCCTGTGACAGATGATATTCAAGACTCTCCAAATGAAAGTAACATGTTGGAGATTGGTAGGTTAATAGGTAAACAATATGGTACAAGAAAAATATATTTGTTACTAACACAATTGCTAAACTAGAAATTTCTTAAAGCACATGACTAGCATAACTTAAAATAATTATAAATACTTCCTTCAAGAATAATATTATATTGTGCACAATCTATTACTGTCCTCATGTACTGGTTGGGACAAATAGATATATCTGTTAGTTTATTTAAAAATGAACCAATTTCACTCACAAAATATTTTGTCTTGGGGCTCATGATAAAAGCGGAGTGGTAAATGATCGTTGAACTAACTTTGATTCTGGCTGTACACCTGTACAGTTGACCCCAACTGCCAATCACTCCACTCCTCTTGGTATTCACCAATGGTTGCACCGGGGACTCACAGAAATTCCACTGGTTTTGCAGGTGGCTAAACTGCCCACTCGCTATACACCACTGCTTGTCAGATTCCATTCAGGAAGTTCACCAGCCAGTGTGCCCCTCACTGCCGTCAATGTTTTCCGGCCCAAAGGCCAGCTCACCCTCCCAAATCTGCGCCCTTTAAGGGTACCTAGTTTAGTATTCAACTTACAGATCTGCATTAATCCAGAGCAGCAGATAGAGCATTACTTCATAAGGGATTGCCCTCCCCCCTTTCTAGGATACGGAATACGCCGTATACTCTAATCGGGAAAGGTGTTAGAGCTTCAGCTATGACCAGGCTAGGGCTACCCATCTCAGCATAGCCACCACCACACCCCAACAGCGGTGCCACGAGGAGGCACAGGATTGTCATTGGTGCAGAGGGGCTGTGTATATGCATCAATTTACCCATTTCTGACACTTGTTCACTAAATGCATGTCTGCCCTGCGTGTCATTCTAGTTGGCGTGAAGCAAACTAACCCTGAAAACTTCTCTCTCCAGAGATACTGTTGACATGCCGGATGGTATAAAATATACTTTGGCTGAACACTGAACGAATGGGTGTCGTAGGGGTCATTCCGTGTGAAATCACCAAATGTTTAATTAAATAGTTGCTCGACTATTTTTAAAAAAAATAATTTTTTTACCACATATAACCTTATCAATGGGTAGTTCAAAACCATATTCATTTTATTTTTGTGTGCCACCATTTTCAGTAGAGGCTTGTTTATCTTCCCAAGTGCGTGCTCTAACAGTGGTTTGCAGTGGTTTCAATAAAAGGTCATTGTTGACATTGTATTAAAGATAGAAGGTTCTGGTCTTCACTGAAGTAAAGTAAACATTGTATGGTTACCAAAAATGTCTAGAAATAAAGATATAATTTTTTTTAACCTTATGTGAAATGACCTTGAAATTTGTCAAAATTTTTATAAAAATTTCATTTTGAACATTTTTTTAAAGTGACTTGGAGTTGGAACCACAGGGCAAATATTTTTTTGCAATAAGTATGGATGGCAGACTTTCCAGAAAAAATGAGATAATGTGTGGGTTTAAACTCCTTCCTGGTTTTCTGTTGCATTAAACTTCTAAAATTTTCATTTTTTGAGTTTTTCAAGGTCAAATATCTCAAAAGGGGGACCAGGTAAAATTTTTCTGTTTCCACTATTTAGTACACCTACTGGTACTTAACAAATTCTGCAAGTTTCATTTTGTGGTTCAAACAGGTGTAGAAGTTAAAGGCTTTGAAACTTAGGTAAAAAGTTGTAATATTTTAGCTCTAATTACTTGACTGTAATCAAATTGTGTAACAGTTATTAATGTTTATTTTATTTCTTATGAAGTGCAAATATAATATAAGGCTTTGAGTTGTAACATATGGAAAGTTAAAAATAAATCATTTTGTAAGGAGGCATGAATGGACAAGTTGTGACAAGCAAACCTGATGTAACCATCCAAAGAGCAAGTTGTGACAAGTTGAATATATGTGCATTGCAGCCAACCACTTTAGTCTTGTGTCTGCTGCCAAGGAGTAAAAATGTGTTTGTGTTCTGTGGTTTTGTATGTGCTGTCTACTCTAATATTGTTTATTTGGCTCCACACAAGTATTGCTGGTATGTGTTACAATTCTGCATTGAAGTGAGCTACTTAGTTGTTACCTGCAGTTTCTGTCTCAAAGTGACTACGTAGAACTATCTACCAGAAGTATGGAGTGTTCTTTGGGTACTTTTACACATGAAGATTGTGAAAATGATTCATATGGCAAGTATTACCTAAAATTATCATCAGACTTCACTAAATCGCAAATTGACCTTCTTAAGAAAAGAAGTAAGTTACATAACATTGTTAATGTGTGTACTTTCCACGAAAAAAAATATCTGGACAAGTATAATCATCTTTTTGGAAATTCGTGTTGCGATCCATTTTCATACCATAAAAAAGTTATCAAAAAACAGTTAAGGGAAATAACTGTAGAGTTGTCTGAAAGATGGCCATCACTGATTCCTGGCAAATCTGTTTGTTGCTCTTGTCATAAAAAACTTTCAAGTAATGTTGAGGGGAATTTAGGTACTAGTACTAGCAACTGTGATAACGAAGAACTATTCACCGCACCTGAAATTGTTGTAGAGTCTATCAATCAAGCTGGCTCTGCTTTAGGAGTTTCCCCAACTAAAATTATTAAACTTAGTGATACAAAAAAACATCTAGAAGTTAGACGAACTGTGAGCAAATTTTCTTGTGCAATTAAGAAAAAATGAAGCGACACTTTTACCATCACCTGTGAGTCTCAAGATGAGGATGATGAAGAAATAGCTGATACTGCAATAAAAGACATGGAAATTCATATTGAAAATCTCAAGAAAAGAATTAAGACCTGTACATCCAACAATGAGAAAATACAAGTCATTAGTGTAGTGCCAAAAAGCTGGTCAATGAAAAGAACTGCACATGAGTTAGATGTAAGCGAATATCTGGTTAGAAGAACACGTGAAATTGTTAAGGAACGTGGTGTTATTCCACAGCTCACATCTAAGAAAAAAGGGAAAGAATTGCCTCAAGAAACTAGAGATCTCGTTGTTCAATTTTATGAAAACGATGAAGTTAGTAGAATCTGTCCTGGAATGAAGGATACAAAATCGGTTCGTCTTGATGATGGGAAGAAAGAACTAAAGCAAAAACGTTTAATTCTGTGTAATTTAAAAGAACTATACCAAAAGTTTAGAGAAGAGCATCAATCTGTAAAGGTTGGGTTTTCTACATTCTGTATTCTGCGTCCCAAGTGGTGCATCCTTGCAGGAGCTAGTGGCACTCATTCTGTTTGTGTATGTTCAATTCACCAAAATTTCAAACTAATGACTATGGCAGTAAAAACAGATGACTGGAAGGTCCTTCTTGAAAATATTGTGTGTGATTTAAATAGTGAAGATTGTATGTTTGGAGAGTGCCCAAATTGTCCTGAAGTAGGAAACCTGAAAGTAGATGAACTATTGCAGGGTGTCAGTGATGATGACGATATCACATACAGTCAGTGGATAGTAGCAGACCATTGCAACCTTGTAACGATAGTAGAACCACATGCTGAATTCAAAGAGAAATTTGTTAGTAAACTAATGGCATTGAAGAAACACCATTTCATCTCGCAGAGTCAATCACAATTTCTGAAAAGTAAGAAAGAGAATCTACAAAGTGATGAATGTGTAATAATTCTGGATTTCTCAGAAAACTATACATTTATCATCCAAGATGAGATCCAGAGTTATCATTGGATGAATTCTCAGGCCACAATTCATCCCTTCTGTGTGTACTACAGAGATGATGCTAAGAATTTGTGTACTAAGAGCCTTTGTGTTATAAGTGACTGTATGAATCATAACACAGTTGCTGTGTACACATTCCAAACAAAGTTGATACACTTTGTTAAGTCCCTTATTCCTAATTTGAATCGAGTTGCCTATTTTTCTGATGGATCGGCTGCTCAATACAAGAACAGGTTCAATTTTTCTAACTTGTGCAAGCATAAAGAAGATTTTGGATTAGAAGCAGAGTGGCATTTCTTTGCAACAAGTCATGGAAAGGGGCCTTGTGATGGTATTGGTGGAACTGTCAAGCGACTGGTGGCTAAGACAAGTTTACAGCGACCGAAAGAAGGCCATATCATAACACCAATGAGTATGTTTCAATTTTGTGTGGAAAACATAAAAGGAATAAATTTTGTGTTTGTGGGAGAAAGAGAAGTTCAGGAGGCAGATCTTCACTTAAAAAGCAGGTTTGATAATGCTAAAAGAATTTTAAGCACTAGAGATCAACATTGTTTTAAACCGAAGAACACATCAACAATACAATACAGCATCATTTCAGCATCGTTTGATACGAAACACAAAGAATATCCAATTGATGGCACTACTGGTGTTTTTAACATTAGTGACATCTCAGTAAACGACATTGTTGTGTGTGTTTATGATAACAGATGGTATATTGGTAGAGTTTGTGAGGTTTCTCAAGAAAACAGTGATATCAAGGTGGTCTTCTACACACCAGGTGGTCCATCTACAAGCTTCAGTAAAACAAAAGATGATGTTTTATGGGTGGAGATGAAGAATGTTCTAGACATTTTGAAACCTACAGAGTTCACTACTATAACAGGTAGAACATTTAATATAACTGAAGAGAAAAATATAGAACTCTCTCAGAATCTGCGGGTCAAACTTGTAAAATAAATCTGTTGCAGCTGACATTTTTTTTTGTGGTTTGCAAATCTGGATAATGTAATAGGGTGAGTTTTATGTTTTTTATTATTAGCACTACAAATTGTTTTAACTTAAAGGTAAAATCACTAAAAGACTATGTGAACATGAGCCACTGTTAATTTTTATTTTCTACGTAAAATGCAACTTTTTACCCAAGTTTCAAAGCCTGTAACTTCTACACCTGTTTGAACCACAAAATGAAACTTGCAGAATTTGTTAAGTACCAGTAGGTGTACTAAATCGTGGAAACAGAAAAATTTTACCTGGTCCCCCTTTTGAGATATTTGACCTTGAAAAACTCAAAAAAATGAAAATTTTAGAAGTTTAATGCAACAGAAAACCAGGAAGGAGTTTAAACCCACACATTATCTCATTTTTTCTGGAAAGTCTGCCATCCATACTTATTGCAAAAAAATATTTGCCCTGTGGTTCCAACTCCAAGTCACTTTAAAAAAATGTTCAAAATGGAATTTTTATAACATTTTTGACAAATTTCAAGGTCATTTCACATAAGGTTAAACAAAATTATATCTTTATTTCTAGACATTTTTGGTAACCATACAATGTTTACTTTACTTCAGTGAAGACCAGAACCTTCTATCTTTAATACAATGTCAACAATGACCTTTTATTGAAACCACTGCAAACCACTGTTAGAGCACGCACTTGGGAAGATATACAAGCCTCTACTGAAAATGGTGGCACACAAAAATAAAATGAATATGGTTTTGAACTACCCATTGATAAGGTTATATGTGGTAAAAATATTAATTTTTTTAAAAATAGTCGAGCAACCTCAACTTGGTGATTTCACACGGAATGACTCGTAGGCGATAAATACACTATAAAGGAAGCCAATAGCTATTAAGGGAAGAGCAAAATATTGTTTGTTGATTGGTCACATTATCAATTTGATGCATTGTATTTAATTCTACACAGGCGCCATTGCCACTGTGCATGCACAAAAATAAAAAATTCATGTAAAATAAAACGGCACTACTTCGAAGGGTGGGTGAATTTTCAATCCTGGACTCGGCACTAAAAAATTGTGGGAAATGCTGGAACCTTACAAAGTAGAAATCCTATAAACCAACTGAAATCTTCATGATCTAAATAAAATTTTAAAAACTCATACACCAAAATATTAACCAGGAATTTTACCAAAAATGTACTCACATTTATTACTATAAAATTGGTAAATTAAAAATAGTCCAACCATGACAAGACATATTTGATTTAAAATTTTAAAACAAACTCTTGAAACAATACATAAGTCCATAAAATTATTTCTTCCCAACCAATGGATTGTGGTCATGATGATGGTTGTGAACTGCTACTCTGGAATACTTAACTGAAATAAATACTGTTTTCCGCAACCCAACTCAATCATGCTTTTAAGATATCTCACTTTCATCCTATCTGAAAAGAGTGATTATTTACCCCTTTGTTTCCTAACAGATATGTGCATCAAAGCATTTAGCATTGCATGCATTGGTGACTGCAAAGATGACTGATAAGCTCTTTCTATGAGTATCAATTCACTGGATGCTCTCTCTACACACACATTACTGTAGGGGAGAATCTGTTAAATAGTTAAATTTAACATTTGTTTTGTTTCTCTCTGGGAAGTTTTGGTATGTTGTGGTGGTAAGGGGGGGAAAAAAAAACAACAGAAAGGAACAAGCGAAATGGACATGTGTGTGGTGTGTAAATAAGAACAGTGCAAAATGTAGATGGTGAATAAAGTGGTAGAAATAAGAAATAAATATAACCTTGTTTAATTTCACTGAGAGAAGAGCGAAATCCAACAGAATCAACATCGCTCTTGCAAACCTTAAGATTGTTGGAAAATCTGGTTTGCCATTTCTCTCACACTTTGGGAAATATGTGCCAGAATTCAATAGCAAACCATCAGAAAAGTATAGACAGAACAATAAAAGTTGAAAGTGAACAGTGTGAAGTTTATTTATTATATGTTACTTGCGTGTAGTCACAGCAGCTACGTTTGCTAATGTAAACAACCTACTTTTGTTTTCGAGCTATGGTAATATACAGCCTTGAAACAAAACTTTGGTGATGAGAATGCTAAAACTACGCTCAAATTTAATCTTCCCCCTTTAAACTTTAATGTGTTATGCAAGAAATAATTTGTAAATTTGGTTATTACAAAAATAAACAGTAGATTACTGGTCTTATATTATTAAATAAGTTTAAAGCAACTTAACCAAATTCCTGTAAATATTGTGTCTTTGTGTATGTTCAGTGATGCTCGTTTTACCACGTAAGAAATAGTTTGGAAAGACAGTTGGAAGCACTGAATTTCAAACAAACTGCAATGGAAATGTTTGTAACTTTTTAAAATTCATAAATGTAAACAATCATTTTGAAAGTACATAGTAGTGTTTGGTTAATAGAATAGTTTCCAGTAAAAATCAGTACCTAATGAAATGTTAACACAATTACAGGGAAAGTCCAACAAAAATTGTGTATGAAAATCTCACTACGTATTATTGATGAAATTATGTAAAATCCAGGAATTCTTTTGAGGGCCTGAAATCTGTGAAAAAAGATAGAACCTGCGAAATAGCCAGACCTGAGCTATGCAACATAGTGTGAGAATTTTATCAATTTTTAATCAGTACTTCTTGCAAATAAGTTGATATATTTGTAGGATAGAAACTAACCCTGAGTGAAATATTAATACTGGGAAACTTTGAAGTGGATTGTGATGGCAGCAGCGTAAGACTGCGTCGACAACCCTTCCTCAGGTCAAACTGCTTCGACCATCACAACAGTAGGCTCTTTAATCACGCAGGCGAGGAGATGGATGTACACTTACGTTTAGGTGTGACTTTTTTTTACGCAACATTTAATTAATTTCATTCTCGTATCTTCTCAGGGCCTACAACACTACAACTACAAGTCGCTCCAACATAACGCTAGTTCACAACGGCAACATGCCATGTGACCCCGTGGTTGTTCCTGATGCAATGACATCAAACAACGTGCAAATCAATGTGGGCTTTATTATGTGCCTGTTCAACACTATCTACTGCCCCTGTGCTAATACTGTACCTCTGGTCTTCCGAGAGCTTCCTGCAAACAACAGTTCTCTTCTCAGATTTGCATGAAAACAATCAATTATAATACCATATTTAATAAAAAATTGATTTCCTTTTTTCTTGCTCACACACAATTCGAAAGTTCAAACAGTCCGAGAATCATTTGCAATGAACTCTCAATAACATCACATCAACAAATACATAGAAACATAGTAAAAATATCTCTACAGCAATTCTAACACTGAGTATTTAACCTAATCTTTTTTACAAAGCATTGTCACGAAACAATAATTATCGTTTATAACTTTTAAAGTTTCGAAGTTTTTAATCACATACAAGAGCTATATACATTTACAGAGAAAGTACCCTCGTTACTTATTTAAAAATAAATGTTACTAGAGTAAAACATATTCATATAATAAACAATACAGAAATATACTTTTTGCTCGCGTTCGAACGTGTTCACTTAATGGATCGAGTCCACGGACTCTCTGGCGGGCCTCGTGTTCCCGACATTGAACCGACACCTGCGACGCACGTGCAGGTATGTACAGGGTCATTACGTGGGCAGGATGGACTCCGGGGAGCTGGCTCGTATCTGGAACACACGCCACCCTGCTGTCGACAAGTCCTCCGCTGCCAGGGGCATTCCGCTCTGCACATGTGGCGCTCGTGGCTTTCTCAATACACAGGCCGGCCTCAACTCACACAAATATGAATTTTTGAATAAAAACTGACCAACACAAAAATACTAGATTTTAACATCAAATACGTAAGACCAAATTTTTTTAACAAACTCTTCAGATATGAATGATATAATTGGACTAATTTCTAAGCGAGATGAGGGAGGCTTGTCGGTGCAGCTGACTTTAATGTATGTCACACTTGAAGCTGCCACACTCATTCTCGGCTGTGCTACAACTAACTGCACTACGGAGGTCGAATAAACACACAACTGGCCAAAATAAAAAAATTGAAATAAAAATAATATTTGACCTTTCAGTGTAGTGCATTTATGAATACAGTACACTCCCGATTATCCGCAAAATTAAGTGGCAGGGCCACCGCGGATAGTGAAAATTGCGGATAATCTGTAAAAGAGCCGAAAATGGAAAACAAAAAAGGAAACATTGATTTCAACTTCAAAATCTAAAAATTTATGTACAGTAAAAGTTACAATACACAGTAAAATTTTTTAAATGATGCTAAAATTTTAGTATTTTACTGAATAATTAACATACGATACATTTCAGTAATGTAACCATAAAAGTGCTCAACCATACGTCTAGAATCATAGCGCAACAGAGACAAAAATAGCAACGCATGCCAGCCTACTGCCTGAGTTCCGAGAAGGCCTGTGGCGTTTTATTGTATACTGCACACAATACACTCATCAGTAGAGTTAAAATTTGCTCACTTGTAATAAAATACAGATGTACATACGTGCTGTATTTTTCGTAGCATGCGCGGATAATAGGGAGTTTACTGTACACCAAATATTTTGGAAACCAGAATTTAACCAAACCAGAATATGTAGTTCCCAAGTCAGGAATGTCTTGTAACAAGTCAATATTGAGTCAAGTGTGAATTGCTAAATCAAACTGACCAATAGACTGACCTACTGAGTATAAATATTACATTTTCAGTACAAAATCTTTGTTTTACTGTAACACAAGAGTAAATTCTTCTTTAATATTAAATTTTTTATGAAAAATTTTCTATCAGGATTAAAATATTACGACAAACTTCAAGTTTGCTATTCATTGCAAAATACACCAAGAGCAATGAGAGGTATCAAACATGCAATGGATAAGTACGAAACGAGCTTGTAGCTTCATGTGATTAGAACAGCGATTTTCATAAGTTGGTGGTATACTGTATACATGAGGAATAAGTTAAAAAAATAAGTTAGCTCTTTTTTTTTCACCCCCGTCATGAGTAAAGCTAAACATTAAAATTAAATCTTTTAGTGCCTGCAAACTAATATTTAATTATGATTGCTGAATTTTAGGGCTGTGCGAATCCTCCATTTTCAGTTCGATTCAATTCCGAGTCGAATTCCTACCAACTATTTGAAATTTTATTCCAATTTTGAATCTTTTCTTTCATTATTAAGTTTTATTATCATAATAACTTGCATTAAGTTTATATACTCATATTACTGAAGGATAAATAGTTTCACAAACAAAAGAGTTGAAATTAATATTTTATTACATTCAATTTCCAGTTGGCAGTTGTAGAAATAATAATTAACTTGAATGTACGAACTTCTTTAAATGGTATTTGTTTCTTTCATATACAACATTCACAGATTTATATAGGCTACACTGCTACAGTTTACATACGAAATAAAACACTTTGACATAAGATTTATGGTAGGCTGTATATACATACATTGAAACAAATGATTTTACAAAAATAAGAATTACGTAGACCTACGTGTTAAAGCTACTTATTCCTTTCACAAAAAGCTAAAAATATAGTTTTTTTTTTTTTTTTTTAAAAAAAGGCTGAACTATAATTTGGAGATACAATGTCGTTCCAATTTTAAAAACTGCAGCTCAAATAACGAGGAAATTTCTTAGAAAATTTGGAAGTATCTTAAAAAAATGATATTTAGTTTCTGGTTCCTTAGCTTAGACACGGAAGGAAGCAAGTGACCGGAGAGAACCTTGTGCTGATGGCAGCGTGCTACGTAGACGTGGTGGTCCAGCTGCCAGGCGTGCTGCCGTGCACACACCACGTGCATGCGCCACTCGCAGCCGCGGCGCACACACCCCACGTTGGCGCCTCCCTGCCCGCACTTGTTGCACACCTGCAAGCACGGCACACCGGGGACTGTCCTGTGTTCGCAACTACCTACTCTGTTTCAGCAAGTGTCAGTGTTTATTACCGCGATCTACACAACGTGAGAGTATATCCCATCGACAAACTGTGCCTGGAGGTTAATCACCAAAACCTGTTTTTGAGGTGACCCAGTCAGTGGCGTGAAACAACTGAAAAAATGGAACTATCTGAACTCGACACTAGGCCGTCATGTTGGATGTGCCGCCAGTTTGATTAACATGGCGTCGGCGACTTGGCGAGTGTACGGTTAATGCAAACATTTTTTGGTCCAGAGGCCCGGATAATTACAGTTTTATGCAAATTCATGCATGGCATAACACCTAATCTTGATGAATAAATTTACAATACGGGACTGGCCATGTTTCTATTCACCATGATTTACATAGGCCACATAAATGTTGAGAAGACTAATAGTAAAGCTGTATTTAACACAGTAATTCGGAACCATTACTAACACCCACATTAGCAGCTAAAACAATAACATGACGTTGGACAGACATATGGAGATGTAGTGGTGCTCACGGTGCTGACGGCGCTCCACACGGCCTCCTGCAGCCCTGCGACACGAGAGCCCACGAGGTACACGCCCCCGGCCCACACCACGCACTCCTCGTGGACCCACACCTCCCAGCAGTCGTCGCCGCCGACCGGCACCAGGCCGGCCGCCACTGGCTCCTGCCCCTGCAGCTGGCCGCGCTTCACCTGCGCACACCCGCCGACACTCCAGGTCGCACTCTGCACCAGCGGGTCGCGACTCCATCCATCCAATAAACCTCCAGAAAAGATTTAAAAAAAATCGAAACAAATAGAATTGTGTGCAGACATGTATCTAATTGTTAAATAAATAACTGTTTTGCTACAAATTGCTTATATATTTTGCTAACCATTTTTGAATCATAACACAAATTGTTTATCAATAATCAACCGGTATATTAAACAAAAGCATATATATTTGCAATATTTGATGTACATTATGTATACATAAGGAAGGGATACGATAAAAATAAGGTTTTTTTTACTCCACCATGGACCGATAGACCGTGGAGGTATTCCTATAAGGAAAGGTGGGTCGCCAGATGAAAAAGTTTGAGAACCACTGCTCTACACTACCAAACAAGTGTTTGATTCACGTCACCCTGGTACTAGCAACACGGATGAATGTTACGGGTATAGCACTGTGACTGAGCGAGGCACCTTCTTGGACATCCTGTGGTGGAACTGCTCGAGCGTGTGCGTGCCGCGCAGGCTGTGCTTGCCCTTGCCGCCGCGCCGCTGCTCCTCCGCGATGTCGCGGTCGTCGGCGCTGCCCTCCCGGGTCTCCCGGCGGTCCCGCCCGATCAGGTACGGCCCGAACAGGTCGCCCAGCCCCAGGCTGCCCGCGTGCGGCCCGTGCTTGCAGAACACGCAGATCCACGAGCAGTCGGCCGTCTGCGAGTCGTAGCGCGCCGACAGCGTGCTGCTGAACATGCCCGCGCCGCTCGCCTTGCCTGCGCACGCCCGGCCACGCTCGCACCACCCTCCACGATCACTGTCCATCTGCTTTCCTTTCTTACCGTTTTATTAGACATGCTACAATACAAAAACTGCGAAAATTTATATGATACGAACCTGCACTACAGTATAGACCACAACTATAACAGTCAATAAGGAAACTGTGGACCATTAGTTGAAACGAACTAAAACAGGAGTTGAATGCATTATCGCAGCAGACGTGCATGGCACGTAAAATTAAAACACTATTATAATATCCCAGAAAGAATAAGATATTAAGAACGTGAAAGGCGCTACCAGGCTTCAATTCTCACTTTATTAAAATAAGACAGACATACCATTAAATAACTAAATAATATTCCTCCTCAGTTAACGATCCACAAGTCTACACAAATTTTGATATTATAATGCTACTTCACCTGAGAGGTCTGATTACCTGTTACTTTTTTATTTTCAAATTTATAATGACCACACATTCCATGAGTGTTCTCTTGCTCGACAGCAGTGTCACCACTTGACTCCTAAATACACTAATTACCAAATTTTACGTGATTTATGCCAGAAAAAAACAAAACTCTGGAGGATTTGGCGCGGTGTGTTTTGAAGGTGGTAGCGTGACGACTACTGCCACCGAGGCTGGCAGAGGGTCGCAGCGGACTGACCCCGGAACTCCAGGTCGTTGTGCCGGCGAGCGGCGGACAAGGGCTGCCGCCTGTCCCCGGCCTCCTCCTCGTCGTTGCGGGGGGCGTTCACCACGGTGACGCGGCACGGGTTGTCCCGGGGCCCCTCCAGGTGCACCACGGGCCCCCGGCTGCGCCCCCCGCTCGCGCTGCTGTCGTAGCCGGCCGTCTCCCTGCCGCCACCTGCGCAGACGCCACCCTCGCCACCCTCGCCACCCGCCACCGTCTACAGTCGACAGGAACACATCTGGCAGTTCAGAATTCTCAGGGAACAACTATTAAACATTATAACTAATGCCATGTTACACACATAAAACAAAATTTGAGATAGTGGATAGATAGGCTATATTAATTTTTCTGCTTTTTCTGTAAGTTTAACTGTTGGGATGCATACAAAATAAAGTACATTACCTATTGCAGGGTGGTTTTTTCTTTCTAATTTTTACCCACCCTAATGACAGCAGATGCAACACAATTTTAAAACTACACGCAAAGTCATGTGTGATTTACCACGTAAAAACCTTGAGGAACTCAATCGATGGAAAACATTAGCATAGCCATCCTCATGACATCCACATAATTGGTGATTGATGCAAATATTGTTTTTCTCCTATTTTTCCAGTTATTATTGCTAAAGTGCAATCAGCTCGCTGTTGGCAGATGTTAGAAAACACTAATCCCAGCCACTTGTTTGAAGGCATTAGAAGTTGGGGGAATTGAAACACCCATGAGCTTAAGTCAATGAAAAGTTTAATTCAATTGATTGGCACTGCTACAAACCTGTAATTATGACCTTGGTAGTAATACAACTTTTTTCTTTGTATTTTCCCCAATAATATGCTGTAGAATTGTAAATGCTGGTGAATTTGTGTAGTAAACCAACCAGCAAAGACTGTGATTGGACGGAATGTTTCGGGTGATATTATGCTAGCCACTAAACTACTCACGTTACGCTGAGTACCTGGCTGCCAAAGTAAGAGTGCCATGTGTCTTGCAACTGTAACTGTTCTATTCGCAACAGCCAGTGTGCTGTGCGTGGGACTCCACACGGTGCTTGCACTCCCGCACTTGCTGCAAGCACCAGCCCACTCCGGCTCTCCGGTCCGGCACCACAGGAGGCAACCACAAGTAAGTAGGACATCACTGCTGCATAGTGCTGAAGTGTAACTGGAGACTAGGTTGAAGAGGTAATAGAGCCATTTTTTAAAAAAAGGGGGCAGGAAAAGATGCAAGAACAGTAGGGGGATCACTGCTGTACACAGGGGCATGAGAAGATCTTGGAAAAAAAAAAAGACAAGGAAGGCCATGAAAGGCAAATGGCATGATGAGCAGCGACTGTGTAGAGAAGCAACTACTGATCGAGAGAAGGTATGAATTTGGGAATGATCTAGTAAATATGTTCCTGGCTGTGGAGAGGACGAACAGTGTGTGTGGCAAGCCAATGAATCAGCTGGCATAAGTAGAGAGAGGAGCATGCATGAGGGAAACAGAAGCAGAGTGAGAACTGGAAGAGGGATGACGTACTGGGTTAAACAAGCCAACGGAGTGAAGCAGGGAAAAGCATTGTCCCCACTGCTACTTGTTATAGCATTGGAGAGGATTATGAAGAGGGTGGAAGAAAAGACGAAGGCCATGTATTCGATGGTGTGGGAAGAAAAGGAAGGTGAGGTGCAAGAGCAACTAACAGCATGGAGTGGAGGATGTGGTACGAGGTTCAGCACTAAAAACAGTGAAGTGATGGTCATGACAAGGATGGAGTTAGGGGATGTGTTGAGTTAAAACAGGTAGGAACCTTCAAGGAAATTGTAAGGCGAGGTCAACAAGGGGATGCCTGCTACAGGGTGTGAGAGAGGGAGGTGTGTTGTACAACACCTACCACACGGCAATAGTCACCTGTGGAGCAGAGACTTGGACTGTAATAGGAATGATGTTCATGAGGAGTATGTTGGCAGTTACGAGATGAGACAGGATCAGGAATGAGATAGTGGAAGCAAGAGCAGGAGTGCAGAACTTGAATAACATCATTGAAAAAGAGAGTGAGATGGTATGGCCATGTGCAGAGAATGCCTAGGAAAGTGATGGAGTTGAAGTACACAGGAAGAAGACACCAAGGAAGACCGAGGTGGAGGTGGGAAGAGCAGATAGTTAACGGAGTGCAGGAGAGAGAAGAAGACTTGAATAAAATGAAGGATGAGGAATGGTGGAAGAACAGAGAAATATGGAGGCATTTTACTTTGCTGACCCGGCCACAGACTGGAAGTAGTTGATGATGAGTCCATGCATTGTATAAATTACTGATAAGTTCAACCTTTTCATACTTTAAAATTGTGTATTATGAGGAATTATTGACTTCTTCTAAACATATTTTAAGTTGCCAGTTAATTTTAATTGCAGATTCATTGCTAATGCTTGAAAAATTTTCTTATTATCTGATTTCAATTTGTTTAGTTTATTAGATAAGAACTATCATCTACTATTAGCAGTTAATATCATATGCACATGTTTTGTACAATTTTTTTTTGTGAAGGTCAACTACAAATAAGGAATAGTACAGCACAACACAAATATATTTGAATAGTAATACTGAGTTATTTTCAAATACGAATCTGAATAGTAGTATAGAAATAACTGAAATCCCATAAAACCTTTTTTTTTATCACATCACATAAATACATAGGGAACGTAAGATGATCAATACGTAGAATAGCAGCTTCTGGGAAATTAACACACATTAACTGAAGTGAAAGGTTGGTTCTGTCAGGTCAGCTACATAAATAATAAATTAAATTTTTGTTAAGATATTTAACACCTTTTAAAAAATGTGTGTTCATGCCGATAATTTAACCTAACCAACATTTCACTTTAATGTTTTTCTATATCCCAGAAGGTGTGACACTATATATTTAAGACATTTCCTAAATCCCAAAGTAAGGCAAATGGGCAACCACAAAATACCCTGTAATAATGAGAAATATTATCCATTTCTTGAAACATACAAATTAAAAATAAAAAAGGAGCTATTTATACAAAATGGTAACAAAATGAACTCATATATAAATTTTAAACCCTAGTTATTCACGAGTTTAGTTGTTAATGGTGGCCAGGAAAACTGTTTTTTTGTCTAGCATTATTACAAATACATTGAAATTGTTGGAACCTGAAACCATTAATTCTATTTGTTTTTTTTTTCTGGTCGTAAAGTATATTTTGTTATAGATAAATACAGCAAGTATGCTGCTACTGCATTGCATGTGGTAAACTGAATAATGGTTTATACACAGTTGCAAGTATCCATTAGCTTCTCTTACTGACCATGACAAAAGAGTGCTCATGTTTTCTGTTGCAATCCATGGCCAAAAACTTTTATTCATTTATTTTCCTGCTACTGATATGCATGATGGAACAAATTTGTTTTCAAGTTTAAAATGTTAAAAAAATAGTCATGGTTTCCAATTGTCCATAAAATAACTTTGTTACTTTTCGTGACACAGAAGTGAACTCAATCTTGTAATGTCTTTAAAATTACCAGCAAAGTTAATGGTTTTGCTAGTGTGGTGTTGTTTAAACATCTTAATTGTGTATTTATAACGCATTATAACAAATGACTGACCTGCAATAGTATATGTTGATATATAACAAACTAATGAGGTACACCACATCAAATATTTACTACACTTGGTAAATAACCCAATATTCAATATTTCAAAGTGTTAGTATTTGAAATCGAAAGAAATCCAAATAATAGGCTAATGATGTTCAATAATCCAAATACTCTCATAGGTTTACATAGCACTGTACTGCATGGACGGAGCAGACACCCCCTCCACTTGTGATAACTCTACTTCCCCTCCTTCCACAGTCCAGGGTTCTGTGGTGCCGGCTGAACATCGTGTGTGGCTTGCTTCTCCTCCATGTTACCCTCTGTATTGGTAACTCGTTGCCACTTGGGTCCCACCTGGTTATCATTAATGTTCGTTGCCTCATTACACATTTTTAGATCAATTTCTAAGAAATATTGTAGCCGTTACCTTGGTGTGCTTCTGTAAATTATTTTATAGTTTCTCGTTAATGGTCCATAAATGACAAAACCATAGTCAAATCAAAAGTTATATATAGGTATATAAATAAAACATTTTTAGAAACACAATAACTGCCTTAATTTTTCACAAATAACTTCCAAACTGATACATAAAATTTGATCATGGAAAATCTCGGTATATTTTTAAAACCAGAAAAATCGCCATATCTCCCATAATATGATGAAAATCAAATCCGCATGAATGTATTATAACTATGTAGTTGGGGTATTACCAAAAACTTTTATCTAAATACATTTTTGTTATGACCAATCATACCTGAAACTGGTGGACAATAACATGACTTTAAGGATAAAAAAATTAATAATTCAATCACCATCAAATCCGTTCAAACTGTTTGAAAATATTATAATTTTTATCTAAAACTTTTTTGATAATACAAATAATTATTGCAAGGGGTTAAAAACAACCTGGGTTTGGAATAAGAAAATATATCTAACTTCACTACCATGTATGCTATGGAATCAATTTTATGTGTTTAACTTTCAAAATATTCCCTAAAACTTTTGTTAAAATAAATTTTAATCTAACCCACCACTATTGCAAGGGGTGGAAACAACAAGGTTTTAAAGTATATAATAAAATCCGTTATAATTTATTGTATTAATCATAAAATTTATCTAAACCTTTGGCTGAAACAACGCTGAATATATTTTTCATGAAAAAAATTATTACCGTAAAAACAGCGGTTGAAATTTAAAAAATTTCTTAGTATTAAATCCGTATTCGTTCAAATTTATTTCAAACCATCCTATTATCATCTTAAACATTGGTGCAATGCACATTTTTATAAGACCACTTTATTAGTGTAAGATATGAAAAATAGTTCTTGAAAAAAAAAAACCCTTAGTTTGCATAATATGTAATTCATATTAGGTTATTCAATGCTGGATGCAGTGAGTTAAAAACATATTTTTTTTTGCTGCACGGAAAATGAGAAAATGTTAAATTGATCATTTTTTAATATTGGGGAACAAATATTGTGCACATAAGGTTCTTAAAATATTCCAGAATTCTATAATGTTTCCAAAACATTTCCAGAAGAAACAAGTGCTTCGAAATCTAACTACGCCTGTAGGCTGTGCCGAAAGCAATTTTTACTCCTATTTGTTAAAGTTTTTGGTTTGATTTTGTGATCCAATTGTTAGTGATGGAAGACTATGATTTAGTTATGCTTTAGGCTTGATTTTGTAAACACTTGTTGAAGACAATTTTTTTTCAAAAATAATACACTACTTGAAATTTACGTAAAATAAATAAAAAGTAAGGCTGTGCGGATCCTGAAATTTGAGAAGTTATAGGATGACTCAAATTCCCCCTCCCCACCCCCGATGGACAGGAAATAAAATTAAAAAAATTTGGGATTCGTTAGGATTATTCTTTTGGAGGGTTTTTTTTTCACTACATTCACTAAACTAACCTGGAAGAAAACTAATACAAAAAGAGACATCTCACATGATTCGTCATGAAACAGCACACAACACTGTGGCCACCGGTGGTTAGCTGCATCACAATCTGGAAAAGGAAACTTGTACGGATCTGGTAGAAACAATCCAGCTATAAACGTAAGGAATGACCAGGCCATTCTACCATGCTACGACACATTTTCCGAGTAGATATGCACAGCTAATGTTTGGATGCATGCGGGTTGACGGAAAAAGTCGTTTGTCCCTTTTATAAATGCTGACCTGGCTACCTTCCACACTATCCTGAACTCTGCTCCACACCTCGCCTGCTCGCGTGAGCAACAAGCACTGCCACTCGC
This sequence comes from Bacillus rossius redtenbacheri, assembly GCF_032445375.1. NCBI lineage: Eukaryota > Metazoa > Arthropoda > Insecta > Phasmatodea > Bacillidae > Bacillus > Bacillus rossius. The sequence goes on along the minus strand of NC_086336.1, from coordinate 272,793 downwards.
TAACCTCCCACGCCTCTCTGGCACGGTACACATGCAGTTACAACCCACCTTCAATTATTTATACTTTGTATGAATATTCCTTTAGTTTTACTTATAAAACCAGTGGCATATGGATTTAGTGCTCATCAAAAAATATAGCTGCACTGCATGGTGCACCATGTTTATGCTCTTAACGGTTACTGTAGGTGATCCAATATGCTTTTCTTGGTCATTTTTAATTTTGGAAGATGTATGCTATTATAATACCTTTGAATTAAATTTTGTAAAAATGTCAATTTCATGCCAGGGATGACTGAACACAGAATTGGTACAAAAAAGAAATATTTTTGTCGCATAGGGGTCGGTGGGTCATTCAGCTGAAAAAGTCTATTTATAACCCTATTCTCAAGAAGCATGAGGGTGGTAACAAGTGGGTCTTACTGTATAACCCCATGCTTATATGTGTATAAAATACAAAATTTTGTGAAGGAAAAAAAATCAGCCAAACATCAAGTGAAAATTGTGAATGTGGGGTTTGAGGGTCCTGGATAGGTAAACAATGATCTAAATTACAAAGTCCCTACAAAATAGTATTTGTCCTGGGATCAGTAAAGGGTTTAGAATGGAGGGTTGGCTGGCTCTACAACCTGACAGCACCTACCTGGTCCACTGTTTTTTGTTGGCTGCAAACAGCAATGACTCACCTTGAAAAAGCCTGGTCTGTTTTCTCTTCTTCGAGTGTGCCGAGCTAAGAGAGTCCTCCAACAGTTTCTGCTGCTTCCGTTTCTTCTTCTGGGGTGTGCTATCTGCTGACGACACACTGCTCATCAAAGATTCCGAAAATCTCCTAGAGCCACGTTTTGGAGTTCTGGAACGAACTCTTTTCAGAGTTCCCGGCGGAGCACTGCCATCCGGAGGAACCGCGTTACATTCTGCGAGTCCACGGAAAGGCTTGGCTTCCGGGACGATGGCCACGAGGACCGGCGACCCCGAGTCCAGCTTCAAGGGATCCTCCTCCGTGTCCATCTTCGTGTCTTCCTCGATGCCCGCGAACATCTTCTCCAGCTCCGTCTCCACTTCTATGAACTTGGACTCCCCGCTGCCCCGACCCTGCTCCGGAGCCAGTCCCGCCAGGCCACCGCCCGCATCGTCCTGCTGGTCGCTTTCCGATTTTCTGCGCGTCTTCTGCACGCTGAAGGGCGGACCCTGATGGACGAGCTGCGACGAGCTCTCGCTGGAGCGCCTGCGACGCACCACCTCCAGCTTCTCCAAGCGAATCAGATTCTTGGGCACCGTGTCCATTCCCCGTGCCGACACCGGCTCTGCCGTCGTCGGCAGCGAACGCTCTTCCTCCTCTTCTTCCTCGTATTCTCTTTCGTCTTCATCCTCTTCTTCCCCTTCCTCTTCCTTGTCTTTTATTTCCTTTTCATTCTCTTCCTTCTCCTGCGATGGTTCTTCCTTCTCCTGCGACGGCTGCTCCTCTTTCCCGGCCATCTCCTCAAACAACTCGGGTACTCGCGCCTCGGGACCCTCGCTCTCAGCGTCGCTCACGGTCTTCGACATCCTGACGGGCTTGTCCAGCTTCCTCTTGCGCCGAGGCCTGTCCTCCAGGTCGTCGCTGAAGGACGGGGACACCACGTCGTCCTCGCGAGGGGTCTCCCCCAGGCCCGGGGCTCCGCTGCTGTCTTCGCTCGCCACCACCGGCGACACGATCACGGAGGCCGTCACCGGCACCGTCGCACCCGTCTCCACCGACTCCGTGTTCACCGCCGACTTCTTGGCTCCGCTTTCCACCAGCGTCTCCACTATAGAATCCACTTTCTTCGCTCTTTTGAGATTCCCACATTTAGGAGACTGCACCGGTGAACTCGCAGAAGGTGACGATACAGACATGCTTTCTTCAGATTGCTTCACAGTCAAACCCATTGTAGCATTGCCGGATTCTTCTTCCGCCGCAGGTTTCACCGCCTCGAATGTCGCTTCCCGTTTTTCAGGCACCGTGACTTTGTCGTCCCGGGAAGGCTCCCCAGCGGTCCAGGGAGCCGTCGCCACCGACTTGAGTCGCTCCCTGGGCGGGGTCTGCGCAATGACGCTCACCGGTGGGGCGGAGCCCACCTCGCCGTTGAGCGGGGCCACGCCGTTGCGAGTGAGCGCGATGGGGCCGGCCGACAGGTCCACGCTCTCGTGCTGCTGGGGCGGGCGCGGGGCCCGGCCCATGTCCTGGTTCACGAGCATCTGCAGGCTGAAGAGGGGGTTGCCCGGGCCGGCCGGCGCCTCGAGGCCCGCCGGTGACTTGGGCGTGGGCGGCATGCCCAGGTTGTTCCAGGCGCCCGGGGAGTGTCTGTCGGAGCTCATGTGAGCGTGCTGCGGGGGGCCCTGCAGCACCCGCGAGGGGTGCGGGGCGGGGTAGTAGCCGGGCCCCTGCGGCGCTGCCACGCCCCTGCCTGCGCCGGGGTGGATCCCCAGGCCTGCAACAGCAACAACGCCCTCTGCTTCCACAACACGTCGGGGTGCCTGTGCCTCTAGACGACAGCCCTCATGCCACACGTGGCATGGAACAACCAAGTTAGTGTTCAGGTATAACCCACTGTATTGATGTGTTTATGTGTGTGTGTTGGTATGTATGTATGCATTAAGGGGCCCGCCTACCCGGTCACACACACGGTGTGCAGAGCTTCAGGAAAAACAACGCGATTTTAAAACTACTCAAGATATCCCAGTGGGGTCTGCTTACGAAAAGCATTTAAGAGTTTGCTGAGGCCCGAAAAGTACTTTTAATTTTGGATCATTTTTTCAAACTGTATTTCTAGAAGAGTTAAAATGGCTGAAACGCATGTTTTCAGAGTAATTTTTAGGTGTAAAACAAGTGGTACAGATTCTTGAAAGCACTTAAGGGACTTGCATTACACCTTTATCTTCATTTCCCCGTAATATAAAAGCACGGTCACCGCTCAAATTTCACAGTTATCCATTGACGACGAGAAGGCTGCGCGCCAGTTCAGAGTCTTGTGCTTAGAGGCGATACCACGCTAGAAATACCATCGAGCGTCGCTCTTATCATCCCGCCTCACCAACACACATACACTCCTGACGAGGCGGGCCCCTTAATGTGTGTTTTATGACATATATAGTAGGTAAGTATGCGTGTGTATTAGACCTGTGCGAATATTCAAAATTTTGAATATCGAAACAAACAGTTTACTATTTGTATTTGATTCTAATACTAACACTTTTAAAAAACCAACATTCAGTCGTTTACGAATACGGCTGTGCGGGATCTCAAAAGTCTGTAAAAATTTCTCGAGCACAGAAGATTTTCTCCTCTGGCAGGGACAAAATTTCACCAGGATTTAAGTCATGTTTTAGGGTTACTTATGTGGAGTTTTTTTTGCTACATCTGGCTATGCAAATTTTGATTGACTAGTAAAGCTGAATATAACACAGTAACTCAGAACCATTACTAACACACACATTATCAGCTGAAGTATTTTACCGAGAAGAGAGTCCAGCCCGGCAAAATAGATTATAACTGACAGCTTGTGATAAGGCTAAATACATGTCCTTAAAAATCAAAACACTGGTGTTAAATTTGATAGTTTTCAGAGATCAGAGGGTAGAAACAATACATTCCAGCTCTATGATTAGTTTCGTTCAGAACGGGGCGGAGAAGAGTAAAAAACTTGTACAGATCTTGTGGAAAACATCCGGTTGCATACTCACAGCAAAGACTCCTAAAGCCTAACAAGCTATGACAACGTTATTCGGGTGGATAACAAACAGTTAACAATGGCTGGAAACAGGCCCACATTCACACTCCTAGAGTAGTGACAGGTGGGTTATCTTGTTGTGTGGTAAAAAATAAAGGTAACATTAAAAAAAAAGGGGGGGGGGAAATCTTTAAATCTTTGCCTTTTTTTTTTTAACCAAACACACACTGGACAGAAAAAGATAGGAGCATTCTAAACAGCTACTATGTTCCTATACTTTAGTTGAAAAACCCAAAAAATATAATGAATAAATGTTGTTACATGTAATATAAATAAATTTTTTCACATAGTGGAAATATAATTAGTATTATTTTTCTAATTACCCAGAAGAACTTCTCTACACATTTTTTTTCAATATGTATTTGTTATGATTTGTGAAAAAAAAATTTTAGTGGGATTCTAATTCTTACTATTTGAATTCAATATTTGTATTCAAGATTAATTTGATAATTGTGTTCGTATTCAATTCACACTAAATGCTGATATTAGCACTGGCCTAGTATATACACATTATACACATATATACGTGTTACACAAACAATATAAGTGACTTTTTGTCGGTAACAGTAAATTACTTTCTGATCGACATCTCAGATACTCAGGCGTGAATACTGATCACGCCAAAAATCCGCTTAAAAAAAACACCAAATTTACTTTAAAAACAGCAACTAACATTTTTCGCTGTTTGTAAATAAAAATAGCAATAATAATAATAACTTGTCTAATAAACATTCATATTCCAAAACATAAGTGCATTATTTTAAAACATTATTCAACAAGTACAAACCAATTCCAATATCATCACAACTGGCAAAAACTGGACCATATTTAGTCAAACACCTGTGTCCAGTATTTAACTTTCATGAATTTAGTTGAGTGAAATTTTTTTATTAATAATGAATAAAATTCAGGAAAAGCTCACAACTGTACTGAACTGATGGTCATGACGACGAAGGGCTGCTCTGCACGACAGTTGCAGAGTCGCTAGTTCCCGTGTCCCACTGGTCGCTAGTCGGGCTTAGCACAGCACTTATCAACTTACCATACTGTCGCTGGATTTATGTTGGGCTGTAAGATGATGATGTATTTAATAATTGTATTTTATATAATAACATGCATAATTATTATAAGTATTTTGTTTGCTTGGAAAAAAAACAACCCAATTTTTCAAATTTGCTGATTGGGTTAAGTTAAAGTTTATGTTTCTTTTTTTAAATTTAACTTTACAATATTCCAAAAATTACCAATACGAGCACTGAACCTTTAAATTAGTTTGTAAACATAGAATATTTCAATGGCGCAAGAATATCGTTATGAAATCCCGCAGGTATGCAGTTGTGACATTGCTTGTCTTTTGCCAAGGTTGTTATTAAGTGACACTCATTCTGGAGGGATTGTAAGCGGGGAAACTCAGCACGATTGTGCGCGACTGCGCAGCCACGTGGAAGAACGTTCGCAGGAAAGTATTTCTGTAACCAAAGAACGAACTACGCATTTTGTTAAAAACATCATGGAACAACTAAGGGAGCTGACCTCGGTTCAATACGGCCCATAGCTGTAAGAGGCAATGTTTGTTGGATTGGTCAGTTGGGCCACGGGACTGCCTCCTGTTTCACCTTTGTAAAAGAAGGTGGCAGCATTGTCCAGGTGGTCGTGTCTTCGGCAACTCACAGAAAAGGTGAAGACGAACATGTGACGGGATAATTTAATGCCTGTTCATCGGGGCCACACTGAAGATAAACTTTTTTTTCCTTCCTCTGTCAGACTTTTTTCTAACCAGAAAATCCACCCCGGGCGCCTGCGACGGCCCGCCGATACTGCGCTACTGTAACGGATGGCGGGACGTTACCTGGGGCCTGCGCCCAGGCGGCCGGGTGGCGGTGGCCCGGGAACTGGCCCGACATGCTGGCGGGCGGGGTGTGGGCGGGCGACGGAGTGCCCGACGAGGGGACGCTCACCCCCGCACCGGGGTACTCCAGGTGCGGCTGGCCGCTCCAGGACTGGCTGCCGGGGTAACTGCCATGCTGTCCTGCCCGCCCACCACAACAACACCGCATCTGCAGCATCCGACTACTGACCACTGTTCCTATCTGCTTAAGACTTACTGATGTGTAATCTGGCAGCTTATCTGTTAACTAAAAGTGTATAAGTTTTTCGCTATGTTAGTTATTAAATACAAATACAAGAGGTTTTAACATGTATATTTTACATCATATTTACCCATAGAAGGGTAAGACTTAAAAAAATTTTCACGTGTTTTATTTTTCTACCCGTCCCTTTGCCAAGGAGATAAGAGGCAGAAGCGGCAAGCTGCTCTCTGTCAGTTCCTTCTATGAACACGGACAATGGCTGCAGATTTGTCACAGAATGATCAGTTGACAGTGAAGTGCAAAAATAATGTTTGGGCACAGTTGCGTCAAAAACACCCGTCAACATATACACTTCAATTGCGTGTGGTGCCAGTTGACGGGCATGACAACGATGAGAGGGAGGGGGAACCGTCAACACTTCCACATGGCCTCACATGCACACACACACTATTAGAGTCTCCCCTCCTCGCCTTGGCCGACCCGGCGGGCGTGCACGGCTCACAGAGCTCCACACCACTGCTCAGTTATTTATACTTACTTGTGGAGTTATCTTCACTAAAGCCTACAGAGGTTAGCTATTTGTGCACATGTTCAACCACAAAGTGCAGTTTTTTAACCCAAAGCAAACAACATCCATAAGGATCAAACAACATTTTTTAAACTGAAAATCGGCATAAATGCTGATATGCGGGTAAATACAGAAAGTATGAATTATCATTCTGTAAAATTTTACTGTGTTTACTTTGTAACTACTTAATTATAAATACTACACTTTTCAATAACGTTGCTATTGAGGTGTTAAGCAGAGGTTTCGTTTATGTTCCAGCTAAGCCATGCGGATAAGAATGATTTGCTTAATATGAATAGTACTCAACAGTTACTATTTATAAACCAATTGTTTTAAGTTATTTGTTGATGTTTCCTGGTACATTAAGGCACTAAATTTTATTTCAAATCCACAAGTTTTGTCAGTGCAGTAGTGTTGGTTTGCCGTGCGAGTTACATTACCACATGCTTAAGTATAAGTTCATGTCCATTAGCGGTAATTGTTCAGTGTTTGGCATAGCTGTTTCATGGTTAGAGAGTTAGTGAATAAAGTAACATAATTCACAAGTCACTGTTTTGGTTGGCAAGATATGATGACCAACATTACTGAGAGATGGTTACTGACACTTGTATTTTAAATTTTATTCTAGAGAACGACTAAGGAAAACTTAGTAGAAATTACGCATTGTATAGCCTCGCTGCTCAAGGGCAACCAGAGAAAACTCCCAGTAGCGATGATGTTACCGCAAAGGTGTGATAGTTGACACAATTTCGAGACCTTTGTCACCAAAATGAGTTCTTTGACCTTGCCCATCAGATGTTGGAACAGTCAGCTGGATTGTAATGGTTTTAGTATTTGAATGCAGTTAGAGAACCAAGTTATTCTAATGTTATTAAGTTATACCGTTTGTTAATTTTGGGGGCCATTGAGTCATTTGTGAGGTCTTGGGAGGTCACAAATCAATGCAGCACGGAAACAAACTAAAAAGTGATTTCATACTTCCGAATATGTCTTAAAAGTGATTTTCTTTTTTCTTAAGATATATAAATTATTCTGAGAGCATTAAGTTTTTGATTAGTTGGGATAGCACAGAATTTGAGATAAGATCTGCTTGGTTACTCGTTCACCAGCGAGCTGTCTTGTTTGAGGACGGCAACAGTCAGCAATGCAGCATGACTGAGTGACAGTCAGAGGGAGAAGACGAGTGTTACGCTGCATCGCGAGGTTGCACAAGACGAAGCCAAGGTGGTTGCGGAACTGCAGAGTTCAGGCGATTCAATGGGTTACAGGAGTGGGCTCCTGATGCGGCAACATGGGCCCTGGTGAGGCAGGTCAGCATGGGACGGCATCACTAGTCAGGTCGTAATGGGTTCATGTAACGATGCATAACTGTGTGTGGAAATGTGTGCTAGGCTGCTGGTGCTGGTATCCTATTCAAAATTATATGTTAAAATTAATTTTGGAGATCATATTTAATCTAGTATCATGCATAAGTATTTTAAGTACAGACTTCTGATAGTCGGCATCCAATGGTTCAGAATGCCCAAAGGTTTGGCACCAGCAAGGACCGTAGGAACTTAAGCCAACTAAGTGAACTTTAGCTAGAAGCCTATCATTTTTAGCTTATGTACAAAAAAAAAAAGTTAATGAATTATTTAGGTATTAGTCTGAAGGTACTGCAGTAATCCGACTCAAAAGTTCTACTTTATCAAAGTATATTGGTTGGGAAATTGAGCCGTCGTGTGACGAGGAGATGGAAGCGCAGGCAGGACGAACCGTGTGCGGCGGAGCCATAGAGGCCCGGGCCCGGCGACAGGGCGGAGGAGAAGCGACCGGGCGGGTTGTTGTAACTCATGCCATGGTGTGGAGGGACCACGCTCGGGAGAGACAGGCCGGGCGCAGGGGAGTGGTCCGCGCTCTGCAGGCCCCCACAGCCCCTCGACTGGCCTGCAACACAGCCCCACAGCGCCACTGCAACAGCACACGTCTCTCAAGTGTCTGTACGGGCCGCCTGGAGCAGGCTGGCAAGAGCCATGTGGCCGGAAGCCCGCCCCGAGACGGCGTCCGTGGCAACTGGTGGCCAACAGTTTTATTACTGTGCCTTTAGGATCCGCACAACTCTTCCTATTAATGATGGTGTGTATACTAGATTATTGTACAGGCTTATTTACACACACACGCACACACGTGAAGAGCACCTGGCTTCAGTGCTGCCCGCAGGCTCACGCGTGCGACACCCGAGTGTTACGTAGGCACGACAGAAACGAAGTTCCGCAGCGCGAACGGTTGCCGTTCTCTCCGGCCGCAACTTGACTTGATTCAGAGCATACTGCCCCCCAAAACATGCAAACAAACTGCAGCGGTTCTTTAATTATTCTCAATTTGTCTACTGCAACAGCGCACATGAAGGTCCAGTGTTTGCTGGATGAAGGCCACTCAGTCGTCCTTCCACCTGACGCAGCTTCTCCTGAAAAGCCATACTGTGCCTCGGTAGAGACTGAGCTTACCAGCACAAAGATGGACACAGGTGGATAATAAAATATTCCAGCAGTAAGTTCGGACCAACTACACATTGATATCCTGTCAACATGCTAAAGTGCCTCGCTGTGAAGTCCCCCCCCCCCCCCCCCCCCCCCCCCCCCCCCCTAAACACACACATCCAGGGGCCTAATGTTTGAGTTTTTAGTCGCATACAAGTTGAAAGTCACGTGATACTATCTACAATGGAATGCAGCTTGGTAAATTGGAACCATTCGATTTAAATTGTGTACGACTAAATCGTTCCCGGAGGAAGTCAGGTGGTCAGCGGACGATAGTTTAACGTGACATCATAACAAAACATTGATGAAATGATTGCATATTTTTATGAATAAAATTGAATCATTTTTATTGAATTATCACTATTTTGTATGGATACAAAGAAGGAATGAAATGAAATCTACAATTTAATTGATAAATTTTTTTTATTTGCACTCATTAATTCAAATATGTTTATTACTTTAACGAAGAGATTATTTTAACTATAAATTTTATACATGTTTGCTATTTAACTTCAGGTCGTCGAGAATGTTTTACGCTTTTTCGCAGTTACACATTTAACGACAAGTTTGTTCGTCGTGAAATTAAACGTAGAATTTAATAAAAATGCCCTTGCAGTTAATAAAATAAGTATTAGTAAGTTTAAGAAAGAATTTCGGCTTTAATCTCCAACCCAGACGCTCATGGTGCGCTAGGGCCGAGATTAAAATTCGTCGAGAATATTTTACGTTTTTATGTCTTCCAGTGCTCAAAATGATATGCAATTGTGGCCCCGGGCACGAAATTTTATTTATAATTCATTAATAACGCCCCTCGCGATAAACAAAGGAAAATATGTATTAACGAGTGCCTGGTTGTTGTGGAAGCGGATAGATAGCGTGATTCGTTCGGTTCGCGTCAATCACCGTAGATGACAGCACCGTAGGGGAATAATATTATTTCGTTTTTATAATACGATTTTATAACAAATACGCATCACAAATACACAAAACTTATTTATAATGTTTTACAATATTTTTTAAAACATTGTGCAAAATATCCCAGGGGTAATATGAATTATTATCTGTAACTTTAAAACACCATTGTTCGTACAAAAACGTATTTGAAAATTCAACATTACTTTTAAATAACCATACCGATTGTGCTGAAAATAGGTAGACGATCGTTAAATTACAGAATATTAATAATTCAAATGACGAAAATATGATTGAAAAGTCAAATCAATGGTTGTTCCAATCGAGTGGGAGATATGCGGCGCAAGCGTACAATGAGCGTAACGGGACCACATCGTAGTGGGACAATGTGCGTTACGGGACACTTTTTTGTTTGTGCAGCCTGCGTTCATCGATTTATTAGACGTAACGTCAAAAATTACCAACCTTTTCCCTCACATACGTTGCTGTAAACACTCCCATCTAAGTATGCATTTCTCACACAAGCGAACTGTAAGACATAGTTTGGCTAAGAGTTGTACATAACCACTGTGTTTAAGCTGCAACAATAAAACAATGTGACAGTTCGTTATAGCTAACTGCAACTAGAAGCATTACTTTTTTTTGTATAAATAACATAACATTCATAATATACAATGACAAAAATATGTTTGTAACATCATGTATTATAATGATAGAACACATGCTACACACAGGTGCAGGGTGTACGCACCTCGACTCAGTGTGGGGACCGGCTGCGACTCATGCTGGGGTCTCTGGGCCCGAGGGAACAGCGCGGCCTCCCGGCCCCTCCTGCAACACACGCCCGCCCGTGGCTGCACTCCGCTCCGTCTGCTCCGCAACCAACCCTCTTGCATGCTCACCCAAACTCTGTTTCCTAGATACTTCTGAATGCAGTACGCCTGTATTACCTTGTAAGTTCACATTTAACCGTTTTCCTGTAGTGCAATTAATGATTTACTAAAAAATATTTGTCAACCAAACCTCTTTAAATGAGTTACCATCTCAGAAGTCTGCAAATGGTTCAAATACTTTTTTTTTATGTTGTGACAACATCCGTCGCGTAGCCCCCCCCCGGTCGTCAGGCCTGCTGTTGCCCCTCACCGTCTTGCCCTGGCGTGAGTGCAACCCAGCGCTTCGAGTGTAAGTGCTGGTGCATCGGGGCGGCTGGTGCGATGAGAACAGCGCTGTCGTTCTGTTCATTGGTGTTGATATAATTGTGTTTATTGCTTTATGTTTTTAGGTGTATATCATTTACTGACTGGCTGGAAGGGTATTTGTGTATTCCCTGTATTCTATTTGCGATTACTTCAGCGGGTTGACCGCACGCCGGTGCGTGGGAGGCAGTCTTGGCTTGTCTCGCCTCCACGACGGATGCCTCGGAGCGTTGCTCCCCGCTTCACCGCTGCAGAGTACCAAGTGGTTCATCGTTTGGCGTGGTTGCGCTCAGCCAGCGCCTTAACGACATTAAACGCGCATGCAAACTAGCCAGTGAATTTGGGATTCTTTCGACGTCACGCAGCCTTTTTCGGCACGGACTGAGAGACCACGCACTCGCGGAGGTATGATAGTAGGAAGCCGCGCCATAGTCCCTTGCATTCCAAGCTTGTCTGACAGTTGTAGCATCGGGACTACTGTATATAGTTGTGGTTATCCCCCTCTACGCCGTGTGTACTATACCCATTTCCGTTACTTGAAGGTGCGCAGGGACGCGCTGACGGCACCCAGTACGGGTAGCTCACTGACAGCACCATGTATAGTGCTTTGCGGTCTATTATACCGAACTACAAACAAGCCATGTGACTCTCCTTCCAAACGGCGTCTGGAGCGACCGACAGCTCGAGGGGTGGCTGTTGGCCTGGCCCCCTGCAGTACGCCCCGAGTGTTCATGCTAGCCGGCGCCCACGTCACGATAGATAAACATTCATTACAGGGGTCACTGAGCCAGGTGTCGTCAATTCAGTTGCAGACAATTCCATCTAAGAATCCAAATTTAGCATAACCTCGATGGTTTGGGGCATTTAAAAAAAAAAAAAGGCAAAAGAATTAGTGTTATGTATTTGATAGCAACATCCATAAAAATACATTTTAAATGAGATAATGGTCAATCATTTTTTTTTGTTATTTATTTTTCATTGAAAATACAAAACATTTACTAAATACAAAAATTCCATGCTGATTAGGCATATAGATTTTTCCACTTTACTATTTATCACAACTGGATAAATGTTTAACCCACGAATAAAGTTTTGGGTAATTCTTAAAATGAATCTTAAGATTGTTAACAGAATAATTTTTTTAATATATTATTATCTTTGGAGGCTATATTTTTTAATGTACTTCATGTCTGAAGAAATGTGCCAGTGTTTTCTACAGTAGTTAAGAGTTTGTGAGGAGTGTTTATTAGATTTTTTACTCATTTAATAAGAGCTAAAAAAAATTTCAATTTATTCGGTTTACTACAGGCTTAAAATACTATATAAAAAAAATTGGTATGTGTCTGGAAGGATAGCCCAACTAATTTAATACAGTATCACTACACTATTTCTTAAAATACAACATTAATGTCTAAGTTAATGCAGTTTTTTGGAAATATGCCATTGCAGTTTTGCACTGTTTGTCATGGAAAAATAAAAAATAAAAAAAAATTATTTCATTTAATTATTTTATTAAATATTTATTATAACTTATAAAAGAAATAATTTTTTTTGATTTTTGAAATATTCACATGACAAACAGTGCAACGCAATGCTATGGTGTATGTCCAAGAAACTGCTTTAAATGAAAATTTCCCATTGCGTGAATCATTTAAAGAACAAAAATGTCTGTCTAAAAATAAACACCACCTTCCTGGCTCATGGAACAGCAGTCAAAGTGCGTTGAAGTAATTCTCTTGTCTTCCGGAAAATATACCTGAATAGTTGTCGCATAGCTGACAATATTTAAGTTAATTTTTATGGTTTCGTTAGTCGTGTAAAAAGGAGTCTCCTTAGGAAGTTTCTGACACTCCCTGATGCTTAAGGTCAGTACAACGTGATGTAAACTCCATTCCTAAGTAATTAATGTAAGTTTAAATATATTGTTATTGTCTAAGTAAATGTTTTATTTTATAGAAATAAGTTTAAAAATATTTTTGATTCATTTTTAAACCTTAAGATAAGTAAGTAATAATACCCTGGAAATTCCCGTACGGGAAAGAAAACTAGCCAACCCCTAGAGTAATAGAAATCCCTATCGCTTCACTGAGTGCTCTACCAACATAAAAATTAGTCTTAATTGATATGAGTTACATTGATTTACCCCCAAGAAAGGAGTTTCATACATGACCTCAACCTATTTATTATTTTTATTTTTAAACACCTGATGCAATATATACATTTATATTGAAGTAATTAGTTTCTGTGAATGGACACTAGACTAATTACAATTTAAGACAGAAGATGTAAACATAAATAGTAAATAAACAGACATTTATTTAATTGGGCTATCTTCTTCGTACCCTACTGCCCCACAAATTTTATAACGATATTCTTTCTGAAATTGAAATTTTATTCATGCAATATAATCATTACACTATTTCTGAATAACTTTTCAGAATTGTAGTCGGGCAGAAACCAGAAATATCCAGAAATACTGAAAATAAATTCCTTGTTGGATTGATGATTAAAAGGTGACACAGATGCATACAAATAAATGGTCATAAAGCTAAAATAACACCATTTTTCATTAATACATGTTTTTGTTAACAACTGCTATCGATTCACTCAAAACTACTGATGTATACTAAAGAATTTGTACGTAAACATATGGAAAAACACTTTTTCTTTTTCCTTAAACTCAGTGTTTACAACTAAAAGCATGATTTTCATGATATTCAATGTTTCTGCATGATGACAAGAAAAAATTCCACAAATGTGTTTAATTTCCCTAAATTTCCCTGGTATTAACTGACCATTTTAATTTTTCTGGCTGTTCTCCGGTTTCCTATACCTGCAGCAATCATGCATGTACATTTTTTATCAAGTGCTGCAATGTGAATGCCAGTATCATATCTCTAAACATTGATTGCAAAGCTAGTTCCGGTTTGAAGCATGATAAAACCTTTTTAATGCATACTTTAATGGAGCTCCATGAAGCAGTTTCATACGTAACACATGCAGGCCAGTTTTACGTTCTTGACAAAGTTTGGGTTATTTATTACTTTTCCTTTCTTCTTAATTTTTCACATGGCTTCAATTGTAGGAAATCCTAAATTACCTTTTTTGCAGTGTGAAGATTTCTTTACTTTCTAACATGCCTACATGTTAGGAGCAGTTGCTAGCAGCAGTCATTCCTTCCAGCTCAACCAGTCTCAACACCATACTTCCAAGCTGTGTCTGTTTTAGTGATTATTACAAGAAATGGGCTAATTTGATGATCTGGTTGGAATTCTGTCAATTCTTCACAAGCTAGGGTCTGACAAATTATCAGATTATCTCTTACAACTGAATTCACAATACTGAAACACATTATAGAGCACCTTGTGTAACACATCCACGGCTTCCCTCACCCTCTTCCACTCTGACCCGACACCGCAGAACTTAAATGGAACAAGTTTGAAATGTGAAAAATGGATGAAATCTCCAAATCAAGCAGAAACATACCTAAACAATGTGTACAAAGCCATTAAAATCTCAATTATTCCTCATTTAATTTCCTTTATTTCGGATTTAAAAGCATAATGTACCTACATTGTGCAATCCACAAGCTCCAATATCCAAAATCAAATGAGCATCATGATATGAAGTGGATAAACTAACAGACAGATCACAAAGGAACTTTATGTTGACATTAGACCTGCAGAATCTCAGTACAGTTAATTTCTGACGAATCTCATGTGAATGCTTCCAACCACTTCTCAGAAGTAACATGATTCAGATATCCTGAAGGAAAGAACCTAGTTGAAATACGTTGCTCATTTTCCTTCCAAAATCACACAAAGATGTTTATTTGACTAAGCTGAGCCACTGTCATTAGTAATTACAAACCCTACTACCAACTCCGACATCTCTTAATTTCCTTATAAAGTTCAGAATTAAAATACGGAGCTGAATTTTGCTTGCTATCTCAGAATAAGGGAACATCAACTGAAACACGGACACAGTTTGCTGCATAATGTAGGAACTTTTGTAACATAACAGTCTCAATACACTAAATTAGTTTGGCATGCATTACATTTTCACCAACAACAAATGTATTCATTCCATAAAGCTCCTTTCGTACCGTCACACGGAACTGATCAAAATGGTTAGCCAATCATGTTCAGCTTCACAGACAGACTTGCAGAAAATGTGGACACAGAGAAAGAACTGGATAAGGAAGATGAAGTAGGTAATGTGCAAATTAACCTTTTTTTCAGGCTGATCAGATATTTTTAAATTGCTTAGGCACACATCCCAGTCAACTGGAGTTCTGATGCTTCTTGCAACTTTCTTGTGCTTTTCACCTGCAATGTGTCTTGTTAAGGCATGTTTACCCATACTGCTTCATGAAACTGTTTTTTGACAAAACAAAGACCTCACTTCATTTTTGTTTGATTTTTGAAGGCTGCAAATACAACAAAAATTAAACTATTTTAACCAATCCTCTTTTGAAAGCTTGTATTTTTTCGTACAGAGGCATTTTCATAAAATAAATATAAAAAAAAAAACAGATGTTGAAACATATGTAGCTAATGTATACTCAAAATAAATAATTATACTATTCTCTTTATGGATATAAGTCTACATTATATATAAAAAAGACATTTTCACAAACATAACACTCTAATTCAATTACATTGGATTTCTTAGAATACACTTAGTCCACATATGAATGTTATTTCAATAAAAATGCTAACCTACAAAATGTTTCCATACATGTACTAAAAACATCAACACCCATAAAAAGACATTATTTACAGAACAATCACCTTATAACAAATATTAATAGGCATGCCACTGAATTATTTTTTGCTTCTTCCCGTAGGTTATGTTATGAATATACCATTGATTGAATGTATTACCATCACATTTACATATATTTTAGGAGACACCAAGCAAAAATTTTCGCTAAATATTTCAAGGAACGTTTATCATAAACCAATATTATGTCATTTAAATTTTGGGAGAATGATTTACCAAATAATCTAGATTATATTACCTTAAAACATTGCTTGTTACGATTTTATAATAATGTGGGCAAGAACTGGGTTCGTAAGGGATAGCCCAATTAAGTTTTTATTACAGTTTTATTGATTACTAATATTTACATACATGATAATAAAAATGTCCGATCTCAAATCACTCACACATAAAAATGTATGTTCGCGAGTCACTCAGTGTCTGTCAGTTCCGCAGTTCGCACTCCTCACCGGAGCTGGTTCGTCCCTCACCTCGCGCCTGTCCACACACACACACACAGTCTCGCGCCACTCTCGAGGGGGTCTCTCACCCTCTTCGTCGATGTCGCGGCTCAAGTACTCTGGCGTCCTTCTCGAATCTGCGAGAGCAGATGTGCCGAGTCGCGTCATCCCGGGCCGACACTACGCCCGAACAGTCGAGCAGGGCGTCGCTTATTCACTCCGCGTGGCGCAGCGGCCCGCGGAATTCCCGAGGCCGCTCAGCGATAGTTAACGGCGCCGAGGCAGGACGTTGCGCGGGGTGAGGAAGGGAGAGGGGGCAGCGACGACCCTTGTACTCCGGCCAGGCACGCGTGGCATGCCTCACGTCAGTGGCCGTGAGTGGCCGCCAGCCAGCCCCGAACCTGGCGCGTGTCGCGGTCCTGCGTTCTCAACACTGTGTTCGATTGCTCATGCTCGATGGAGTATCATGCGTTACGGCATGATGCACAGTTTATCATATGCAGGACACAGTTCCAGTGAACTGGTAGTTCAACATGAGTTATTTCTTGTGGCTTACTAAATGGGTATTTTGCTCAAGTTTGGTCTCACAATTTACTACATCAAAATGAACTGGTCACGGAGTACTCTAGTTCAAAACTTAGAGATCGTTCATGAACTACACATGGCTACCGGTACCGTACACAGTTTTGGATATCTCGTTACCAGGTCGAGATGGGAAAGGGAGTAAATAGTAAAGTGATATAAAAAAATAATTTTTTTTTTTTTAATATGCAGACAAAATTTAAAAAATAACACAGCTAAACTCATGTTTTATAACAACTGGTCATCGAAGAAAGCATCATGATGGAGACTAAAATAATTTTAGTTAATTATTGTTTTTTCTTCAAATATTTCTTTGACCCCTAAAAACATACCTATTTCCTTATTTTCCAGTTTTTTCCCTGGATTGTTTTAAATTCCCAGACTTTTCCCACTTGTTCCAGTCGGAGGCCGCCCTGTCCGCTGTCCACCTGAACTTTCACGTGTGAAGACAAGTTAGGTACTCAATGAGGTTCATGAAACCACTCCACGGAGAAAACAGAGCAGTATGCTGTAAAATTGAAAACCAGTATTTGTACTTTTGTTGCCTCAATAGTTCCCCAGGAAGATATGCAGATCTCTTTCAAGAGTGGTAAGTAATCACTGACACAGTATGTCTCTTGGTTCAAATTTTTTTAATATGAAACTTCAATTTTCATGTGAAATTACAGCATTTAATGAAAATTTATGAATGAAAAAATATTATTTCTGTGTAACCAGGGTATCTACGAGTATATATATAAAACCAGTACAATACAAATCAGGAAAAATTAAAAATGGTCAAGCAATTATCGAGAAAAGTCAGTACATGCCACTGTGATAAATAGCAGTTTTGCTTTAAAATGCCTCCCTTGCCCGTTAACCTTTGGCGCCCAAAATGTTAATCCCCCCCTCCCCCCAGCAAATATTTGACCTCCTGTAAGATAAAGAAAGTTTTATCCATGAAATTAATTATAGTAGCCTGACATCTTATGAAAGTAGTCATATTAAATACACCAGCATTTACAACTTCCTATTACTGCTAAAAAATACATGCACACTAAGTGATACCAAATTTTTAATACAAGTAGTATGCTGTCCATTTTTTTTTTGCTAAACCAAACTGTTGATTATTAACATAATTGACAGGCAGATGTTTATAAAGTGAATTGTTACATAATTTCAT
Source organism: Bacillus rossius redtenbacheri (assembly GCF_032445375.1). NCBI lineage: Eukaryota > Metazoa > Arthropoda > Insecta > Phasmatodea > Bacillidae > Bacillus > Bacillus rossius. The sequence goes on along the minus strand of NC_086336.1, from coordinate 254,793 downwards.
TTACGACCTACCATTACCTCTTAAAAGAGTGAAAAAACTCCAAGAATTGCAAAACTTTTAGTATAAGAGACATACATAATTTGCCTTTTATTTGTTTCTTTTATAAAAATGAGAGGATTTCTTGTTGACTTATGTTATGGATACATTTCACTAGGTAGACTACCTACTGTGAAAATTATTTCATCAAAGGAATTTTACTACTTCCCGCTGGCATGAAAAAAGTTTAGTAAACAGTAAACACAAATAATTCTAAAGTATGAACTCATTTTAATGTACAGTTAATTAAATTTATGAAAGTATTTACCTCAATTTAATTGGTGTCAAACAATTTCAGAACCATTCAAGAATAAGTAATGTAATAGTTTATCTGTGACTGAGTAAGGGAGGTATGACCCACCATGAAATTTACAATTCAGAGACATTTTTGTCCCATTGGTGGTATTATTTAAGTTCCTACAATAATGTTAGCCACCCTGAAGGTATTTGGAGGGAAAACTCCCTGTTATGGTTGAGCTCTGGTATTAAGAAGACTTCAACTTCTCATGCAAGTTTCAGCAAAAGTTTGTAAGATAATACAATTTATTTTGTCTTAAGATATTTAAATCTTTAGTGACCATAATGTTGGACTATGTATTAGCTACAATTTTATGTATAACACTTCTAATCATGTCAAAGTTTTAATTGTTTTATTTGAGATTAACAACAAAATTGACACAAAGGGAGGGTTGAACACATAGTCACGCCTCCCCTAAAAAAATTTAATAAATATATTAAACCTTTATATTGTTGAGGTTAAGTGGACCGAAACAAACCAAAAATTCGTGTTATTTTAGGTTATGTATTTTAAAATGATCAAAAATGCACATTATTTAAGGATAAGAAATTATAATGATCCAAATGATAAATGATTTTAGTTTGCATGGCTACAAACTCCAAATTAGTTATGTGCTAAGCATTGATGTAATGTATCTACAATTTTACAAAATTCATCCCATGGTATATTTAAAATGAAGTTAAGTATAGTTATTTTGCATACATACATATATTATATATATTATAACATATTTCAGAATGCAGTTCTTTTAGAAGTCTAAGGAAGGAAGAGTTCGGAAGAAACATTTGCCTGAAAGAGTGCGTTCAGCTGTGCTCTGTGAGGTTAAGAAATGCTCTACTGTTCGATCAGCAGGGAAAAAAATATATACATATTTATAGTGTAAGCCTTTAGATCTTTCACAAGTTACACCCACTTGACCAATCTGTTTTCGGTTCATTTAAACCAGGTTGCAGACAACTTCATAGTAAAACACCCAGCACAACCAATGAAAATTCGAGACATTCCTGCTCTTATTAAACAGTCCTTTTCTAAAGAGTTTAATTCTGAGAACATTATTAAGTAGTGCCGACATATTTGAAGATTCAGACTTCCTAGGTGCCAATGTGACTGACAGGCCTCACCCTCCATTATCTGATGATGATGATCATGGTTCTCACACTACTGATGCGGCAAGCCAGATTCCTTCCGTGCAAGACTCTCACGCTCATTGAAGTCCACACGATTTACGCCCATTTCGAAAGGCTGGTCCGAGGAAGACTGCAAGAGGTGGATGAAGGCCTGGTTGCTCTAAAATTTAAACTTTTACGCCAGACGAAAGGCATATCGGAGGTATTTGCAATGCTGCAAGAATAAAAAAGAAAACAGAACAGGCTCGAGAGAAGACAGTACAAGAAAAATGTACAAGGCTGGTAAATGCATCCTTGACTGACAGTGAAGATGAGGCATTTACACCTGATAATAGTGATCATGAGCAAGTGTCATGGATTTGAATGCAGTTATTTTGCATTGGTTAGATTTAGTTCAAAAAGTATAACTCATTATGTTGGCAGCATAGTTTCAAAAGTAGATCGCTCCATAAATTAGTTTGATATAAACTTTTTGCGGCGTAAGGAGTCGAAGTCATTCCTTTGTGCATCCACCATTAGAGGACAGATGTGTATTACAAGAAGAAGAGATGTGGCATAGTTTCCATTACCTATGTCAAGTGGTGGTACAGAACGTATAACATTAAATAATAAATTTCACTCTGATTTTTCATCCATAGTTAATATGAGGTAGACATTTTTATGTGTGGACATTTAAAATATGTTTAATGAAAAAATAATATATAATGCTAGGTTCAACAGAGATTTTGCTTATACATTATTCTGTCTTGTACATGTCCTATGCAAACTTTAATGCCTTACAGAGTTTTCATATATTGAATTGTACAGTTATAATTAAACTATTCATACTAACTTGATATAAATATACACATGCAGTCATTATTTCTCTCCTTAGTTACAATTTTCTTCCCACTTGTTTCAAGCATCCCTCCCATGATGCAATACGTAAAACAATACCAAAAATAAGTAGTATTTATATTGTTTATAGAGATAAGAAGTTATTATTTTGGTTTCCTGTAAACTAAGTTACAGAACATTTTTATTTAAAATTTCTAGAAAACACAGAAAAACTTTAAAAATTATACTAAAAAAACTGATACATGTATTTTTGCACAACACCATTACAAGGCTGGCTCCCAGGGGAAACCACTCCCACCCCCCTGCGACACCCTACATGACAGTCCACCAGCCAGGATTGTGCCGGTTCCCAGAGCACCGTCGCATCAAGTGGCAACTAGGGCGCCACACTTGTGTCCCTGTTCACGGACGAACCCAGAGGCAGGGCCTACACACGGTGGGGACCACCGGCGCGGAGCAGCAGGCGGCGCGTGACGGGCTGTGTGTGTGCAGCCGCGAGTCGGGACCGAGATGTGGGGGAGGGTGAATAGTGGACTTATGAAAGTGTGATTCATTTGTGGGCAGTCATCCAGAGTGTTGCAATTTAGGAAATAGTGCAAATATTAGGCAATAAATAAACATTATTTAATTAATTTGGACTATCCTTTACAAACCTGTATTCTCACAATTAACATTAATTTTTATACCAGATTTCTGAACATAAATTATAAACACATAAATTTTGTTTTTATCTTAAATACTTCTATTCAAAGAGCTTTGGTATCTAAGTGAAACAAAATTTTCAAAACAGGCATGCTACATCAATAATTAATTTTTTAAGTAAAACAATTTTTGGTTGATGATTCATACAACTACAAAAACATTAGACATATTGCATTATTGTTTTAAATTTTAATGTTATGCTTTTACACGTGGAAGGTTTAGCCAGCTGGGGTCATTTCTACTGTCGAGAAGGGAGGGAGAGAGGAAGCTAGGGCGACTACGGCATGAGCAAGAAGTGCCCGTCACTTCCACACGCGAAGCAGTTTGCTGGCTACTGGCTCTTCATTGTGCTTCGTGCAGCTGTAGGACTTTAAAGGATGGCTTTATTATTTTATTGCTGGAAAAAAGTGTCGCAAAGTTTAATGAAGGGTTCTTAATAAGTTCCGTTGATATGCAGTTAGGGTTTAAAAACAAAAGAAGGAATTTTTGAATTCACTGCAATTAAATGGAGGTATACTAGAATCACATTATCTTGGAATAATAATAATAATAATAATAATAATAATAATAATAATAATGCATAGATCATCCAACACAGTGTTTGTGAATGAACATTTTCCACTATCACGAAGTTCAAATCATTTATATGTCATTGAACGTCTACGTATCATGAAATAACTTTACTCTGTAGTGCATTCTCTCCCAGCAGTATAAGCTACTGTCCAGGTAAATTATTCACAAATCTATAAATACATCTTCATTGCCCAAGGAAGGAAAAAAGCTTTCAGGAAACCTTTCCTACAGAAAAATTCTCACAAACAGTGATAATGAAATGCATATTTTAAGAAATGCTGGCATAGAAAATTATGGAGTGATGATAGATTTTTTATTTTGGCTTATTAATTTCACTTTTTTGCTAATGACTAAGGGCGCGGTTACACGGGACCCTGAACTACTTCAGGTGAACATGTTTAAGTAAACACGTTTACAAACGCGAAAGTGTACGGTTACACGGTAGTTGCTGAAAAGTGTGTTTAGCTCTAAAACCGATTGTCTACTGTCAACGAATGACTGTGTTATTGATCTCTATTTTGTAATTGTATCCAGAAAACGCGGGATTTTCTCACTTGTTTATACAGCATTATCAGCAGAAATGGAATGTGTTTACATATTGCTCAATATTTTTTTACAAATCGGGAATTCAAACAACATGCACAGTAAAATTTTTAAACTTATTTTTTATTATTTTTTGAGCAAGAGTACCTATCTCAATTTTAAGAAAATTAAGGTCAGGATCAATTAAAATATATATATAATTATCTGTTGATTTTTTTTGTTGCATTCGGTAAAGTATTACTCGAACTTGTGCCAGAAACACTTTCCATCTTGAATTTCTGCAAAAGACTATATTCTAAACAGCCAATCAGAGGCTAATGTAGAAGATATGTCGATCTGAACTACTTTGCCAACCTGTTTAAGTTAAATGAGAAATGGCCTCGAACGAAACATGTTCAGACTGTGTGTAACCGCACTCAACAGCTGAACATGTTCACCTGAAGTAGTTCAGACTCCCGTGTAACCGCGCCCTAATTGTGGGCTGCTTACAAGGTAAAGTATATTACATTTTAAAATGCCACACACATCTTGCCTTACTCAGAGATCAAACCAGAATCCCTCAGATAAAAGTTAACGCTTCAACGACTTTAGTAACACCAACCTAGATGCCTTCTCATGTTGCAAACCATTGGTGCAGGAACAATTTGTTATGAGGGATGTATGCTCAAACTGGCACACAGAGAGAATTCAAAACCTTCAGGATATTAGTATTGCTATTTAAGTAGCAAAGTACTAAGATCTTCAGTAATATTACAAATTCCTATGCACTGATATTTTGGTGTTAAACATTGCCAATTTTCTGTGTGCCAAATAGAGTAAAAACTCTCCTTGACTTCACCCCCCCCCCCCCCCCCCCAAGGGTAATGTTTCTCTAATGCTACGTGAAAGGAACACTGACTATCTTTGATGGCGAAATGGAACCTAGCAATACAACAAAAAATATGAAATAAATGGACTGACTAATCTTTTCTCCGGTGAGAAATGTCAAAAAATAAACACGAAACAGGATAAAAAAAATTGCCTACCACCAAGAAATAGGAAGAAATATTGTAAGTAAAAATGGGGTGTGGCTGTGTCATGGACACGGCCGTGTGTTGTACGTGAATACGTGTACGTAACAGGTAATATTTTCTATACAAAATATAAACTACGCTATTTGATGTATGTTATCATCATGTTTGAATGCTCAGAAGTCGCGTGCAGGCCAACATTATATATTTTTGATTATATATTTTTTTTTAATTTTAACACCATGTATATTCACTGTAACTATTTTACACGAGTGTTTTATGTATCAATATGAAATTGATAGATTTTGACGAGAGCTGACGATTGAAACGTAAACAAACGTCGTAGCTTCTCCAAGTCAAAAGTTATACTAAATGGAAATCTCAAAACGCAGCAAAATAACCTCAAAATGGCGGCGCTTCCCCCTCCACCGCATGCAATGCGTCACAGTCCTCACTTAGCGTAACAAATTCTTTGATCCTTTAGCTATCCAGTGGTGTAATTAAATTTTGGCTGGAGATAATAGCTATGTAGCTGCAACACCAAACTGTATACCCTGAACTTAACATTTGTTTTTTGAATTACCTCCCACTATGAAGAAATTTTAAAGACGTATTGACATCAAAAATATCCTTTTATAGAATTACGTTGGATAATTTAATTTCTCTTTGTAACAGTCTCTTGTAAACAATCAGATGTGCTGAAAGGTTAAGAAAGAATGAATAGTGTTGACACGTCAACACTAATGTCATAACCAGGCAATGAGAAGTGACATAAGACTGGTGCACTGACGAAATGGTTGGAGGAAAAGGAAGAACCTTGAAAAAAACTCACATGTCACTGCAACAGCCACCCCGTTTCCCATTTGCAAGAAAAAATAGGTTGGACCCCATTTGTATCATTATTCAATGGTTGACTGGTCTAGCTGAAGAGTATTGAAATTTTTACTTGGTATGCGGATTGAGGAGTTTCCGAAAATCTGCACCATTTTTATTCCCAGGGCATTAGCTCAGAAATTTCCGCAGTTATTCCCAACTACTTCATCAGGGTTAACAGTAAAAATACCTTATATAAAGATGATTTTACATTCAAGTTATTTCAATGTGAAGAACATACATTACAATTTTGTATCTAAATCAATTTTCAATTTATGTTCATAAACATTTACAATAATTTAGATGACCCTCAATTTACATCATCTTCATAACTCAAGGAATAGTATTTCCAAAAACAATTTTGGGTATATTTTTTGCATTAGTAAAACATAAAATAATCCATTAAGTTACCTTGCTCCATTTTGGATGAGCATTAGCTTTTTGAAGGTCAAACATCACATGCTTTACTAAGGTGAAAGATTGGTTAAGTTGGTTACATTAATAATATGCATTAAATTTAAAACACTTTGTACCTAACCTATTATTTGCCTTATTTTCTATACACTGCTACCCTGTTAAGTTACCAAAATATTATACACCATATTTTAATATTTAAAAAAAAAACCTTTTTCACAATATGGTAGTGTTTTATTTCTCGCATTATTTATAATCTAGCCCATTGTCAAGTTTATTAAATATAATCTTAATGTATTAAGTAACAAACAAATACAGATTTCATTTAGAAATAAAAAACTGAAGATTTTTAATTTGCGTAAACTTCCACACATCATAATTAAAAGCCAACATTAATAATTTAAAAAAATCGAGTGTACTCTAAACCCGGCATGGTTTAGACAGTCCACTGCAAACACAGTATCGCCCAAATGGAATCCTTTCTTTTGCCCAAATCGATGCGACAAAATGTTGTACTTACTCACGTTCCACAACCAATACTAGAAAAAAAACTCAAAAAGAACTGCGATGTATTGTTACGCTTTGTTTACAACTCACCGAAATAGAATATCAAATTATTCTCACAAAAACTGTGCTCACAATTTTCTTTTCTTAAATCTATTCAATACCATATACGCGAAGTAAAAAACAAACATGGCGAGTAATTCTGGACACCATCGCAGTCTATGAGGGGATGTTGGAACTAAAGAAAATTTGTTAAAATTTCTTGTCGACATATGAAAATGTTTCCTTGAACTAAATGACATTCAATTTTTATTTTTATTTTTAATTTCTAATGGTATTGCCAATGATACTGGGCGGAAGAAAATTAAAGTATGTTTAATTTTACTCTTTGCTAGAAAGAAAACATCTTAAACCATTCCTTGGGCCTATAGTCAAATATTGTAAAAGGGATCGTATTACGAAATTTGCCATAGGCCCCTTGAGCCCAAACAAACTCTCCAACTCCTCCCTAATGTCTTTCAGGAGGCAAATATTATTGGTAAGTTATGATATCACTGTAAAATGTCACTAGCACTGCATGTTTGTTTTACATAACTTCAGTGTCAATCATGTCTATAGTTACTGAAAATTAAAATGACGCCAACCGCCGGTGCTCCCTCTGGTCCGCAAAGGTCGTTATGCCACAGCAACACTTGCTCCTAAGTGCATCGAACACGCCTGAGCGTGATGTCCGCCGAGTGTGTGAAAGTGCGCCGCGACGAACACCAGAGCGACGTCAGCGCCCGGCCGGGTGTGGCAATGCTCCTAATTAATTGTATAATTATTTTGTCAAATTAAAACAACTAAATTAATAACAATTTAAAAGAGGATTCATGTAAGGGAAATTATGTCTAATTGTTTTATAAGCATATATTGTGTAACTTGTCTTTAAGTCCAAAACTGGCCGGGTCGGTTTTCCCGCGTTCCACGTGGTTAGGCGCGAGGCCGCAGGGCGGTCTCGCGCTCAGTTACCGTCAGCAGCTCGAAGGGGTCGGGCGCTCCGCGAACGTCGGGCCATCAACTTTCGCGCTTCATCTCCATATCAGCAATAGTGCAAGTCTTTTAAAATCCTTTAACTTGCTCGGCGCCGACCCCACCTCAGTCGCACGATATTTCGTGCGACTCGTAACTTATCAATTTTTATCCCGACAGGGAATTTTCTCATGTTCTACGTAATATCATGTCCAGTTTAAGGACAGCGTATAGTGTTACGCGGTTTTCGGCTTCATAGCCAGTTAATCGTTATTACCGTAGGCTTTTTGTAACGAGTGTTGAATGCTACTGACTGACTGTCGCCTTTTAATTATCATCATTCTAAACGTGTAATTTGTAACGTGTGTTTTAACTAAATAACTTTCATTTCCAAGAGACTTTTGCATGTACGTCTCCAGCCGGCGTATCCACGTAATTTTAGAGACATTAATATTTCGTCGCAGGCTAGACTGCAAACAATCCTGAACATAGGAACTTCTCTACGTGTTTACATGTCAGCCTAAGTTGTGGCAACACCAGTTCCGTGACTATCTGCCAAACCTTTCATAGGGACGAGAATCCACCGTTTCAGCTTGTCGATATTACTTTGCAATCTATCTTGGTCGCGCGCGCCGTTACGTTCAGAGATACGCGTGTCACAGCGGTCCGACAACGGACGCGGCCAGTATCGGGACGAATAAGTGTATCAATACTGAATAAAGTGCAGTGCCCTGTAACTCGTTTACCATTCATTTACCAGGCGTCCTGGGTGGCCTGAACAGCCCAGGTAATTTCCGAACCGAGACGCGCTCCTGCCTGCAGCCACGAGGCCGAACCCCCGTTAAAACCCCTGAGATTCTTTCCAACGCTAATATTTAATTAAAAAACCAAAACAGGCAGCGGGAGTGGCGTCAAAAATTTGAGGTAGAAATGTATATTTAATTAAATTAATTATAAACTATTATAAACTTATATTACCTTGTTTAGAAATCAAAACTATAGTTTTAAAAATTGAGAATGTTAATTAGTCTGTATGTTTTGTCGCCATTCCGGCTGTCTCACAATTGCAGTGATAGAATTTTATGATCATCTGGATCTCAAGAGGGGTTCCTGGCCATGTGGCTAGAGACAGCGGTGAATGAACTAAAGAATGTAAGTACATCTGAAAGTTGCACATTTATTAAATCTAGAACATCCTGTACATCGTGTTACACCAGCATCCAGTCCACGTCGTTTTGGTGCCAGAGCACGGCCTATATCCTTACAGAGTACAAGCAATATGGTTATGACGAAGGCAGAAATGCAGATGAGAATGACTGTCGGCCAACGTACATTAAAGGCAGTAGGGGGGCGATTCAAAGAATCAGTTACAAGTACACGTTACATCCATGACATAGTACACGATGAACACTAATTGAGTAACAACAAAAAGAAGATTAAACATCACATTGACGTTAACGCCACCGTCGGTGCTCCCTCTGAGAGCACAGGGCGTTATGTGTCATCAACACCTGAATCAGTGCCAGTGCTACGAACACGCCCGCGCGTGTAGCATAGTGCAGGGGGGAGCAGTGCCTCGAACGGCGTGACGTAAGTCACGGCTGGCTGTGTATACGAAACGCCCGGCCGGGTGTGGCAATGCGCAAAAGGGAATTCAGTGCATATGCAATTTAAATAACAAACACGAACTAAAACTTTTAATATGAAAATATTTCTTAATAATTAATTAATGAAGTTGTAAACTCTTTTCATTCACAAAACTGGCCAGCATCATCTTCCCACACTCCATAGCTTCCCGCGGATTTTCCTCCCCTCCCTGGTCGGGCTGCCAGGGAGAATCTTCAGAAGCCTTCCAGCACTCACTAGGGCCGGCAGCCCCGCGCACGTGGAACCTCCAACTTTTCGCGCCAGAATCAGCATGTAGCTTCAATAGTTAATCCGTTCTTCTGCTCCACGGTCGGCCCTAAATCGGCCATATGACGTGTCGTACGGTCCGTCAGTAAAATGTGTGACTCGACTACGAGTCGTTTCCGTGTGCTACGTAAATCTTAGTGTTTTGGGCAGCCCGCCGAGGTGCCTGCGCTTCACGCTTTATCACTCCATACGGAGAACTTGAACTTTGCCCACGCGGGGCGGCATTACGCCTAACGCGAACTCAAACTTAATAACGCATCACATCCTGGGATGTGCCGCGGTCGCGGGTGAGTTACCACGTCAGGTACCACCGCGCCCGTACCCAGTTTAACGTGGCCCGCGCTACCACGAGGACGAGCCTCGATTATCACGTAATTTCCCAGAACGGGAGGGACTAGTATCATCCCGAGCTCCGAGACATTCTTGTAGTAAACTTTATTACCAGATTTAAGTGTTAGTGTTAGTGTTTGCCATCACCCATGTGTAAGTGTCAATTTTAGTTTTTTTTTTGTAACTCCTCACTCCGTAACTAGTGAACTTTCTTTGTAATGTACCGCCCGGACCACCACATCCTAATCACTAAATTCGCAGCGTGCTTTAATCGTCGTCGTCGCTCTCAAGATAGCCTGCACCCCTCGATGTGGTAGTCTCCCGGAATACCGCCAGACGCTAACCAGTACCGCCAATCGAGGGCCGTGTGAGCGGAGATGAGAAGGTAGACGATGATACGGCCAGTCACGTGAAGATGTACTGTACAAGGTGAAGTACTGTAACGTGTGACGCAGCAATAAAACCAGTTACGTTTACGTGTGTTTTTCAATAGTACGGCATCCTGGGTGGCCAAAAAAGCCCAGGGGGCCCTTTGTAGACGCGTCCCTGCTTGCAGTCACGAGGCAAAGAACCCTGCCCTCGAGACCAAATTCTAGTTAACGTAATTTAATTATAATAATTTCAGAACAGGCAGTAGGGACGGCGTCAACGTATAATGAATAAAAATGCAGACGATAGAAAGTTAAGGTACAAAATTTCGCTTTATGGCACGGAACGCGAACGGTTGGATTAAGTTCGAGTACACCACAATTCTGCGCAATGATGAAGTCACATGCAGATTCTCCAGGTAATTAAGTGAAATTTTGATTAGGTTGCGTTCTAGTCCGTGGACAGCCCAGCACTGATGAAGAAGGCAAATTTCTGAAGTTACTCACCCTACCTGAAGATGAAACACATTAAAGCGGATCGTCGACTACAAGAGTAGGACTCACAAAACTTGAAAACAGGTTACACAACACTATAGGCCTACAGTTAAGTTAAGCAGTGAGTGGAAACACACTACACCGAGATGGGGGCAGCTATGGGGCCGATGCAAAAAGATTTAAAGACCTATCTATGGAGTAAATATCAGTGATGGCAAGAGGGTGAGCACCCCATGGTCTGCGTCGCATCCAGGCCCAGCATTGGTAGGATGACAACTGGTGTGCCTCCGGCAGCTCCACGCCACCGAAAGCCACATTTTCTGCGCAAAGGACGCAAAGCGCGGAAACGACTTGGACTGAGATCTGCGGTGTAATAGTACAGTAAACAATTATGGCTTATTTAACTTGTAAATGTTAAAAATCTTATTTTGTTTTGATATAATAAGTAGTATATAATAGTTCCTCCGGCGCCTGGCACCGGCGCGTGGAGCCGAGAGCCGAGCCACATATCTTGGATGGTTGTAATCGAAAACTACTGTGCACGAAGTGTGTCCAACAGCACTGGAGCAAGGACTGCCCTATGCCACGCACTGACAAACCCATTTGTCCAAACTGTGAAGGTGCACATGTTGAGAGCTCCAAGAAAAGCTGTGTTCGGCAAAAACACACTAGAAATGTCATAGCGAAAACCCAGAAAACTCCACAACTTACTCATGAGGACTTTCCTACACTAGGCCCTGCCACTTATGCAGACACTCTCCAACAGCAGTGAATACCCATCATACCTCTCTCCCTCACACCAACGATTCTCCCTATGCTGATTTTGTCCCATCAACATTTAGTGATGTTCGTACCCTCATGAAGTAGATGAAAAAAATAATCTTTGCCACATTTCAAGCTTTCATACCGGTAGTCAGACATGACATCACATGGCTTCACTGCGCCCAATCAACGGTCGAGAAATTTAAAGTGCTCTTCACCAAACTCTGTGTAATGTTAGATGGGCGGCAGGATTAAACTTTCCACATGAAACATGCACTCTGTTCGTAGCAAAACTGTGGGACTATTCCAATTCATCTCACAGTTTACCCCCGATGATCTCAGTCTCACAGAAACTTGTCTCCTACTGATGGAAACAGTTCACGTTCCTGGCTATGCCTGCATCAGAAGAGATCGTAACAGACGAGGAGGAAGCATCGCACTTCTCATCCGAAAACTTATTCAATATCATTGCCATCGGTTACCCCAGCTTGATGTTACGGAAGCAACAGTGAAAAAAATATCCATCAACAGACAGCCAATGATCATTGTGACGATCTACATACCTCCTGGGCATATTCCCAACTGCGGGCTATGAAGTTATGAGGGTCCTGGACAACCACCTCATCTTTACTGGTGGTTTCAATGCTGGTTACCATTCATGGAGTTGCACTTACACTCCTGCTGTGAAGTGAAACTCTTCAGTTACCTCCAACAAACATTATTTGTGATGCAGGTGCCTGACTTCCCCACTTACTTCCCTGCGGCTGCCAATAGGGAACCTACAATAATTGACTTTTTTCTTACTTCGCTGGCAGTGCTAATCCAATACATCGATGTCGTCACTGTTGGTTCTTCAGACCACTACCCTGTCACCGGACTGTTCCACTTCTCACTGTTCACTTGCCCGAAGGCAAACTGGACACTGTTCGATCAAAACATTTCTACTCACATCGTCACATCCACCTCGACTTTCCTCTCTGTTCTACCAATAAACTAGACCATCACACCCCGAGTTTACAATAGTCATCAAGGAGGCGGCTGTCTCCTCGATTCCGTTCATCCAAGATACTAACACTACGAAAATTCTTTATACTTAACTGCGAACTGCAATGGTCTTGAGAGATCACGACCACCGTATTTGACAAAGAACACATGTTCCCCTGCACCACCAGGGCTACACTCTAAATAGAGGAAGGTGCAAATAATGGTTCGGTGTTGGAAGGCCCTAGAAGCTGAGTGCTGTCTAGCCTCCCTTGCCTGCCATAACGACACCATCTGGGCATTCGTTCGTCGCATTAAGCCCAAACACACAATGAATCCACCGAATCGTGATGGAGAATGGTTTATACAAGATGGCTAGGAAACTTGAGGCTACCGGATATTTTTAAGGATATGTTGGCCGCAGAAGATGCTGCAGATGCTACCACTAATGTCGTTGATATAGCTCCTCTGCCTTTGCTCGACATACCGAATGTTTGGCTAGTTACGCCGGGTGGGTTGCGCTACCACTTATCGCAACTTAGAAAAAGTACCGCACCAGGGATGATGCAATTCCAAATGTGCTGTTATGCCACTTACCTAGAAAAGCACTGGTGTGCTGCACACACTTACTCGATTCTATACTTCAGTTTGGACATTTTCCTACCATCTAGAAACCCTGCCATAGTGGTGCCGATTCTGAAGTCCAATAAACAGCCAGATGACTCCACATTATATCATCCCATTTCCCCCCTCTCTTGCATAGGCAAATTTTCTAAATGTATCATTTTCCGATGTCTCCTACAGGTCGGTCGTGAATGAAAGGCAATTGCTTCCACATTTACAATTTGGCTTTCACCCATTTCGCTCTACTGCACACACATTGGCAAGAGTCACCAGGTTAGTTCATGAAGGATACTCCAGAAAACAGAGAAGTGGGAGTCTCCTTTTTGATTTGCAACATGCCTTCGACTCTAACCATCATGTCAAATTGTCGACAGTGCTTATGTCAACAGGAATCCACGCAACCTTCTGTGCCTGCTCTGGTCCTTTCTCACTCAACAGACATGCAGGGTTAATGTGGCTGTTACCCTCTCCAAGAACTTCCCAATAGGATGGGAGTCTCACAAGGCTCCATACTGAGCTCTCTTCTATTCGCCTTGTTCCTTCATCACATACCTGTACCATGCCGCATGAATCTCACAACGTATGCCGATGTCACCACGATCATCGCCCACAGTTACCGACGACGATCTATGTCACACATTACGAACAGCATACTGTATTCTTCAAAGATTCTTCATCTCTATGGGCATCAGTGATAGTACCCAGAAGACCATCATCGTATACTTCTCACACCTTTTGTATGAGAGCATCCTAAGCATCCAACTGACAGATACTGAGGTCGCATGACAATCCAGGGGAGGTATCTTGGTGTGTTACCAGACTCTGAACTCCGTTTTTATGACCTCATCCAGACTTCCATTGGCAAGGCCAAGGCGGCACTAAGGCAACTGGCTCCCGTCCTTAAGCCGCACACTACCTTCCCTCTGAAGACACTTATATGGATATGCAAAACCTATTTTTTGCCACTACTTACTTATGCCGCTCCCATCTGGATAACAGCATGGAAATCTACTTTCAGGTCACTGTTTACGGTGTACTACCAAGCACTCAGATTAATTCTTGGCCGGCCCGACTGACTCCTCAACACATCCTTCTCCAGGAGAAGGGGTCATTCACCCTCTTGGAGTACCTCCGAAGACAGAGAATTTCGTCCGACGACTAGAACAGCACCGCAACCCATTGATTCGACTCTTACAAGAACCAGTCTTGAATTATTCTCGTTTCAATTTCACCATATTACCGACTTCCAGCCTGAAAGGCTGTAAAGGGATCTTTCATGTCTCTTACTTGATTTCTACAGCATTTTCAGGATGCAACATCTTTGAAAATTTAAAGAGAAGACAATGTGGTTTTTTTTTCTGCGTTTCCCCCCACATCTGTGAGTATAACCCAAGGATGAATGGGCAGTCAATGACATCAAAGACTAGCCCAACAAACCATTAACCACTTAAACTGCAGGATAATGAAAAATATGAAATAAAGAACCTAATCCAAAACACCAACCACTGCACATGGGTTCACCCTACCTTTAGAGTAGATGACGCCACATCCACCATTTTGAAAATATGTAATTATTTTGCTATAAATATGAAAAAAAATTCTAAAAAACCAAAAATTAATAGTTCATGATAGGTAATTATTGATTCTATTGATTAATGTCCTTGGTTCGATCCTTACTTTAAACAAAAAAATAATATTTTAATTAAAATTACCAAAAAAAAAGTACAGGTTCAAAAAATTAAAACAACAAAAATACAAAAAAAATTACATAATTTCTACAAGTACAAACAAGTAAAGTTATAGCGTTTCTCATTCTCTAAAGGCTTCTTAAAAGGCAAAGCGAGTCCTTTGCATGCCTTGACATGTGTTTTCAGGACATCTCCACATGACAGTCGATTAAAAAACCACGTCCAGTTGGTAGCTAGGCCTGTATATTCAGTAGCCAGGCACGTAATCGGCAACCAGACACATTCAGTTTGTGGCCGACATGACCCGTTATCAGCCGCCAATCAGGTGCCTGGCTTCTGAATAGACATACCTAGCTACGAGCTACCAACTCAATGTGCCTTGCCACCTACTGTACGAGCACGACAGTTGTTCATCCCGGACAGCAGTGAAGATAATACAACAACAATTCCAAGTTTATTCACAATTATATAAGAAAAATGGTTAAATGAAAGTCAAATGAAAGTCAAATGAAAGTCAAATAAAAGTAAATTTTTCTTAAATCTTTTATTTAAATGGTACTCAATACATCCTGTTAAGAATGTTTCAAGGTCATTTATTTTAAAACAACTTTTGCATGCTCATATACATTGTATATGATTATTCCTCTTATATGCTACACACTACAATAATAGCATATAAAATTCATAGGTCCTTACTTGTACGTAATTCAGTTATATACATTAATAAGTCTTTGTGTTTCTTAGTGCAAAATAATTATGTACACCTCTCTTTCTATCAAAATACATGCAGTTAATACAACTAACATGCCTTTTTTAAACATTGTAAAGCACTGCAAAGCATCCTTCTCTGTAAGGTGGCACCGTTTATATTTGTCTCACAAAATATATAATTCAGCCTACTTGCTACTTACATATAATAAATATCACTTGTGTATTACATTTTATGTAATTTATAAACAATCACTTCACTAATCCTTATATAGTCGTTAAGGTACAAGGCTTTGTCTCATTGAAAAATAAAACCGCATAACATTTAAGGTACTGCAACATAGCTAAAAATAATTTGTAATTTAAAGTATAATTTACATTAGAATATGTGACAATAGTCAGAAATCTAAGCATTAATTTTTTTATTAATACAAACTTTTTAAAGGTTTATTCAGTAAACAAAAATTTAACAAAATCAGTAACAAAGATAAATAAATGGCATTTAACATTTCACAAAATTTGATTAGCATAAGAGATCAAAAAATAGAAACCCATAAATTATTTTTATGTAACTGTAAATAATTTAAATAATGCAGCCAATATTATTTTAGTTTTAAAAGTGTAAATAATGACTTTAAGTGTTGTCATTACTGAGACGTGCTTAGTATGCTTAGTGATACCACGCACCACAGTCAATGAAAAGTGGATACAAGAGCATTACCAATGATTCGCTGTACACACAGTCATTATGACATTTTGTTTTCTCACGAGTTTTCGAATGAGACCAGCAATCATTATAGAATATCAAATTTTGTGTGTGAAAGTGGGTGCATGAAATTATACACAGTTATAAAATTCAAAATTGTTGTAACGTTTAAGAGAATTTCTGGTGACCATCTCGTTTCCCCAAAAGGCATAACGCATATATATTTTGGTAAATATGTAAAAAAACACCTGTATTTTCTAAGCTGGTCTGGAATTTAGTGTCAGGTAAACAAACAACATTGCATTAAAACTGATAATTGTACGAAAATTGACTGCCCATTGTGTTCAGATCTCACTGTGCTGAGCGAATATGAACTCTGTTGATAATTGAATTACATGTTCCTAATAATGTCGTCCATTTTACTGAGAATTTTAAGATTCACTGATATAAAATACCCTCATTACAAAAACATGTTGAGGGCTGATCGCGCATTGCCGGTGATTTCGAGATGTTAACTATGGGCGCCACCACGTGGAAGGGCACGTGGACCCGGCGGAGTCTCTCACTCAGGGCGTGACGTAGCCCAAGTGGGGACGAGTTACCAGCCCTTTCTATCCTAGCTACCCAGACCTGGCCCGCTCTAGGCGTCGGGCACGCCACACTCCTAGACTCACTCACCACGTGATTAAATAAGTACTCACTTTATATTTATTCTCCAGATTTAATTTCACTAACACGTCTCTCTACACGCCCGTTACACGTTACACATTACACGGTTAAAAAGCCTGAGGCACGAATCGGTTTAGGTGAGGGCATGGTCCACACACGTGGCCATACTGCAAAGTATACTTATTACACGGTGATGAAAAACTCGACTGAGACAATTAATTAATTAAACAGCCCGCTGACCGAGAGCTGCCCCGAGGATGACGAACGAAAGCGATTTAAAAAGAATTAACGATACAGAAATTACTTGGTCAGTGATGAACAAAGGTTGAGGTCCCCGGGGTGCTGGCGCGTCTGCTCTCGGTCAGTGATGAAGATGGACTGGGCTGAGCTCATCGCTCGCAGGTGGCAACATGGCGCCCTTCGCGCCAACACAATTACCGTTACTGTATTCTACGACTCCGTGCCCCGGCGAAAGTTGAGTAAATTACAGATAAACATTAAAAATATATAAAAATTACTGACAATGGAAAGTTTGTTACTATTTACTTATTTAATGATAATTCATATAAAAGCATTCCTATCCTCGTCCAAGTCCGTGCCTGTTCGGGTCCGCCCGGGCAACGTCTATAGTTATTTAAGGTAACTTATTTAAATTAAAGAAACACAAGTAAACTACACAGCACTGGGGCGAAGATGGATGAAAACAAAAAGGGTTTACAAATAATATTAAAACGTAGCAAATTAGGGGTGCGGCGCACTGCAGCTAAGCGCCCTCTTGCCGGGCTAGACACACACGCACACACGCACGCACGAGCGGGAGGTTTGAATATAGATGGTGGTTGGGCGGTGTCGTATCGGGCTCAAAGGGGCCGCAGGCCCGGACGACGTCAATTGCCCCCTCCGAAAGTAGGCCGATATGACAGCGCCGTTTGACAGATGGTTGGGGGGCGTTGCCTGTGGTGTTTACGTCGCGCACTCCCACGTGGCAATGTTGATGTTTATGTTTGTGCGGGCAGGTGGCAATGTTGACATGACGGACGGACAAGCAATGTTTACACGATGGAAGGGCGAGCAATGTTTACATGATGGCGGCGAGCAATGTTTACAAAATGACAGTTGAGCAATGTTTACACTATGGGGGACGATACACACGGACAGAATGGGCGCTGGCTAACTAACCTTGTGGGTGGTGACCCACCAGTTGTCCCGAGCCCCAAATCTGCATCAGCTGCGGCTGCTGCGTGTGACAGCGCGGCGGTGGCCAGGGCGCCGGCCGGCAGGGCCGGCGGCGGCCAAGGTCAGGCGGCTCGTGGCAGGCGGGCAGCAAGCGCGGGCGGCGCTCGGCACGACCCGGCTCAGCCTCGCCGACAGGCGGGCGCTTCGCGGCCCGTCGTGACAGACGGGTGACAGGTGTCGAAGTCCGGGTGACGGTCACGTTCGGCGGTGGGACGGTCGGGCGTCCCGGCGTCGTGGCGTCGACCTGCATCGCGACAGGCGGATGTAGGGAGCTCAGGCGACTCTTCACGGTGCGGCGTCCCAATGTTGCCAACTTGCGACATTTGAGTGGCGTCTCGTGCGGCAGGGCACTTGACCGGTGTTCCGGTACTGCGGCGATCGGCGTCGGAATCGGGCGTCGTGGCGCCTCGGTCGATTCTGGCGTCGTGTCAGGTGGGCATGTAGGCGGCGTCAGCGTCGGCGTCGCGCGCGTCCGTCTCTTTCGGTCCGGTTCATCCGTCTGTGCCTCGAAGCCAGGCGGGCACAGAGGAGCAAATCCAGGCGGCGGGGCGGCGCTCAGGCGTCTCGGCGTCATGGCCCTGGACATCGTGTCGCAAAGCGTCCCGTTTGCTACTGCGCACTCTGGTGGCGGTGACGACGGCATGATGACGTCGAAGCCAGGTGGTG
The DNA here is from genome assembly GCF_032445375.1 of Bacillus rossius redtenbacheri. Taxonomy (NCBI): domain Eukaryota; kingdom Metazoa; phylum Arthropoda; class Insecta; order Phasmatodea; family Bacillidae; genus Bacillus; species Bacillus rossius. The sequence goes on along the minus strand of NC_086336.1, from coordinate 235,718 downwards.
GCGACAAGGTGACACGAAGCGTCGGCGTCGAGTCTGGTGGCGTCCGTGGCGAGTCGTGTGGCGGAGACGATGCGGGTTTCGCCGGAAATGACCTTGGTGGCGTCGGGACGGCGGTTCGGTGCGGTGGCGAGGTCATTCCGGCGTCGGGAGGTGTCTCCGACACGAGGCGGGTGCTGGACGGCGTATCAGACTGCGGCGGGACGGTCGTTGTCGGGCGTCGCTCGGTTGGCTTCGGCGAGTCAGGCGACATCATAGTCGGGATGAGTGGCGTCAGGTCGGCGAAACGAGGTCTTGCTGGCGATGATGCGTTTGGACCAGCGTCGGGAGACGTCAGGTCGACGAGAGGTGCCGAGGTTGGCGGCTCCAGGACAGGAGGTGGCGGAAGCGGAATTGTCGGCGTCGGGACGGCGAGCGTCGGCGTCGGGATAAGTGGCGTCGGGTCGACGAAACGCAGTGTGGCAGGCGGCGGCGGGATCGGACTTGTGTCGGGAGACATCAAGTCGATGAGCGTCGGCACGGCGGGCGTCGGGACGGCGGCCGTCGGCGTCGGGACGACGGGCGTGGGCGTCAGGACGACGGGCGTCTTTGTCAGAGCGGTAGGCGTCGGTAACGTAACACGTGGCGGTGCGGGTGACGTCAGGACGTACCTTCGTGGTGCTGGGGTCGGCGTCGTGCGTGAGGAGTCGGCTTGGTGCGGCGGTGACGTTCCGGCAACGGGCGGCGTCCTTGGCACGGGCTGCGTCGGCGAGTCGAGCAGCGTCTTTTCCGGCGTGGTTGGCGTCGGCGTGAGCGGAGTCGTTTTCGGCGTGGTTGGCGTCGGCGTGAGCGGCGTCTTTTTCGGCGTGAGTGGTGTCGGCGTGATCGGAGTCGGTGTCGGCGTGAGCGGCGTCGGCGTTTCGGGAAGCGTCGAGGCGTGTCGTGGAGGATTTTCCAGCGTCTCTGCCTCGTACTGCGCCTGGGTGGCTAGGTAGGCAGTGCACCGTGCGCACGTGAAGGTAAAAAACTTGCGCAGTACGGTCCATTCACGTTCGCCGATACAGCCACGATGCCACAGGCCGGCACATTCCTGGCAGCGGTATCCCTCGCTACTACCTCCGGGACACGACCTAGCTCCACATTTCGTCACGCCGTGTATGCGGTACTCCGTACAGTAGCCACACTCGTATCCGGCGGCGGTCCTGCCATGCAAGTCCCAACTCGGGCGGGGAAAGTAACACCCGATACACTCGTCCGGATACGGATACATGTCTACGCACGTGGTACTCTGCACACGAACAGTCCTCACGAACACATCAGCACTGTGTTACTTACTGCGCTCGGAGTCCGTTGTTTGTGCGCGGATTCCTGGAAGCGTGCGCCCGGCTGGTCACGTGGCCGGCGCGCCAGAGTCCCGCTATGCGCTCCGCGCGAACAATAGTTCCAGCGCGAACTTTAGTTCCGCGCGCTCCGCGTAACAACCGCCTATCTCACACGCTCGTACAGGTCTGGTTTTCGCGGAAGATGTAACTCGCCCCACGTTGGGCGCCATTTGAGGGCTGATCGCGCATTGCCGGTGATTTCGAGATGTTAACTATGGGCGCCACCACGTGGAAGGGCACGTGGACCCGGCGGAGTCTCTCACTCAGGGCGTGACGTAGCCCAAGTGGGGACGAGTTACCAGCCCTTTCTATCCTAGCTACCCAGACCTGGCCCGCTCTAGGCGTCGGGCACGCCACACTCCTAGACTCACTCACCACGTGATTAAATAAGTACTCACTTTATATTTATTCTCCAGATTTAATTTCACTAACACGTCTCTCTACACGCCCGTTACACGTTACACATTACACGGTTAAAAAGCCTGAGGCACGAATCGGTTTAGGTGAGGGCATGGTCCACACACGTGGCCATACTGCAAAGTATACTTATTACACGGTGATGAAAAACTCGACTGAGACAATTAATTAATTAAACAGCCCGCTGACCGAGAGCTGCCCCGAGGATGACGAACGAAAGCGATTTAAAAAGAATTAACGATACAGAAATTACTTGGTCAGTGATGAACAAAGGTTGAGGTCCCCGGGGTGCTGGCGCGTCTGCTCTCGGTCAGTGATGAAGATGGACTGGGCTGAGCTCATCGCTCGCAGGTGGCAACATGGCGCCCTTCGCGCCAACACAATTACCGTTACTGTATTCTACGACTCCGTGCCCCGGCGAAAGTTGAGTAAATTACAGATAAACATTAAAAATATATAAAAATTACTGACAATGGAAAGTTTGTTACTATTTACTTATTTAATGATAATTCATATAAAAGCATTCCTATCCTCGTCCAAGTCCGTGCCTGTTCGGGTCCGCCCGGGCAACGTCTATAGTTATTTAAGGTAACTTATTTAAATTAAAGAAACACAAGTAAACTACACAGCACTGGGGCGAAGATGGATGAAAACAAAAAGGGTTTACAAATAATATTAAAACGTAGCAAATTAGGGGTGCGGCGCACTGCAGCTAAGCGCCCTCTTGCCGGGCTAGACACACACGCACACACGCACGCACGAGCGGGAGGTTTGAATATAGATGGTGGTTGGGCGGTGTCGTATCGGGCTCAAAGGGGCCGCAGGCCCGGACGACGTCAATGTAAAACAACAGTACATGACGAAAAGTTGTTGAACACCACAGACAGTGTTATGTTAAGTGAAGGTTACTGAAGACTGCATTGTTCTGCACAACTGACAGGGGCACTGCCCCAAAGCCTGTTGCTCAGTTTCAGCATGCTGGCTGTTTTGCATTATGGAATTCAAAACCAAGCCCTTTCCTAAGAAGTTTTGCAGTAGCGGATCCAGAGGGGGGGCTAAGGGGCTCAAGCCCCCTTCAAAAGCATCTGGGTCCACTATTGTTTTAGTGTTTGCCTTGATAAAGCCTAGCCTGAGCTGGGTCAAGCCCCTCCCAAACCAAAATCCTAGATCCGCCACTGAAGTTTTGTATTTTCTTTTTGAAATAAAGATGTGTGCATGCACTTCTATAAGGGCATTATGTTGGAATATAAATATATATTGGACATTAAATTGTAAATAAGAGTTTTGAATACTTCATAACATTTTTTTAACTGCATCATTAATGTGTAAATCATCGAAAATATATGTTTTACAAACATTTGCTGCTGATATTTTTACGTGTTTCTGCGCTGTACAATAAAAATTTATTTTTACTATGTAGTAACCATTATTACATTTCGTCTTCAGTTTTATTGTGCAAGAGAAATATTGTATTTGTGAATATTCTATATGTTTAATTACAGTAGTTAAATATTTTTAAAATGTTGTTTGGAGTAAAATAAAAAAATAAATAATTTAAGTTTAAAAATATTTTCTTACAATAAATATTAATTGGTCTACTTTAAAATTTCTAGAATATAATATTTCAAATAACAGAAACATGTTACATTATTTAAAAAAACTCAAAAAGTGAAAATAAAAAACTAATTATGGACTACAAATACAGTTGTTATGGTACTTTTTAAGAAATTATGAAGAAATAGGTATACTTTAAAGCTGCATAATTAGACCATTTTCATTACAGTTTATAGTAAAACCACAGTTCAGAGACCTTTCAATTTTTTTAGAAACTATCTTTTTTATAAATTTGTACTTGTTTTAAAGCAGATTGAATTGCCATTATTTAAAGAAAATATAGAAAATATATAAGTAATAGAGTGAATGGTTTAGTAACATTTTTAACAAGAGCTATAGTTATTAACTTTTATAATCTTTAACAAGAAAACATTGAAGTGTATTTATTATATAAAACAACACAACAAAACTGTTATTTCGTTATTTCAATCCTGAGTATTTTCAGCTCTATTTAAGAAATAGTTTTTCTTAGTAACTATTCAATAATTTATTAATGCGAAAATATTTTGCTTAGAAAATTTAAACACATATCAGATTATAAGACAAAACATGATAAAGATTTATATGAGACTTGAACTTAAACAGAGATCATAATTATGCAAAGCCAATAATATGACTTCGCTTGATAAAAGTCTGATAAGAGTCTATATAAATTCAAAATTAAGAAAAAACTACATAAAAAAAAAGACACAAAAATGAAAAAATACATTGTACTAAAGCTGCGGCAATTAATTTGTCACTATCAAAACGGTGCAAACGTCATCAACATTGTTTTACTTTTTTTTTCTTCTCAAAAATTGGCTATAGCGTGGTTCCATACTTGTTACAGTAGGCTACAGTTAAAAAATAATCCGAAGATAGAAAAGCTATCGAAGAGTCGGAGACAGGAACAGAGTGACTGCTACAAGTGCGCCAGGATCTCCATCTCGCCGTCCAGAGGCTGCGGCGCGCAGCTGCTGGAGCCGGACACCGTCACGATCACCGGGCTCGCCTCGGCGTCGCTCTGCACGATGGTCACCACGTGGCCCCGCGGCTTGGAGCCCTTGCTCAGCGAGACGGCCAGAGAGTCGTCCTGCGGCGCCAGCTTGAAGCCGTCCGCACCCGTCACGCTGATCACGCTCACCACGGCGCCCGGCTCCGGCTCGCGGCTGTGCTGTGTGGCCGGGCGCGCCCCGGGCCGCGAGCTGGCCCTGGAGCAGTAGCTGGGCGGCCGGCTGTCCCCGGGCGCCTCCCCGCGCCGCAGCCCCAGCGGCGCCCTGCAACCACCACCCACGCTGCACCCCTGTGTAGCAGGCGCCCCACCTCGCCCCGCCCACAGCCGCGCAGTGGAGGGGGTAGCCACGTGACCTCCCTCCCCTCGCCGCAGCCCCAGCGGCGCCCTGCAACCAGCACCCGCGCTGCACCCCTGTGTAGCAGGCGCCCCACCTCGCCCCGCCCACAGCCGCGCAGTGGAGGGGGTAGCCACGTGACCTCCCTCCCCTCCGACCATCCAGAGCGGAGTAGGAGAGACCACGAGCTTCTGGATGGTCGGAGAACATACGGGAAGGCGACCCGAGGGGTATATAAACCCCCGAAGACCTGCCGCCGCCCTGCCTCGACCGCCACTCTGCCCCAACAAACACAGAAGTCCGGTATGGGACTTAACCTCTGCGAAGGGTAAGACGGACTTAGATATTTCTCGTCGTCAGTCGGACTTTGCCCATTTCGCAAAAAGCAATGCCGGAGGACGAGATAACCAGCGACTAAGGAAACTGCAAAATATTCACTAAAGTATACAAGAAACCGACAAATACAGGTCAAAACCTGTACTTCAATTCCAACAATCCAGACAATCACCAAAAATGGCATAAATCAGGCTCAAAATAACCGAAGCGAAACAATATATTCCGACAAAAAATCAGTTGCCAATAAACAAAATCCCTAAAAACACGAGGTCCAAGAAAATGGTCACCAACCAAGCATCTTAAAACAGCACATGAAAACCAACAATTCCCACATCACTGAACAAAAACGGCCGAAAAAACCAAGAGGTATATAGTTCTTCCCTATGGCCGTGGCTTCTCTCTGAAGCAATAAGATGACTGGGAAACAAAACACTTCTGAAGAACAGTTTTCAACTGCAATTTCAAAATCTAAAGAATGACCACAAGAGTAAAATCAGCCACATCCAAATGTCAATGTGAGAACTGTGTTTATCAGATACACAGTTAATATGAATGCATGTACATGGAATAAAATGACAGATCCCTTCAGCACTCATTAAAGAGCACAAAAGCAACATACAGAAGGGTGACAGGACATGCCTACTGTGTTCATATCTACTGGGGAGATCTATTTGTCGCGGTGTTGACCAATGGTTTTGTGCATCAGTATTTAATGTTCTTGTTGTAACTGTTTCGACGAAAACAGCCGAGTGCCCGCCCACTGTGTTAGTTTTCGCTGTCATATTTTTCTCACTAAATTCCTTCTACGGAATTGTGAGTGTGGACTAGGCATTTAACTTGTGACTCTTTCTCCATCTGTTTACGTATTAATATTTGTTGTCCCTTAGTGAGGGTTTTCTGTGACATACAGTGAAACCCACCCATGGCTTAAGTCCATAAAATTGTTTAACGTAAATTTTCCACATTTAAGAATTATTCAAAGACAGGTGTATGAAGTATTTTCAGTATACAATAAGTACAAACAATATTTAAGTATGATTATTCACTTCCAACAAACTACATTTACAATGCCATTTATTTGTTTCGAATGACGTTCCAACCAAAAACAAAATATTAAATTATATTCATATTTAAGTACACTCAAAACTAAAATTCAACGAAGGTTAGATATTTTTTTTAATAATATAAAAAAATTAAACCAAGAAATCACTTCATCTTCTCCACACAGTGAATATAATATACATAACGAAGCATTGGTGCGACCAAATGTCATTAAAAAAAAAAGATCTTACTAAACCCAACCAAGTTTTTCAATTCAGGATATTCGCTATCGCCGTGGTGTCGTGTCACAGCTCGGCCTACTAGCCTGGAGGGCTGGGAGGTGGATGCACTTCTGTGTGTTCACGAGCTCTCTGGGTTCCAGGGACCCCACAGATGCCACAGACTGACAGGCGCCATAAAGTACCCACTGGCGGAGTTTCTCCTCCAGTCTAATCCAGGTTAGCTGCCCGCTGGAGGCAGGGAGGGGGGGGGGGGAGAGTCTCCCGTTGTAGCGTCTCTCCGCGACCACTTTCAAGTCGCGATGAAATGGTGTATCCAGTTGCCCGCGCCCGGCAGGCCAGGCCAAACCAGTTCTGCCTGGCGCTGGTCCACCACAGATGACTGCGCGCTACGGACTGGCTTCCCGCTGCTTAGTTCCCCACCACAGAAAACCAATATACAGGCATTCGCAATCCATCCTATATGAAAAAACTCGCCGAGAAAAATCTATCTAGCACAAGCAAGCATTTATACAGTACGAATAAATGTTCCTCGAGAAAACGAAGGAAAAAAAAAAATGAATTCCCCATACACCAGCTCTAAATTATATAGAACCACCACACTCACACGTTAGCATGCGCATGCACTGCACCACTCGATATGACTCGAGAAACGAAAGAAAAAAAAACGAGAGTTCATTTTCTCAGTTACCAAAAAAGTAACTTTAAATATCCAAATAAAAAAGTCTACAATGCAATGCAAACATTGGTAATGCCTACAGAATACACACACACAGAAGAGTACAAATATAGATAATACTAGGAGGCATTATCATAGAATCCACGAATATCGTAGGAAAGTCTCGAACCTAAGACCTCTCGACAGAGAGGCTACCAACTCTTTCACCTGCAACTCCCCACTGGAGAAGTAACATACACCTCTAGGCAAGGCTGCAATATATATAGTGAAGCTGTTATATGTTGACATGAAATATACATACCTCTCGGAATAAGGGAAACAGAAGTGTTGAAAGCAAACGTGATGGGAAAAAAAAGTTGAAAAATATCATAGAAATCGTCACGCCAGCGAAATAGCGACAAAAGTTAAACCAGAGAGTAACGTATCTAATATTCTCATACATACACAATCTAAGGCCATTCGTTTCTTCAACTAAAGACTGGAGAAAGCGCGCTCGAAATGTACAATACCAGAAATATGTAATCCCCCCGGCGAGGAAATATTTCTCTTTTATCTGCAAGATGACAAATCGATATAAATCAAAGCTAAAATAAAACTTGTTCTGTTTCAATAATTATACTTCATTATTGGGCAACCATAAGGGTAACTGTATGCAATAACGCCATGGCTACAATAAGGCCTTTGTGTTTCTAGCGCTCGTACGTTGCTCCCACTCCTGTGTGGGGCAGTAGTAATCCTCACTAGATGAGGATTTAATCGAGTCATAACAGTTTTGAAAGTTGGTCACACAGGAATTTATGAAACTCTTCAGAAACTGCATTATTGCTACTAGCAGGTAATTTTAGATAATAAAATTTAAGTTGTTTTTAAATTATTGGCTCTATGTTAAGAATTTTATTGCTACGAATCTCGTACTTGACGCATATATATTTGACATGCCAGTAAAAACAAGCACTGCAAAGAAAATCAGAAAAAAATTAAGTAGTATAGGATAGCTGGTCCGGGTACAGATTCCAGGATGTATATTGTGGATGGGGTCAATGACCGACCGCTCTGACGTCACGACGGCCATTTTTGGTGTAAAATTTCAACAAAATTCTTCAAAAATGACTCAAAATAACGCAAAATTCTTTTAAAATGTCCCTATTTCGAGGGGAAAATTCCCCTTTTTAGGGAAAAAATTTCCCATATTTTCCTTTAAAAATTCAAACTAGAAGCCAGGTATATCTGCACTGGCACTCGGGATAAGGCTCACCTCAGCATGCCGCCCACATGGGAACGGTAGGTGGGCGGCGGTGACACAGTGTGACCCCCCGGGTGGTGGTCCACTAGCAGCTAGATGTAAGCCAGCCAGGTATATCTGCACTGGCACTCGGGATAAGGCTCACCTCAGCATGCCGCCCACATGGGAACGGTAGGTGGGCGGCGGTGACACAGTGTGACCCCCCGGGTGGTGGTCCACTAGCAGCTAGATGTAAGCCAGCCAGGTATATCTGCACTGGCACTCGGGATAAGGCTCACCTCAGCATGCCGCCCACATGGGAATGGTAGGTGGGCGGCGGTGACACAGTGTGACCCCCCGGGTGGTGGTCCACTAGCAGCTAGATGTAAGCCAGCCAGGTATATCTGCACTGGCACTCGGGATAAGGCTCACCTCAGCATGCCGCCCACATGGGAACGGTAGGTGGGCGGCGGTGACACAGTGTGACCCCCCGGGTGGTGGTCCACTAGCAGCTAGATGTAAGCCAGCCAGGTATATCTGCACTGGCACTCGGGATAAGGCTCACCTCAGCATGCCGCCCACATGGGAACGGTAGGTGGGCGGCGGTGACACAGTGTGACCCCCCGGGTGGTGGTCCACTAGCAGCTAGATGTAAGCCAGCCAGGTATATCTGCACTGGCACTCGGGATAAGGCTCACCTCAGCATGCCGCCCACATGGGAACGGTAGGTGGGCGGCGGTGACACCGTGTGACCCCCCGGGTGGTGGTCCACTAGCAGCTAGATGTAAGCCAGCCAGGTATATCTGCACTGGCACTCGGGATAAGGCTCACCTCAGCATGCCGCCCACATGGGAACGGTAGGTGGGCGGCGGTGACACAGTGTGACCCCCCGGGTGGTGGTCCACTAGCAGCTAGATGTAAGCCAGCCAGGTATATCTGCACTGGCACTCGGGATAAGGCTCACCTCAGCATGCCGCCCACATGGGAACGGTAGGTGGGCGGCGGTGACACCGTGTGACCCCCCGGGTGGCGGTCCAGGAGCAGAAGTCTCAGGCGGTACTCCTGCATGGACGCCTGGTAGGATGGCGGCGGCGGCCTGTACTGGAACTCCGGGTACATCATCGCTGCAACAAGCACAAGCCCCCTGAAGAAGGAAAGTCACGTGCCTTCCGGGCTGCGACTCTTGTGTGGCCGAGCTCTCAGTCGTACTTCGACGGCACCATCTCCTCTAAGGACTTGCTAATTGTAACTGCCTGGCAGTGAACACTTTAATATAAGGTCCACTGCTGGAGGAGGAACATGAATCTAGTGTGCAGCTTATTAGTATGCTTTTTCGGAGGACTGTCTACGAGACAGTTGACTTTTTTGATACCTTTTTTCCTTTCACTTTGTATATGCTTGTAAATTTGATTTAAAAAATGTTAATGCAGGATTGTATTTTGCAAATGCTGTTAAATTCGTTTTGAAACAATCTGGTGCTGGTTAAAAGTCGTTTGGCTTTTAAGGATAGCGCAGGCACCGCGAATTACGCAACGTGGCTCGAGACCTGGAGGAATTCAGGCATCACATTCACGGAGATTTAGAATTCTTCGAAGGTTTGGAAAATGAAATTGCTGTTTTGAGAAGATATATTTTAAATGTGGTAGACCCGTTTAATCTGTATCGGCATTAATAACTAGAAACAAAATATCGTTTTACAAAATCCAATATTATTGCAACATTTGGATAAGTTTGGCAAAATTGTACTGGTTAGTTTTTTCATGATTACTTTTCTATATTTGCTTAGAAAATTAGAAACTAAACCTTTCTGATCGGAAGTAGATGCTACATTTTTAGGTCACGCATGCATTGTTACCAAAGCTATATTTACATGTACCTTAAATAAATAAACAAGCCCAGTATTTTTGGCGGAACACCGGATAAAACACAATCGGAAAGAGATAGGGCACTTTCTCGCAACACGCACTCTAAGCAGTTCATATGAGAAAATGTTGTGCAGTTTTACCATATCGCTGTAGAAAGCGGATGGGAACAGGCAACCAGCTTACAGTCTCTCGAAAGGTGATTATGAAATACGAAAGGTGAAGAGGCTGCAGGGTGTATAAGAAGAAACAGCACTTTGGAAGGATGACTGTGAGGTCGGCCCGACATGAACAGCAGCCTCTGGGAGGCCTGAGCAGGGGAACGCAGGGTCACTAAGACCAGCGAGGCCAGGCAGAACATGAGACAAGGCCGGAACCTGCACACTCTGCTCTAACTGCTCCAGTTGCTCCAACTGACTACATTTGGTCTAACTTCACTTGGCTTCAAATGCTCCAAATGCTCCAAATGCTCCAAATGTTCCAAATGCTCCAAATGCTCCAAATGAATTTGGCTCCAATGACTCCAACTTATCCAACTACATTTGTCTCCAACTGCTCCAATGTCTTCAACTGCTTCAATTTATCCAACTGTATTTGACTCTAAGTGAGTTCAATTGCATTTTGTTTGAACTTGCCTCGATTTTGGAATGACTTAGTTATTACTCTCTATTTTGTTAAAAATTGGTGATTATTTTTATATCTTTAAGATAGAAGCACAAACATCTTAGAGGCTCCCCAAGCATATCATGTATGGCAGGAAGGCAATCGTGGATTATGAGCCCCGATGCCACGCCGCTCACCGTGATCAGCTCAATGCCACTCACCTGCGTAGGGGTGGTGGGGGCGTCCATACGAGGGTGGCAGACGAGGCACGAACCTCCTGTTCGGTTCAGCGTCGGCCTCTGAGCTGCTGCCCAGACCCAACATGGAGCGGCAGGAAGGGGCATCGTGTGCCGTGAGCCGCCACGCCACACCGCTCACTGTGATCAGCACAATGCCAACGCCTGCAAAAACCATAAGGCGACAATGTAACATTGTCATATGTTTTTCATTACTCACAAATGTGATCAATTCTCTTGTGAGAATATAATTGAGGGTTTTAGCAGTCTTCCAGTCGTAACTGCAGTGGCGCAGACTATTGCTCGCTGTGTCAACAATCTGCCATCTCACTTGCTAATTATAGTCACTAATCAAGAAAATCGAGTGTTGACCCGAGTTCGATAATTAAAGAGAAGAACGATGAAATGCTGAGGATTGCTTAGGATTCAGTGTGACAAGGTTATATTGTGTGACTCAGCAGCGCACTCTAGATGGTGAGTGTCATGTGGCACTAGCGCTCCTAGTAGCAAGCATTAAAGACAAAGATGGTGGTTGTACACTCTTTCAGATGACTTGTACTATATGCGACACTAGTATTTAAATAAAAGCTGAAAGATCAACCTTTAACAGGTTTTGCTATTAATAAAAATATATTACTATTTCGAATAGCGATAGATATAGATATATATATATATATAGATAAATATATCTATTTTATTTGGTTCTAAGTCTTATATATATATCTCGATGACCATGTGGTCAAAGGCCTAAGTTTTTAAATGGGTTCAACAGTTTGATCCCTAGCTACCGGAATCAGGATTTTATAAAACTATTTAAAATAATAAATCTGAGACTTGAGCGCTCCAGGCACCAGCGCCTGCCTGCGACATCTCACGCCTGGGGCGACACGGCAGTGCTGTCTGTGGCCTGCCAAGCCTTCAGTAGCCTGGGGCAGGGAGTGTGTCATCTGCTCCGGCAATAATAGGGGTTTGGCAACCAGTTGTTTGGATTCATTATGGTCGTTGTGCATCACCTACCTCTCGACGTCCCGATTCTCCTGATACCACACTGGCTGCCCTACATGACTACAGGTAAATGGAATGAGGGAACTTCAAAATGGTGGCCGGGAAAGCATTGCGATTGATGGTGATGGCAGATCAAGCACTACGTTCAGGAACTTGAATGTAGCACTATTCTGTAGTTTTAATCACTAGTACATTACTAGCACAATCTACACAATGCATACCTACTATTAATAACTATTTACAGGCATACTTGGGAAATTATTTATTTTTCTGAGGACTTATACATCTATGAAGATTGATGAGGTAAAGTCGTCCAAGATAATTGTCACGGTCATCTAAGATGGCAGCGGCGAATTCCAAATTCCAACGTTCAATCTGGTGTTCCACAATAACCCAAATAACATGTTTAGGGATTTACATGTTAAACTAGAACTTTACAGTGTAAACAAGGCCTCTCTCTGAGTAAGAATTGGTTTCACCTAATTTTTTTTTTTATGAAAAAAAAAAGGGATATTTTCATCTCCGAAAAAGGAAATTTTTCCCCGAAATAGAGAAATTTCGTGGTATAAATGAGAGAATTTAAGGTGTTTTAGGAGGTGAAAAAGGAATTTAAGAGTTCAAAGTCATCCAGAAGCTCCCGACTGTCAACCCTACAACCCAGTGTTCCTATACCAGCTACATACACCTAATAATGAAGTCTTAAGGACATTGCTGCCTAGTGGAAAAGCGTTGCCTGCAAGTGACTAACCGATAATGAGCAGAAACAAGGTTAAGTACTCGTGGTCATTCCTAATGGTGTCCAGCACTATGTCATGCATACCCACAAGGACTCAGTAATCACTAGGAAGGACACAGTGAGGTTCTATCTTGGCATCCAGAACTGTATCACCCAAGATCTGAAGAAATCCACCGAAAGTCTAACCGAAACTGAACAAGTAGAGGGGTAAAGGTTTTCTCGGCTGGTAGTCATCATACCACCAGGTAGGTGCAGCAGACACCCAATAGAGACTCACCGCTCATAAGGAAGGACACAATGACGGGCTAGCAACTACTGGTTCTCATAGAAACTAGCACCACGCCACCCAGGCAGGTGCAGCAGATACCCACAAGGGACTCACCGCTCATAAAGGACACAATGATGGGTTAGCAGCTACTACGCTACCCAGGTAGGTGCAGCAGACACACGACAGTGACTCACCGATCATGAGCAGTGACACTGTGAGGTGTTCGCGGCCACTGGTCCTCATGGCGCCCAGCACTGTGCCGACCACTGCACAGCAGATCCCCACGAAGGCTATCATCACAATGAACCACCTGATGGATACTGTCTGTGTCACGACTACACCACAACATGACTTGGGTTCTTCTTCCGGAGAGTAGTGGTGCCCCCGCGGTGACCTTTGAGACCTGCAACACAGGTGTTCGGTGCTTGTATTCACACCTACAGGGACACACTTAAGTACATGTCAGCAGAGTGGCCACATTGTACATCATGATGATGCAGCTTGTACCATGAAATACAGGTCTACTTAAAGTCACATGGATGTCAGCAGCACAAAGATACACACACACCAGTATGTGTGTGTGTTTCTGCATATGTGTGTGAGTGATTGCAAGTAGTATAGGAATGACGGTCCGGGCGCAGGCGCCAGGCGCTGGTGCCGGTGCCGGTGTCCGCCATCTTGGATTGTGACGTCACGGCGGCCATCTTGGATGGTTGTGACCTTGACCTTTGACCTTGACCTTGAATTTGATCCTCAAAAATCGCCAAAATCCGCCAAAATTGGGCAAAATTTGCCCAAAATTCCTCAAAAATCGCCAAAATTTCCATTTATGTGGAAAAAAGTTCCGCCAAAAAATCTCAAAAAATTCCACAAATTAAAAATTTCTCATTTCGAGGGAAAAATTTCCCGTTTCGAGGGAAAAATTCCCGTTTTTAGTCCTTAAAAATCCCAGCGGCTGAAAATTCCTAAAACTGGCTTAAGCATCCTTAACTCAAGCCTCAGTTAAGCCATTTCTAGGAATAAGGATACCATGACCGCCATCTTTAATTATGACGTCATCGTTACAATTTCCGTTACGGCCGCCATCTTTAAATTTATTATCCGATTTTAATGAAAAAAAATTTAAAATTCATAAAACAAATTAAATAATAAAATTTTTAATAAAATATTTAAAAAACAAACATTTACGACACGGAGCTCGGAGTCCTCGGTTCGAACCCGACGAGTGGAAAAAAAATAAAAATGGCGACCGATCCTTCCCCCGAGGTGGCTGCAGGCAGACTGACTCCCACCACTTTTTATCATCATCTAGTATGACGTCATGGCCGCCATCTTGTCTTCGATGCTGGAAGCCATCATCATTGTATCGTCGGCTAGAGTGCGCCGATGACATGTTAGTTTAATTCGTATCCGCAAGAGTGCAGTAATCATTTATTACTGTGACATCCGCCATCTTGTCATTTGGCCGCCATCTTGAAAATCCGTAATTATTTAGCTAGAAATTCGGGAAAAGTTCCAAAATTCATTAAATAAATCACTCATTAATTTACATATTGATTCGATCGATTCCCGTCCTCGGTTCGATACCCGATCGTTGCAATAATGTTTAATCTTATGTAAAAAAAATAATTTAAATAAACCATGTTCAACATTCTTAAAGAGACTTTAAATCCTCTACTACCACCATCCTATCAGACATCAAGACCACCATATTGGAAATGTGTAATTTTAATGCTAGAGATCCGGGAAAAAGTTCAGAAATCATTAAATAAATTTCCGATCAATATACTGATTAATTAGATCGACTAAGATCCTTGGTACGATCTAGGATGATGCAAAAAAAATTAAATATATCATCAATTTAACATAATAGTAACAGGTTCGAGGAATTAAACACCGCAAGTTCTTTTACAAACATAATATTTATTACATAATTTCTATTCTACTACAGGATCACTTACGAAAGCCAACAATCTTATAATCATTTAGTTCCGCAGCGGTGTGAAATGACTAATTCTTAGCTCCAATCGGTTTATACTAGACAGAGTCCAGCCAGAACCTTTACAGACATAGTCCACCTCTTCTTGACAGAGTTTCTGAATACCGTTTTTAACAGTTTGCTTCACATCGTTAGAACTGTAAATTACTGCAGCAGATGTCTTGAATGCACACTTCTTCACTTCGTCATCGAACGGATATGGCTTTCCATATATACAGTCCAACCACAAGTTATATTTCAAAGGTCCGTTTGTTGCTACATCATCAGTAAGCTGATTGATTATCTTCTGTCTGATATCGTCAAGAAAATTACAAATGTCCTTCGACTCACCGAACGTATTTAGATAATAGTAGTCTTTCAACGTTCCACGAAATGCAGACTGCGCCAAGTAGAAGCCATTATCGTTCACTTGTAATGCTACGAACACAGTCTTAGGTTTAGTTCCATGTTCATACGTCATAACAATCGGCTGCTGGGCATCTGTTTTTTTGGTTGTACGCTTTCGTGTCTCCAATCTAAAGCGAGGAGTCGAAATGTCGGCAGGTAGTTCAGCAGTAGGAGCACAGACTCCACCTTTACATTTTTTCGCATGATGTCGCAAACTGTCAATTCGAGTAAACCATTTAAGGCACTCATCACATCGAAACTTCATGCGAGAAGGATTCTTCGCGCATTTGCTCCGCTCATGTCTTCGTGCATCATGGTAAAATGCGAACGACGTATCACAGTAGCTGCAAGGATACCGTGGTGAATAAGACGATCCTTTCAGACCCGATCCAGATACAGGCGTTGCAACAGTAGTACCATTTCCAGGCATTCTCTTATGCACATCGATGCATCGTTGTTGCGCCGAAACCTTTACTTTCTGCCGCACAGCAGGACCTTTGCATGCCTTCATGTGCGTTTTCATATTATCTTTTCTGGCAAACTGCTTATGACATTTCTCACAAACAAACATTTTACGATATAGGTTCTTGGCACATTCGCTCCTCTCGTGTCGCCGAGCATTGCTGTTGTTTGAGAAAATCTTGTCACAGTAACAGCACCGATGTTCGCTAGTTGTCAAATCAGCATCCATTGAAGTCTCCATCGAGGTCGTATCGTCGATCGTCGTGGTTTCCTGCACATCCAGCTCAGTAGTCATTAAGCTATCTTCTGCTGGTGGTATCACATCTGTTGAAATCTCCTCCAATGTTGACATCGTCGTCGTTGCCAACGGGATCTGCTCCACCATTGTCGTCACTGTCGTCAAGGTTCCCGTAGACGATGATACAACGTCCATCGAGTTCGGCGTTAAAGTCGGTAAATATGCCATCGAGTTCTCAAGAACAGGTAATTACGCGACTTATTCACCAGATGAAATAATCTAGGTGATCCTTACACCGTCGACGACAGTAACAAACTGAGCGACCTGCTGTCTAGGACTCGCTTATATACATGCACCGGATGGAATAATACGCAAGTCAAATCAAGAACCACTTACTATAATACCAGAGTCAAAACAACATTAAAAATAGAAGGACCATCAACGAAAAGGCAGCACATTTGGAAGCACCGACAACGAAAAGGCAGCACCGACAACGAAAAGGCAGCACCGACAACGAAAAGGCAGCACCGACAACGAAAAGGCAGCACATTTGGAAGCACCGACAACGAAAAGGCAGCAGCGACAACGAAAAGGCAGCACATTTGGAAGCACCGACAACGAAAAGGCAGCACCGACAACGAAAAGGCAGCACATTTGGAAGCACCGACAACGAAAAGGCAGCACCGACAACGAAAAGGCAGCACATTTGGAAGCACCGACAAAGAAAAGGCAGCACCGCCAACGAAAAGGAAGCACATTTGGAAGCACCGACAAAGAAAAGGCAGCACCGCCAACGAAAAGGAAGCACATTTGGAAGCACCGACAACGAAAAGGCAGCACCGCCAAAAGAAAAGACAGCACATTTGGAAGCACCGACAACGAAAAGGAAGCACCATCAACGAAAAGGCCGCACCGCCAACGAAAAGGAAGCACATTTGGAAGCACCGGCAAAGAAAAGGCAGCACCGCCCACGAAAAGGAAGCACATTTGGAAGCACCGACAAAGAAAAGGCAGCACCGCCAACGAAAAGGCAGCACATTTGGAAGCACCGACAACGAAAAGGCAGCACCGACAACGAAAAGGCAGCACCGACAACGAAAAGGCAGCACCGACAACGAAAAGGCAGCACATTTGGAAGCACCGACAACGAAAAGGCAGCAGCGACAACGAAAAGGAAGCACATTTGGAAGCACCGACAACGAAAAGGCAGCACCATCGACGAAAAGGAAGCACATTAATTTGTCATTGACTGCAATATTCATTGGTTCCAATATTCATTGGCTCCAATATTCATTGGCTCCAATATTCAATGGCTCCAATATTCATTGACTCCAATATTCATTGGCTCCATCAGTCATTGACACCTACAGTCTTTTGGTTCCAAAAGTCTTTTGGCCCCAAATATATTAGGCTAGAATTCTTCGAGTCTAAGAGACTATGAGACCACATGGCTACGAGTCTAAAATGATCTAGCTGGTTACGAGTTATACATGGCTTGCGAGGCTACAGAGCTACGAAGTTTCTAGTACACAGGTTTACATGACTGCGAGGATACAGGACTACAAGTCTGCAAGAGTACTTGACTACGAAGGTACTCGTCTACATGACTCCAGTTACCGCATCTGTCTTCGACAGAATTTTCTCTTTTGCTCCAACTGCTCCATCAGCATTATGTTATAAGATTACAAGGCCTCTTGCTTACGTAGCTTCAAGTCTACGAGCCTCCAATGCATCATGACTACGAGACTACGAGCCATGAGGTTACGAGTCTATGCGATTGCGAGTCTTCTAGGTTACGTGATCGCGAGGCTATAGGACTACGAAGCTTCCAGAACGCATGGTTACGAGACTGCGAGGCTACAATTCTACGAGGTCCCAAGACATCCTGGCTACGCGACTACGAGCCATGAGGTTACGAGACTACGTGACTACGAATCTTCAAGTTTACGAGACTGCGAGGCTACAGAGCTACGAAGCCTCTAGAAAACGAGTTTACGTGACTGCAGGGATACAGGAATACAAGTTTGCATGAGTTCTTGACTACGAAGCTACTCGTCTACAAGGCTCCAATTGACACATCTGTCTTCGATGGAATTTTCTCTTTTGCTACATCTACGCCATCAGCATTATGTTATAAGATTACAAAGCTACTTGCTTACGTAGCTTCAAGTCTACGAGGCTCCAATACATCATGACTAAGAGACTACGAGCCATGAGGTTACGAGACTATGCGATTGCAAGTCTTCAAGGTTACGTCATCGCGAGGCTATAGGACTACGAAGCTTCCAGAACGCATGGTTACGAGAATGCATGACTAATTGGCCGCATGGCTACGAAACTTTATGTCTCTAACTGACTACAATAGCACTATTCAGTGGTGAGAGTTAATTTATTTCATGCAAAGGTACTTGCTGCAAGCAGTTCCGCTTTTCAACATCAGATGACGTCACGTTTTGCTTGCAGGTAAAATAATATTTATTTTATGCGGGATGCGGGTTGTTCACTATCGATCGCATAAGAAGAATGGCATCGATAGTCTTCAAGGAGAAGGAAGTTCGTCCTTCCTGCTAGTGCTTCTCAGATTTCTCACGGTCCGCCATATTGGATTGCGACGTCACGGCTGCCATCTTAGATGGGTGTGACTTTGACCTTTGACCGAAACCGCAGGAATGATCGCAAGCACTCGGATTAATCATCAAAATATTGATAAGAATAATCAGGAGCACACGGAGAAAACCATCATAATATTGGCAAGAATAATCAGGAGCACACAGAGAAAAACGACACACGTTTTCTTTGATATCATAAAAATAAATTAATAAAAAATTTAAAATAAAAACAAAAAATACATAAAATTCTGGCTTGTACTAGAACTCTATCTTTGCTCAACAATGATAAGTTTACAAGCTAGCAGAATCTGTTTATGTATTTTTTGTTTTTATTTTAAATTTTTTATTAATTTATTTTTATGATATCAAAGAAAACGTGTGTCGTTTTTCTCTGTGTGCTCCTGATTATTCTTGCCAATATTATGATGGTTTTCTCCGTGTGCTCCTGATTATTCTTATCAATATTTTGATGATTAATCCGAGTGCTTGCGATCATTCCTGCGGTTTCGGTCAAAGGTCAAAGTCACACCCATCTAAGATGGCAGCCGTGACGTCGCAATCCAATATGGCGGACCGTGAGAAATCTGAGAAGCACTAGCAGGAAGGACGAACTTCCTTCTCCTTGAAGACTATCGATGCCATTCTTCTTATGCGATCGATAGTGAACAACCCGCATCCCGCATAAAATAAATATTATTTTACCTGCAAGCAAAACGTGACGTCATCTGATGTTGAAAAGCGGAACTGCTTGCAGCAAGTACCTTTGCATGAAATAAATTAACTCTCACCACTGAATAGTGCTATTGTAGTCAGTTAGAGACATAAAGTTTCGTAGCCATGCGGCCAATTAGTCATGCATTCTCGTAACCATGCGTTCTGGAAGCTTCGTAGTCCTATAGCCTCGCGATGACGTAACCTTGAAGACTTGCAATCGCATAGTCTCGTAACCTCATGGCTCGTAGTCTCTTAGTCATGATGTATTGGAGCCTCGTAGACTTGAAGCTACGTAAGCAAGTAGCTTTGTAATCTTATAACATAATGCTGATGGCGTAGATGTAGCAAAAGAGAAAATTCCATCGAAGACAGATGTGTCAATTGGAGCCTTGTAGACGAGTAGCTTCGTAGTCAAGAACTCATGCAAACTTGTATTCCTGTATCCACGCAGTCACGTAAACTCGTTTTCTAGAGGCTTCGTAGCTCTGTAGCCTCGCAGTCTCGTAAACTTGAAGATTCGTAGTCACGTAGTCTCGTAACCTCATGGCTCGTAGTCGCGTAGCCAGGATGTCTTGGGACCTCGTAGAATTGTAGCCTCGCAGTCTCGTAACCATGCGTTCTGGAAGCTTCGTAGTCCTATAGCCTCGCGATCACGTAACCTAGAAGACTCGCAATCGCATAGACTCGTAACCTCATGGCTCGTAGTCTCGTAGTCATGATGCATTGGAGGCTCGTAGACTTGAAGCTACGTAAGCAAGAGGCCTTGTAATCTTATAACATAATGCTGATGGAGCAGTTGGAGCAAAAGAGAAAATTCTGTCGAAGACAGATGCGGTAACTGGAGTCATGTAGACGAGTACCTTCGTAGTCAAGTACTCTTGCAGACTTGTAGTCCTGTATCCTCGCAGTCATGTAAACCTGTGTACTAGAAACTTCGTAGCTCTGTAGCCTCGCAAGCCATGTATAACTCGTAACCAGCTAGATCATTTTAGACTCGTAGCCATGTGGTCTCATAGTCTCTTAGACTCGAAGAATTCTAGCCTAATATATTTGGGGCCAAAAGACTTTTGGAACCAAAAGACTGTAGGTGTCAATGACTGATGGAGCCAATGAATATTGGAGTCAATGAATATTGGAGCCATTGAATATTGGAGCCAATGAATATTGGAGCCAATGAATATTGGAACCAATGAATATTGCAGTCAATGACAAATTAATGTGCTTCCTTTTCGTCGATGGTGCTGCCTTTTCGTTGTCGGTGCTTCCAAATGTGCTTCCTTTTCGTTGTCGCTGCTGCCTTTTCGTTGTCGGTGCTTCCAAATGTGCTGCCTTTTCGTTGTCGGTGCTGCCTTTTCGTTGTCGGTGCTGCCTTTTCGTTGTCGGTGCTGCCTTTTCGTTGTCGGTGCTTCCAAATGTGCTGCCTTTTCGTTGGCGGTGCTGCCTTTTCTTTGTCGGTGCTTCCAAATGTGCTTCCTTTTCGTGGGCGGTGCTGCCTTTTCTTTGCCGGTGCTTCCAAATGTGCTTCCTTTTCGTTGGCGGTGCGGCCTTTTCGTTGATGGTGCTTCCTTTTCGTTGTCGGTGCTTCCAAATGTGCTGTCTTTTCTTTTGGCGGTGCTGCCTTTTCGTTGTCGGTGCTTCCAAATGTGCTTCCTTTTCGTTGGCGGTGCTGCCTTTTCTTTGTCGGTGCTTCCAAATGTGCTTCCTTTTCGTTGGCGGTGCTGCCTTTTCTTTGTCGGTGCTTCCAAATGTGCTGCCTTTTCGTTGTCGGTGCTGCCTTTTCGTTGTCGGTGCTTCCAAATGTGCTGCCTTTTCGTTGTCGGTGCTGCCTTTTCGTTGTCGGTGCTTCCAAATGTGCTGCCTTTTCGTTGTCGCTGCTGCCTTTTCGTTGTCGGTGCTTCCAAATGTGCTGCCTTTTCGTTGTCGGTGCTGCCTTTTCGTTGTCGGTGCTGCCTTTTCGTTGTCGGTGCTGCCTTTTCGTTGTCGGTGCTTCCAAATGTGCTGCCTTTTCGTTGATGGTCCTTCTATTTTTAATGTTGTTTTGACTCTGGTATTATAGTAAGTGGTTCTTGATTTGACTTGCGTATTATTCCATCCGGTGCATGTATATAAGCGAGTCCTAGACAGCAGGTCGCTCAGTTTGTTACTGTCGTCGACGGTGTAAGGATCACCTAGATTATTTCATCTGGTGAATAAGTCGCGTAATTACCTGTTCTTGAGAACTCGATGGCATATTTACCGACTTTAACGCCGAACTCGATGGACGTTGTATCATCGTCTACGGGAACCTTGACGACAGTGACGACAATGGTGGAGCAGATCCCGTTGGCAACGACGACGATGTCAACATTGGAGGAGATTTCAACAGATGTGATACCACCAGCAGAAGATAGCTTAATGACTACTGAGCTGGATGTGCAGGAAACCACGACGATCGACGATACGACCTCGATGGAGACTTCAATGGATGCTGATTTGACAACTAGCGAACATCGGTGCTGTTACTGTGACAAGATTTTCTCAAACAACAGCAATGCTCGGCGACACGAGAGGAGCGAATGTGCCAAGAACCTATATCGTAAAATGTTTGTTTGTGAGAAATGTCATAAGCAGTTTGCCAGAAAAGATAATATGAAAACGCACATGAAGGCATGCAAAGGTCCTGCTGTGCGGCAGAAAGTAAAGGTTTCGGCGCAACAACGATGCATCGATGTGCATAAGAGAATGCCTGGAAATGGTACTACTGTTGCAACGCCTGTATCTGGATCGGGTCTGAAAGGATCGTCTTATTCACCACGGTATCCTTGCAGCTACTGTGATACGTCGTTCGCATTTTACCATGATGCACGAAGACATGAGCGGAGCAAATGCGCGAAGAATCCTTCTCGCATGAAGTTTCGATGTGATGAGTGCCTTAAATGGTTTACTCGAATTGACAGTTTGCGACATCATGCGAAAAAATGTAAAGGTGGAGTCTGTGCTCCTACTGCTGAACTACCTGCCGACATTTCGACTCCTCGCTTTAGATTGGAGACACGAAAGCGTACAACCAAAAAAACAGATGCCCAGCAGCCGATTGTTATGACGTATGAACATGGAACTAAACCTAAGACTGTGTTCGTAGCATTACAAGTGAACGATAATGGCTTCTACTTGGCGCAGTCTGCATTTCGTGGAACGTTGAAAGACTACTATTATCTAAATACGTTCGGTGAGTCGAAGGACATTTGTAATTTTCTTGACGATATCAGACAGAAGATAATCAATCAGCTTACTGATGATGTAGCAACAAACGGACCTTTGAAATATAACTTGTGGTTGGACTGTATATATGGAAAGCCATATCCGTTCGATGACGAAGTGAAGAAGTGTGCATTCAAGACATCTGCTGCAGTAATTTACAGTTCTAACGATGTGAAGCAAACTGTTAAAAACGGTATTCAGAAACTCTGTCAAGAAGAGGTGGACTATGTCTGTAAAGGTTCTGGCTGGACTCTGTCTAGTATAAACCGATTGGAGCTAAGAATTAGTCATTTCACACCGCTGCGGAACTAAATGATTATAAGATTGTTGGCTTTCGTAAGTGATCCTGTAGTAGAATAGAAATTATGTAATAAATATTATGTTTGTAAAAGAACTTGCGGTGTTTAATTCCTCGAACCTGTTACTATTATGTTAAATTGATGATATATTTAATTTTTTTTGCATCATCCTAGATCGTACCAAGGATCTTAGTCGATCTAATTAATCAGTATATTGATCGGAAATTTATTTAATGATTTCTGAACTTTTTCCCGGATCTCTAGCATTAAAATTACACATTTCCAATATGGTGGTCTTGATGTCTGATAGGATGGTGGTAGTAGAGGATTTAAAGTCTCTTTAAGAATGTTGAACATGGTTTATTTAAATTATTTTTTTTACATAAGATTAAACATTATTGCAACGATCGGGTATCGAACCGAGGACGGGAATCGATCGAATCAATATGTAAATTAATGAGTGATTTATTTAATGAATTTTGGAACTTTTCCCGAATTTCTAGCTAAATAATTACGGATTTTCAAGATGGCGGCCAAATGACAAGATGGCGGATGTCACAGTAATAAATGATTACTGCACTCTTGCGGATACGAATTAAACTAACATGTCATCGGCGCACTCTAGCCGACGATACAATGATGATGGCTTCCAGCATCGAAGACAAGATGGCGGCCATGACGTCATACTAGATGATGATAAAAAGTGGTGGGAGTCAGTCTGCCTGCAGCCACCTCGGGGGAAGGATCGGTCGCCATTTTTATTTTTTTTCCACTCGTCGGGTTCGAACCGAGGACTCCGAGCTCCGTGTCGTAAATGTTTGTTTTTTAAATATTTTATTAAAAATTTTATTATTTAATTTGTTTTATGAATTTTAAATTTTTTTTCATTAAAATCGGATAATAAATTTAAAGATGGCGGCCGTAACGGAAATTGTAACGATGACGTCATAATTAAAGATGGCGGTCATGGTATCCTTATTCCTAGAAATGGCTTAACTGAGGCTTGAGTTAAGGATGCTTAAGCCAGTTTTAGGAATTTTCAGCCGCTGGGATTTTTAAGGACTAAAAACGGGAATTTTTCCCTCGAAACGGGAAATTTTTCCCTCGAAATGAGAAATTTTTAATTTGTGGAATTTTTTGAGATTTTTTGGCGGAACTTTTTTCCACATAAATGGAAATTTTGGCGATTTTTGAGGAATTTTGGGCAAATTTTGCCCAATTTTGGCGGATTTTGGCGATTTTTGAGGATCAAATTCAAGGTCAAGGTCAAAGGTCAAGGTCACAACCATCCAAGATGGCCGCCGTGACGTCACAATCCAAGATGGCGGACACCGGCACCGGCACCAGCGCCTGGCGCCTGCGCCCGGACCGTCATTCCTATACTACTATTGCATAGGTGTGTTAATGCATGCTCATGTGTGTGTGTGTGTGTGGGTGTGCAGAGTCTTAACACATTATAAATTATAACATTTTCTCCTCCCTGGGTATTGCTTTTTATGAGAGGGATACTGTTTTTGGCATGTTTGTTTGGTTTGAGTAACTGAAATGTGTGTGTATGCGAGTCATTCAAAAATTTTTGACTTGAGACGATTCAAAATAGTTAAAATGCAGTAATGGTCATTACTTTCAATAGACAACTTACAAATTAGTGACACAAATATTTAAACAACTAGATACAAAACTCGTAAATATACTGAGACAAATACTTAAAAACTGTTGTATTATAGGGAAATTAATAATTTATTAAGTAATATTACCATTCTACCTATCCCCACTACTATTAAATTCACGGAACACTCTCGTTAAAAGTTGTCCCACCGAGACCATGCTTGTCACTAACATGGCTCCCACTGGTATCCCCATCTCCGCACGAGACATACGGCAATGACCAGCTTCTGTGTTCCAACACCCTCTCGGAATATTTCTCGTGGACCGCCTCTGAGACAAACTTCGCACACAACTCACACAGGAGCCATCATTCACATTCGAGCCGACAAAAGAACATCGTTAAGAGATGCGGGTGCTCTCAGAGGCGTCCCACACAACAATCCCCTTCATTATGTAACAAAAGAAGCTGTAGGGATGGACCATTACCGCCCCTCCCTGCTCGCAAGAGAGAACACCTGTCCTCTCCCAAGACATCATAGTCAACTAAGATAACGATTCAATATAAAGCTTCCACATACCAACATACCAAACACTCCAGCGACCAAATTCCCATATACCATAACTGTTAAATATATGTGAAATGACATTCCCCAACACACACACAACAATGATATTATTACAAAACCATACATTTACAGCCATCAAGATAACACAAAACCAGCTACTGTGGCACTACCAACCTTCCAACTTCTCAACTAACTGTGACATCATTCAAGATGGCCGATACAAAATGGACGACAACAGCGACACCTACCTCCCAAATTCTCAACTAAGTCCAGCAGAAAATTAAAACATAACAATTTGTAGGAAAGAGGGGGAAGGTGAAGAGGGGAAACAGGGGTGAGGTGGTGAGGAGGGGGAGTACACTTGTCACGTACACCAATAAACCAACAGAAATAAAATTCAATAACTAATAAATACTGGGCTTAGCCCACACTGGGGGAGGGTTCGATGGTAGATGGAGGGGGTGTGATGTAGGCGGTGGGGGAGGGAGAGAGAACAATAGAACAAATGATTGATGACTGACAAGGGGGAGAGGAGAGGAATTATTTATGAATGACAGGGTAAAAGGGAGGGGGAGGGGTGACAGTGATTAATTACCTAATTTGCATAGCCTTTGTGTGGGGCAGAGCCAAGTAGCCTAAATGAGGGGGAGCTGCAGAAACGTGTTAATCAAGCCCTAACCCAATATGCCAACACGTGTATAACAGGCCACAAGTCCCCCAATTGAAAGTGCAAAAGGAGATTGGAAACTTCATTGCACAAGGCAGATCAAACCACAACAGAATTTCAATGGATGGTTCTAAACCAAAATTTTGAGAGAAAAAAAAATTGAAATAATTTAAGGCTGCCCAAAAGTTAAATACGTGTCATGTGCTGTCTTCATACTGTACATAGCTACAACTCACAGGCTCTGCGCAAGCGTGGAGGGATAGTTCCTGGAGACAGGTAAGAGGGCCAAGGACGGAGAGCCCCCGCTGGGCGTAAGTGACCGAGGCTTGGTGCGCTGTGAGCAACTCCCTCCTCCCCTGCTCTACTCCTCCCACTCCGTGAGCGAGGCTTGCACTACTCGCCGGCGATAGTAACTATCGCATACCAGTCTGGCGCAGACCTTCAGCCCACCGCAACAAGACCTGCCACCCCGCGCCTGGACCACCTAGAGATACTATTCATTATGTTTTCATAACGTATTAGAAAAGCAAACACGGCAATGCGTCGCGCTGTTCAGTGCTACTGTCAGCGGAACGAATGGTAGACAGCTGTGTCTTCCTTCTCCCTCTCACACCTCAAAGGCCACGGAAGTGTGTGCGCTAGCCACCAGAGCGCAGCACGAGCGCCAGCTGTTGCCGAACCGAGCGTCTCTCCCTACTTCCTGTTACACATTCCCTCCGCGTCCACCGAGTGCCGCGTGTTGGGGGCCCAGACGCCGCACATCAGCCGTGCTGTTTTACAATGAAACACTGAGGCTGAAGCATACTACAACAGCAACGGTCAGGCATCTTGTCAGCATGTGTAAGTTGCGCGCCGTGTCGAGTGCGAAAGTGGCTCAAGTTACAACAGGCAAGGTGGTGAGGCCAGTAGGCAATATACAAAACAGTACTGTGACTTTGGATAAACATAGTCATGATTTTATGGGTCAAGTTCAGGCACTTGAAAACAGACGACCATCAGCTGTAAGAACTGCTGTGGGAAAAACTCGGTGCAGCGAACGCTGCAGAACATGCTCCTAATGTAGGCAGTCAGGAATGCAAAAAACATTACAAATGCTACCTAGGCTGGCAGGCCTGCATGTTTTCAATGCAGGAAACCTAGCCAGTTAAGAATGGTTTTGTTGTTTTAATCAACTTTACCAGAGAGAAAATATAAATATTTAAATAAATAGTTCGCGCCACCAGCAGAAGAAACAGCTTCTAGTGAACTCAGGGGTAACGAGCCTACAAAAATGCATTTGCGGTAGTCTTACACTCATTTAGGTATATTTCAAAGAAATACTACCTATTATTATCGTTACCATGGCATGACTTCCAAATTTTATTATATAGTTTTTCGTTTCATGGTCCATAGACCAAAAGCCTTCGTCAACTATATATGATTTTATGGACGCAATAACTGC
Organism: Bacillus rossius redtenbacheri; assembly: GCF_032445375.1. Classification (NCBI taxonomy): domain Eukaryota; kingdom Metazoa; phylum Arthropoda; class Insecta; order Phasmatodea; family Bacillidae; genus Bacillus; species Bacillus rossius. The sequence continues at coordinate 208,544 of NC_086336.1, read as the reverse complement.
CGTAATTTTTAAAAAATCACATCCAAACTTATATATAAAATCTAGAAGTGGAGAATCTCGGTCGAATTCCTTAATGGGCAATATCCTACCAAAGGGGGAGAGATGGGAAAGGTTTTTTTTTTTCAAAATCATAAAATGGCTATGACTTCAATAATATGACCAATATCACATCAATTTTAACATTATAATTCGTAGGACTAATACCAAAAACTTATGTCTAAATAAATTTGGGATACCTACGTCTAACCATTACTGCAAGGGGTTGAAAAAACCTGGGGTTGAAATAAGAAAATAAATAAAACTTCCCTAGCAAGTACTCAATCGAATCAATATTTATTTTTGTATAGCTTTTAAAATATTTTTAAAAACTTTTCTAAAGTAAACTTTATGTAACAAACCATTACTGCAAGGGGTGGATATAACAAGGGTAGAAAGACAAAAATATGTAATTACTTTTTTTAAATAGATGCACTATTAAATCCGTTATAATTTATTGTGAAACTCCTATACTTTATCTAAAACCTTTGGCTGAAACAATTTTTCATGAAACTAACTATATTACCGAAAAACAGGAGTTGAAAATTAAAAAAAAACAAAAAAAAAAACAGGGGTTTAAACTAAAAAAAATAGTAATTCTTCCTTAGTATGAAATGCGGTAGAATTTCATTTTAATTTGTCTTAATATTATCTTAAACCTTATTAAAAAGAAAAATTTTATACGACCACGTATTAGCGCAAGAAGTTAAATATAGTGTTTGAAGGTGAAAAATAACCACGTAACTACCTTAGTAGACATTATATGAAATTCGTTAAGCTATTCAATGCTGGATGCATTGAGTTAAACACTTTCAAAATATTTTCGCTGCACAAAATAGGAGAATATATTTAATAATTGATGTTGGAATATTGGAGAACACTTATAGGATGTGATGTATGAGGAACGTTCCGCAATTAAGTTTCGCAGTTTTTTCCCCACAACACGGAAACTTTATTGCTAAAAACAATACACCATGGCATCATGAACTATACACCGACACTGAGACATCTGTCACTCTGGCAGTGTCTCGCAAGAGACGTCCCTGGAGCGGCTGTCATTGGGCGCACCTCCACTGGCGACCACGTGGCGTGTGCCCGCATGAGGGAAGCCTTCTTTTCACACACGAGAGAGCCAAACGCCCGATCGTGCATCTTCGGGTTTTTTTTTTGTTCATTGTAAAAGGTTAGGTTAGCTACATTATAAATACTTTAAAACATTGTGGACGGTTGATTTGGTTAGGATAGCTACATTAAAGATACTGTGAAATCATGTAAACGGTTTGCTAGCACTGGATAGCTACATATTAAAAAGTTATTTGCTAAGCAACCATAAAATGATTTTACGGTATTTGTTAATGTAGCTATACTTACCTGATATAACCAACCATCCACAATGTTTGAAAGTATTTATAATGTAGCTAACCTATCCCCGCAAAATTAAATGCCACACCGGTTTATACAATGAGATGGAACGGAAGGAAAATGAACTGCGGGTGTGTCTCTCTCGCCTGTGAAGAGAAGGCTTGCAACCCGCATAGCGCTGCTGCTACTCTCTTCTGCGGCGCTCTGCGCATGCGTGGTTCCTCCTACCTGGCGCTGCTTCCGGGCGACTGCTACACCTGTTACATCATCTGCTGTGCAACTTACTTTCGGAACGTCCCTCGCACATCAAGTTCTTAAAATGTTCCAGGAGTTTGTAGAAGTTTCCAAACATTTCCAGAAGAAGTAGATATTATCTTTGAAAGATTTGTGCAATGGGAGTGCATGGCTTGATGTAGGCTTTTGGACATACGCCATTGCTGAGCACATGTTTGTTTGCAGAAGAAAACTACAAAAAAAAAAAAAAAAGACAAAAAACACAAATTAAGTAAAAATTGCTGTTGTCAGGATTTAACGCCACACAATATTCCACAACAGGAATATGGCCAACAATAGTTTTTTGGAAAACTATTGTATTTGTTTCGTCTTTTCGTTTTGCTGTGTTTTTTTGTCTCGTTTCAACTGTTGTGTTGAATTTTTTTGGGTTAGGAATTTTTTTTGTACTGTCATCATTTGTGGGGGTTTTTTCGTTCTGTTAGTCCATTTTTCTTTGTTTTTTCCTTGTTTATTGACCATATTCCTGTTGTGGAATATTGTGTGGCGTTAAATCCTGACAACAGCAATTTTTGCTTAATTTGTGTGTTTTTTTTTCTTCTGCAGACATACATGTGCTAAGCAATGGCGTATGTCCAAAAGCCTACATCAAGTCAAGAAGTAGATACTTCGAAGTCTACCCACACCTATAGGCTGTGCCGAAAGGGATTTTTTTTTAATTCACAGCTATGCTGTAGTATCAATAGTGACCATATAGTTTATACCTAAAATATTATGGTGAGTAACATAACCTAAAATTGTAACAAAGATGTTGGTTCAGAATCAAATTATTCCCACATGATACCATTGCAATGGAAAATCGGGTGGGGGGGGGGGGGGGATAGAGCTGGTGAATGCTTCAGTAATTGAAATTTTTACGGTGTGATTTTCCAGACTCCTAGTTGCACGCGTTTGTTATCGTCGCTCTTTCTCGCTGCTTTCCAAGTCCTTCACTTGTTTAGTTTAAACATCTATTACCTACGCTAAGATTAAGAACATCGATTCAACACTTTCGTTGTTAATATCGCTCTCATTAGTGGTTATATATTCCAATCGGGAAATATGACTACTGTATTCTGCTTCGGTGTTCACTGTCAAAATAATTAAATCTTATTTTATTGTTATAAGTCGATCAAAACATTTTTGCTGAGATAGTAAAACTGATACAAAAACGTTTCCGCCAGATGCGGTCAATTTATTTTCTACTGCACACTTCTCGTGAATTCCAGCATCACAATTACCCAAACAAGAAATAAAATTTGTCTTCATAAAATGGCTTACAAAACACAGGAAATGTGTTTACGCTGGCGGGCAAAAACTCTGCAATGGCGCACACACGCGTGGTTTTACTGAGCGGACATGAATCACGTCAGTACTGATCTCACGGACTATAACAGCTCAAGGACCACTGTGGGCCGACTGACTCCTGAGAGCTCACGGATTACTCCTAGAGTCGCGGACTATGAGAGGTCATGAACTACTGAGGACTCACGGACCATACTAATAATAAAAGCATTACAAAGGAATATAAATAGTAATAAGAAAGCAAATATGACTGAATGTAAACGTGGTGAATTAGACGAAATGAAAAGAACCCAGTTTAGCGTGACTCTGGGAGACAAGAAAGAATGTTGTTGAAGGTTTGGTCTGTCGTTTGAAGAGACTTAAGTTACAAATGATAGTTTTGGTCATTGTTATATTTAGTTATATATATTTATACACACACAGTTATACTCACAGACAGACAAACAAACAAAGTCTTTTATTAATATAGATAAAAAAATTACAGTTTATTCATTTCATACATGCTATCGAAAGCTGATTTCAGTAATCTCAGTTTAACGTTTACATAATATTACCGGAAGTAGGCCTATTCCGTATTTATGGATTAGTAGAGTGATATTTTTGTATTGGTTTCGTGAGTGGTTAACTCAGGTGGAAACAATGAGCAATGTGCGAGTACCCCACAGACTGACGTGAAGGGGATAGAGCACACCACACAGTGTGCGAGCCGCCCCACTCTGGCTCGTGAAGGGGATAGAGCACACCCCACAGTGTGCGAGCCGCCCCACTCTGGCTCGTGAAGGGGATAGAGCACACCACACAGTGTGCGAGCCGCCCCACTCTGGCTCGTGAAGGGGATAGAGCACACCCCACAGTGTGCGAGCCGCCCCACTCTGGCTCGTGAAGGGGATAGAGCACACCCCACAGTGTGCGAGCCGCCCCACTCTGGCTCGTGAAGGGGATAGAGCACACCACACAGTGTGCGAGCTGCCCCACAGACTGACGTGAAGGGGATAGAGCACACCACACAGTGTGCGAGCCGCCCCACTCTGGCTCGTGAAGGGGATAGAGCACACCACACAGTGTGCGAGCCGCCCCACTCTGGCTCGTGAAGGGGATAGAGCACACCCCACAGTGTGCGAGCCGCCCCACTCTGGCTCGTGAAGGGGATAGAGCACACCACACAGTGTGCGAGCCGCCCCACTCTGGCTCGTGAAGGGGATAGAGCACACCCCACAGTGTGCGAGCCGCCCCACTCTGGCTCGTGAAGGGGATAGAGCACACCACACAGTGTGCGAGCCGCCCCACTCTGGCTCGTGAAGGGGATAGAGCACACCCCACAGTGTGCGAGCCGCCCCACTCTGGCTCGTGAAGGGGATAGAGCACACCACACAGTGTGCGAGCCGCCCCACTCTGGCTCGTGAAGGGGATAGAGCACACCCCACAGTGTGCGAGCCGCCCCACTCTGGCTCGTGAAGGGGATAGAGCACACCCCACAGTGTGCGAGCCGCCCCACTCTGGCTCGTGAAGGGGATAGAGCACACCCCACAGTGTGCGAGCTGCCCCACAGACTGACGTGAAGGGGATAGAGCACACCACACAGTGTGCGAGCTGCCCCACAGACTGACGTGAAGGGGATAGAGCACACCACACAGTGTGCGAGCCGCCCCACTCTGGCTCGTGAAGGGGATAGAGCACACCCCACAGTGTGCGAGCCGCCCCACTCTGGCTCGTGAAGGGGATAGAGCACACCACACAGTGTGCGAGCCGCCCCACTCTGGCTCGTGAAGGGGATAGAGCACACCCCACAGTGTGCGAGCCGCCCCACTCTGGCTCGTGAAGGGGATAGAGCACACCACACAGTGTGCGAGCCGCCCCACTCTGGCTCGTGAAGGGGATAGAGCACACCCCACAGTGTGCGAGCCGCCCCACTCTGGCTCGTGAAGGGGATAGAGCACACCCCACAGTGTGCGAGCCGCCCCACTCTGGCTCGTGAAGGGGATAGAGCACACCACACAGTGTGCGAGCTGCCCCACAGACTGACGTGAAGGGGATAGAGCACACCACACAGTGTGCGAGCCGCCCCACTCTGGCTCGTGAAGGGGATAGAGCACACCACACAGTGTGCGAGCCGCCCCACTCTGGCTCGTGAAGGGGATAGAGCACACCCCACAGTGTGCGAGCCGCCCCACTCTGGCTCGTGATGGGGATAGAGCACACCCCACAGTGTGCGAGCCGCCCCACTCTGGCTCGTGAAGGGGATAGAGCACACCACACAGTGTGCGAGCCGCCCCACTCTGGCTCGTGAAGGGGATAGAGCACACCACACAGTGTGCGAGCTGCCCCACAGACTGACGTGAAGGGGATAGAGCACACCACACAGTGTGCGAGCCGCCCCACTCTGGCTCGTGATGGGGATAGAGCACACCCCACAGTGTGCGAGCCGCCCCACTCTGGCTCGTGAAGGGGATAGAGCACACCCCACAGTGTGCGAGCCGCCCCACTCTGGCTCGTGAAGGGGATAGAGCACACCACACAGTGTGCGAGCCGCCCCACTCTGGCTCGTGAAGGGGATAGAGCACACCCCACAGTGTGCGAGCCGCCCCACTCTGGCTCGTGAAGGGGATAGAGCACACCCCACAGTGTGCGAGCCGCCCCACTCTGGCTCGTGAAGGGGATACAGCACACCACACAGTGTGCGAGCTGCCCCACAGACTGACGTGAAGGGGATAGAGCACACCACACAGTGTGCGAGCCGCCCCACTCTGGCTCGTGAAGGGGATAGAGCACACCACACAGTGTGCGAGCTGCCCCACAGACTGACGTGAAGGGGATAGAGCACACCACACAGTGTGCGAGCCGCCCCACTCTGGCTCGTGATGGGGATAGAGCACACCCCACAGTGTGCGAGCCGCCCCACTCTGGCTCGTGAAGGGGATAGAGCACACCCCACAGTGTGCGAGCCGCCCCACTCTGGCTCGTGAAGGGGATAGAGCACACCACACAGTGTGCGAGCCGCCCCACTCTGGCTCGTGAAGGGGATAGAGCACACCCCACAGTGTGCGAGCCGCCCCACTCTGGCTCGTGAAGGGGATAGAGCACACCCCACAGTGTGCGAGCCGCCCCACTCTGGCTCGTGAAGGGGATACAGCACACCACACAGTGTGCGAGCTGCCCCACAGATTGACGTGAAGGGGATAGAGCACACCACACAGTGTGCGAGCCGCCCCACTCTGGCTCGTGAAGGGGATAGAGCACACCACACAGTGTGCGAGCCGCCCCACTCTGGCTCGTGAAGGGGATAGAGCACACCCCACAGTGTGCGAGCCGCCCCACTCTGGCTCGTGAAGGGGATAGAGCACACCCCACAGTGTGCGAGCCGCCCCACTCTGGCTCGTGAAGGGGATAGAGCACACCACACAGTGTGCGAGCCGCCCCACTCTGGCTCGTGAAGGGGATAGAGCACACCACACAGTGTGCGAGCTGCCCCACAGACTGACGTGAAGGGGATAGAGCACACCACACAGTGTGCGAGCCGCCGAGCAGGAGCAGGGCAACAATGCAGGGTTCCGCGGTGACCTTGAGATGCCTGTACCTGCCCGGCCCTGAGACCCAGCCTCCCTGGACCCTGGCAGACCTACTGTTCCCTAGCACGGCTAGCAGCAAGTTGCCTAACTTAACAGTAATTCCATAATGTAGAACTAATAACGCGATAATGCTGCCATACGTGAATGCACCTTTCAACACGAACCTTCGTTTTACCCATCGATATCGTATTCGAATGTCAACTTGGAAAATATCGATTGGTATTTTTGATTTTAGTTAATCCAAACACTTGATGTCTAAGAGTTTGGTTTTTATTCACCAAGAATGCGTTTATAAAAATGCTTGACCATAAGAACACGGTTACTGTTTAAAACAAGATTAAATTTCAAAAATTACCTGAATTGTGTCAATTATTCAAGTAGAAAATAAAATGATTGTAAGGCTTAAAAGCAGCACGAAATATCACACTCGCACAAATAAATTAATTAAATGACACTGTTGGAAATCACAGTAAAATTACGGGCTTTTCAACGAAGAACTCGCCTCAAATAAACAAAGAATTCGTCATCTAGAAATAATAGTAAAACTGTTTGACGCATAATGTCTGTACATGGGATGAAATGATGGGAGAAAAAAACATACTATGGGAAATGGCTATTTACTTTATTTAAAACTAGAAAAATAATTTTTTAAAATTTTCTCTGTTTATCTCTTTGACTTCGTTCGAACATCAATTGTAAACTACTTGACAGTTCTTGATGATTTATTGGACAGAATTCAAAGAAATACTACCTAATGTAGACGTTACCATGGTATGACTTCCGGAAATTTTTTTGTATAGTTTTTCGTTTCATGGTCAATAGATCCCGAAACCATCGTCGAATCATAAAGTTTATATAGATATGCATGTATATCACCATTTTGTGAACACGATAATTGTTGCAGTTTTTTTTCAAATTACCTCCAAACTGATAGAGAAAATCTAATAGCGAAAATCTCGCTCGAGATCTTTAATAGGCAATATGCGACCAAAGGAGCAGAGATGGGGAAGGTTTGAAAAAAAAAAAAAAAAAGAAACATCGTTCTAACTCCCGTAATATGGAAAATATCGCACCCGTTTGATCGTTTCATAACTCGCAGGAGTAATGCAGATATATTTTGTCTGAATGTTTTTAATACGACCAATCACTATCTACAAAGGGGTGAAAACAAAAGGATTGGCGGGAAAAAAAATCATAACTCTGTTCGTAGGCATAACATGGAATTTGTACAAATTATGTATTAAACTTATAATTTTTATCTTAAACTTTTATGGGAAACAAATTTTGATAATACAAACCATTACAGCAAGGGGTGGAAATCATAAGGGTGGAAAAACAAAATACCTAACTTTTTTTAATACATTTATTTTCATTTATATTATAATTTATGGTAAAACGCCTAAACTTTATCTAAAACGTTTGGCTGGAAAAAGTTTTGTTAAACGAATTGTTGTTTAAAAAACAGGGATTGACATTTAAAAAAAATATGTTTTTAGTACCAAATTTCTTGCTTCTTGTCCTGATGTCGGTGTTCCTGAAAGTATTGCACAAACCAGCTCAAACCAGGGCATCCAACCCTTCTTGTGGTTTGCTGGAGCTAGGTGCTGTCAGAGCCTCTGGGTATGCAGTATGCACTACCCTCTTCATGTCAGCTCGCACATACATGTTGGTCGCTGTGCCTCTGTACTCCCTGTGGTCCGGGACTGTGCTGGTCTGCAGCAGCTCGCAGTGAGATCCTCCCAGGGCCAAGACGAGTGCTGCAGCTTTCACTTCCTCGCTCCGCCCACTCACTTCTGCAGCTGCCTCGCACAGTCGCCTGCATGCTGCCTCGAACAGTCGCCTGCATGCTGCCTCGAACAGTCGCCTGCATAAAGCCTCGAACAGTCGCCTGCATGCTGCCTCGAACAGTCGCCTGCATGCTGCCTCGAACAGTCGCCTGCATACTGCCTCGAACAGTCGCCTGCATGCTGCCTCGAACAGTCACCTGCATGCTGCCTCGAACAGTCACCTGCATACTGCCTCGAACAGTCGCCTGCATGCTGCCTCGAACAGTCGCCTGCATACTCCCTCGAACAGTCGCCTGCATACTGCCTCGAACAGTCGCCTGCATGCTGCCTCGAACAGTCGCCTGCATGCTGCCTCGAACAGTCGCCTGCATGCTGCCTCGAACAGTCGCCTGCATTCTGCCTCGAACAGTCGCCTGCATACTGCCTCGAACAGTCGCCTGTATACTGCCTCGAACAGTCGCCTGCATACTGCCTCGAACAGTCGCCTGTATACTGCCTCGAACAGTCGCCTGTATACCGCCTCGAACAGTCGCCTGCATACTGCCTCAAACAGTCGCCTGCATACTGCCTCGAACAGTCGCCTGCATACTGCCTCGAACAGTCGCCTGCATACTGCCTCGATCAGTCGCCTGCATACTGCCTCGATCAGTCGCCTGCATACTGCCTCGAACAGTCGCCTGCATACTGCCTCGAACAGTCGCCTGCATTCTGCCTCGAACAGTCGCCTGCATACTGCCTCGAACAGTCGCCTGCATGCTGCCTCGAACAGTCGCCTGCATGCTGCCTCAAACAGTCGCCTGCATACTGCCTCGAACAGTCGCCTGCATACTGCCTCGAAAAGTCGCCTGTATACTGCCTCGAACAGTCGCCTGTATACCGCCTCGAACAGTCGCCTGCATACTGCCTCAAACAGTCGCCTGCATACTGCCTCGAACAGTCGCCTGCATACTGCCTCGAACAGTCGCCTGCATACTGCCTCGATCAGTCGCCTGCATACTGCCTCGATCAGTCGCCTGCATACTGCCTCGAACAGTCGCCTGCATACTGCCTCGAACAGTCGCCTGCATTCTGCCTCGAACAGTCGCCTGCATACTGCCTCGAACAGTCGCCTGCATACTGCCTCGATTAGTCGCCTGCATACTGCCTCGAACAGTCGCCTGCATACTGCCTCGAACAGTCGCCTGCATACTGCCTCGATCAGTCGCCTGCATACTGCCTCGAACAGTCGCCTGCATACTGCCTCGAACAGTCGCCTGCATACTGCCTCGAACAGTCGCCTGCATACTGCCTCGAACAGTCGCCTGCATACTGCCTCGAACAGTCGCCTGCATGCTGCCTCGAACAGTCGCCTGCATGCTGCCTCAAACAGTCGCCTGCATACTGCCTCGAACAGTCACCTGCATACTGCCTCGAACAGTCGCCTGCATACTGCCTGCATACTGCCTCGAACAGTCGCCTGCATACTGCCTCGAACAGTTGCCTGCATACTGCCTCGAACAGTCGTCTGCATACTGCCTCGAACAGTCGCCTGTATACTGCCTCGAACAGTAGCCTGTATGCTGCCTCGAACAGTCGCCTGCATACTGCCTCGAACAGTCGCCTGCATACTGCCTCGAACAGTCGCCTGCATACTGCCTCGAACAGTCGCCTGTATACTGCCTCGAACAGTCGCCTGCATACTGCCTTGAACAGTCGCCTGCATACTGCCTCGAAAAGTCACTTGCATGCTGCCTCGAACAGTCGCCTGTATACTGCCTCGAACAGTCGCCTGTATGCTGCCTCGAACAGTCGCCTGCATACTGCCTCGAACAGTCGCCTGTATACTGCCTCGAACAGTCGCCTGCATACTGCCTCGAACAGTCGCCGCATACTGCCTCGAACAGTCGCCTGCATACTGCCTCGAACAGTCGCCTGCATACTGCCTTGAACAGTCACCTGTATACTGCCTCGAACAGTCACCTGCATACTGCCTCGAACAGTCGCCTGTTTACTGCCTCGAACAGTCGCCTGCATACTGCCTCGAACAGTCGCCTGCATGCTGCCTCGAACAGTCGCCTGCATGCTGCCTCGAACAGTCGCCTGCATACTGCCTCGAACAGTGGCCTGCATACTGCCTCGAACAGTCGCCTGTATACTGCCTCGAACAGTCGCCTGCATACTGCCTCGAACAGTCGCCGCATACTGCCTCGAACAGTCGCCTGCATACTGCCTCGAACAGTCGCCTGCATACTGCTTCGAACAGTCGCCTGTATACTGCCTCGAACAGTCGCCTGCATACTGCCTCGAACAGTCGCTGCATACTGCCTCGAACAGTCACCTGCATACTGCCTCGAACAGTGGCCTGCATACTGCTTCGAACAGTCGTCTGTATACTGCCTCGAACAGTCGCCTGCATACTGCTTCGAACAGTCGCCTGTATACTGCCTCGAACAGTCGCCTGCATACTGCCTCGAACAGTCACCTGCATACTGCCTCGAACAGTGGCCTGCATACTGCTTCGAACAGTCGCCTGTGTACTGCCTCGAACAGTCGCCTGCATACTGCCTCGAACAGTCACCTGTATACTGCCTCGAACAGTCGCCTGCATACTGCCTCGAACAGTCGCCTGCATACTGCCTCGAACAGTCGCCTGCATACTGCCTCGATCAGTCGCCTGCATACTGCCTCGATCAGTCGCCTGCATACTGCCTCGAACAGTCGCCTGCATACTGCCTCGAACAGTCGCCTGCATTCTGCCTCGAACAGTCGCCTGCATACTGCCTCGAACAGTCGCCTGCATGCTGCCTCGAACAGTCGCCTGCATGCTGCCTCAAACAGTCGCCTGCATACTGCCTCGAACAGTCGCCTGCATACTGCCTCGAACAGTCGCCTGTATACTGCCTCGAACAGTCGCCTGTATACCGCCTCGAACAGTCGCCTGCATACTGCCTCAAACAGTCGCCTGCATACTGCCTCGAACAGTCGCCTGCATACTGCCTCGAACAGTCGCCTGCATACTGCCTCGATCAGTCGCCTGCATACTGCCTCGATCAGTCGCCTGCATACTGCCTCGAACAGTCGCCTGCATACTGCCTCGAACAGTCGCCTGCATTCTGCCTCGAACAGTCGCCTGCATACTGCCTCGAACAGTCGCCTGCATACTGCCTCGATTAGTCGCCTGCATACTGCCTCGAACAGTCGCCTGCATACTGCCTCGAACAGTCGCCTGCATACTGCCTCGATCAGTCGCCTGCATACTGCCTCGAACAGTCGCCTGCATACTGCCTCGAACAGTCGCCTGCATACTGCCTCGAACAGTCGCCTGCATACTGCCTCGAACAGTCGCCTGCATACTGCCTCGAACAGTCGCCTGCATGCTGCCTCGAACAGTCGCCTGCATGCTGCCTCAAACAGTCGCCTGCATACTGCCTCGAACAGTCACCTGCATACTGCCTCGAACAGTCGCCTGCATACTGCCTGCATACTGCCTCGAACAGTCGCCTGCATACTGCCTCGAACAGTTGCCTGCATACTGCCTCGAACAGTCGTCTGCATACTGCCTCGAACAGTCGCCTGTATACTGCCTCGAACAGTAGCCTGTATGCTGCCTCGAACAGTCGCCTGCATACTGCCTCGAACAGTCGCCTGCATACTGCCTCGAACAGTCGCCTGCATACTGCCTCGAACAGTCGCCTGTATACTGCCTCGAACAGTCGCCTGCATACTGCCTTGAACAGTCGCCTGCATACTGCCTCGAAAAGTCACTTGCATGCTGCCTCGAACAGTCGCCTGTATACTGCCTCGAACAGTCGCCTGTATGCTGCCTCGAACAGTCGCCTGCATACTGCCTCGAACAGTCGCCAGTATACTGCCTCGAACAGTCGCCTGCATACTGCCTCGAACAGTCGCCGCATACTGCCTCGAACAGTCGCCTGCATACTGCCTCGAACAGTCGCCTGCATACTGCCTTGAACAGTCGCCTGTATACTGCCTCGAACAGTCGCCTGCATACTGCCTCGAACAGTCGCCTGTTTACTGCCTCGAACAGTCGCCTGCATACTGCCTCGAACAGTCGCCTGCATGCTGCCTCGAACAGTCGCCTGCATGCTGCCTCGAACAGTCGCCTGCATACTGCCTCGAACAGTGGCCTGCATACTGCCTCGAACAGTCGCCTGTATACTGCCTCGAACAGTCGCCTGCATACTGCCTCGAACAGTCGCCGCATACTGCCTCGAACAGTCGCCTGCATACTGCCTCGAACAGTCGCCTGCATACTGCTTCGAACAGTCGCCTGTATACTGCCTCGAACAGTCGCCTGCATACTGCCTCGAACAGTCGCTGCATACTGCCTCGAACAGTCACCTGCATACTGCCTCGAACAGTGGCCTGCATACTGCTTCGAACAGTCGTCTGTATACTGCCTCGAACAGTCGCCTGCATACTGCTTCGAACAGTCGCCTGTATACTGCCTCGAACAGTCGCCTGCATACTGCCTCGAACAGTCACCTGCATACTGCCTCGAACAGTGGCCTGCATACTGCTTCGAACAGTCGCCTGTGTACTGCCTCGAACAGTCGCCTGCATACTGCCTCGAACAGTCACCTGTATACTGCCTCGAACAGTCGCCTGCATACTGCCTCGAACAGTCGCCTGCATACTGCCTCGAACAGTGGCCTGCATACTGCTTCGAGCAGTCGCCTGTATACTGCCTCGAACAGTCGCCTGCATACTGCCTCGAACAGTCGCCTGTACACTGCCTCGAACAGTCGCCTGTATACTGCCTCGAACAGTCGCCTGCATACTGCCTCGAACAGTCGCCTGTATACTGCCTCGAACAGTGGCCTGCATACTGCTTCGAACAGTCGCCTGGATACTGCCTCGAACAGTCGCCTGCATACTGCCTCGAACAGTCGCCTGCATACTGCCTCGAACAGTCGCCTGTAAACTGCCTCGAACAGTCGCCTGCATACTGCCTCGAACAGTCGCCTGCATACTGCCTCGAACAGTCGCCTGTATACTGCCTCGAACAGTGGCCTGCATACTGCTTCGAACAGTCGCCTGTATACTGCCTCGAACAGTCGCCTGCATACTGCCTCGAACAGTCGCCTGTATACTGCCTCGAACAGTCGCCTGTATACTGCCTCGAACAGTCGCCTGCATACTGCCTCGAACAGTCGCCTGCATACTGCCTCGAACAGTCGCCTGTATACTGCCTCGAAAAGTCGCCTGCATACTGCCTGAACAGTCGCCTGCATACTGCCTCGAACAGTCGCCTGCATACTGCCTCGAACAGTCGCCTGCATACTGCCTCGAAACTACTTCTTATTTCTGTTCTGAACACAATATGTTTCGAGAGAAGTTACATGTCATAGTTAAAATGTTTAGCTATTGGAATGAATGTTAGGTCAATGTACCTTTGACACTCAGCTGCTTTAAACAGGAGCAGGGGCACAGCTCCGCGGGAATCTCCAGGGGCGTTGGGGGGGGGGGGGGGGGGGTTAGCCGATACGTCATCTCAGGATAGGTATTATATTGCCCTTATTTTGAACTATATGTATGCAATAAGTACAAAAATTGAAAACAGAGAAAAATTTCCATAAAACTTTGTTTTGGCATTATTATGTTTATCAACCCCATTTTCATAGTCACAACTTTACAAGCGCAAGAATGCCCCCCCCCCCCCCCCCCCCAACTTTCGGGTCTTCGCAAGAGGTTGTAAATAATGCAACGAGTGGGGGAAACGGGTTCGTAAGGATAGCTCAATAATTTGTATTCAGTTTTATTAGCTACTAATATTTACATTACTAATTAAGTAGTATACAAATGTATGTCCGGAAACAGGCGGCAGGCGGTGGATTGATGATTGTCTGTCCGGCATCATGGATTGTGACGTCACGGCGGCCATTTTTGACTCAAAATTCCTCAAAATTGCTTCCAAATGTGCTGCCTTTTCGTAGTCGGTGCTTCCAAATGTGCTGCCTTTTCGTTGTCGGTGCTTCCAAATGTGCTGCCTTTTCGTAGTCGGTGCTTCCAAATGTGCTGCCTTTTCGTAGTCGGTGCTTCCAAATGTGTTGCCTTTTCGTTGTCGGTGCTGCCAAATGTGCTGCCTTATCGTAGTCGGTGCTTCCAAATGTGCTGCCTTTTCATAGTCGGTGCTTCCAAATGTGCTGCCTTTTCGATGACGGTGCTTCCAAATGTGCTGCCTTTTCGTTGTCGGTGCTTCCAAATGTGCTGCCATTTCGTTGTCGGTGCTTCCAAATGTGCTGCCTTTTCGTTGTCGGTGCTTCCAAATGTGCTGCCTTTTCGTAGTCGGTGCTTCCAAATGTGCTGCCTTTTCGTTGTCGGTGCTGTCAAATGTGTTGCCTTTTCGTAGTCGGTGCTTCCTATTGTTTTTCCTTTTTTGATGGTGCTTCCAAATGTGCTTCTTTTTTTGTTGATGGTGCTTCTATTTTTTTAATGTTGTTTTGACTCTAGTATTTTAGTAAATTGTTCTTGATTTGACTAGCGTATTATTCAAACCGGTTAATGTATATAAACGAGTTCTAGACAGCAGGACGCTCAGTTTGTTACTGCCGTCGACGGTGTACGGATCACCTAGTTTGTTTCTTCTGGTGCATAAGTCGTGTAATTGCCTGTTCTTGAGACTTCGATGGCATCTTTACCGACTTTAACGTCGTACTCGATGTAGGATGTACCATCGACTACGGGAACCATGACGTCAGCGCCGACGATGTTAGAGCAGATCCCGTTGGCAACGCCTCTGACAACACTGGAGACGACTTCGATATGTGCTGTTCCACCATCAGCTGAAGTTTCATCAGCATTGAATACTTCAATTAATGAAGAGCGTACTTCGCATCAGTGCAAATACTGTGGTGCATCATTTACTATCACCTCAAATGCTCGCAGACATGAAAGAAGCGGTTGTTCTAATAATGTTCAAAGAATACAATTTCAGTGCAATAAGTGCAATAAACTAATTTCACGTCTCGATAGCTTACATCATCATTATAAAAAATGCTCCGAGACGTATAATGAACATGCTTATTGATTTGACTCATGCGTTGTACCAGCTAATGAGACTATATAAGTGATATGAACTTCAGTCCGTCTCTGGCTGCGGTGATGACCGGATCGGATAGACATTTAAAGTCATGTAAAAGGCTTAGTCCGTACAATAAGAAGACTGTTTGAATCGAGGAATCCAAAAGGCTTTAGTAATTTGTCAGTGTTTTTTTTGTACTTGTTGTAGTGTATTGAATTTATGTAATAAAATTTTTTTAAAAGAACTTGTGGTGTTTTTATTTTCTTGAACCTGTCACTTTTTTAGTATATTTTTTTAAATTAAAGTTGTTTTGTATCGGCCAGCGATCGAACCAAGGACCTTAGTGGATATAATCAATCATTTTATGGATTACAAATTTATTTAACGATTTCTGAACTTTTTCCCGAATCTCTAGCAATATAATTACGAATTTCCAATATGGTGGTGTTGATGGCTTATAGGATGATGGTTGTAGATGATTTAAAGTCTCTTTAAGAATGTTGAACATGGTTTATTGAAATTATTATTTTTTTACATAAAATTAAACATTATTGTATCGATCGGGTATCGAACCAAGGACTGAAACTGATCGAATCAATCTGTAAAATGATGAGTGATTTATTTAATGAATTTTGGAATTTTTCCCGAATTTATAGCTAAATAATCACGGATTTTCAAGATGGCGGTCAAATGACAAGATGGCGGGTGTCACAGCAATAATAAATGATTACTGCACTCTGGCGGATAAGAACTAAACTAACATGGCGTCAGCGCACTCTCGCCGACGAAAACAAGATGGTGGTCTCCAGCAACGAAGACAAGATGGCGGACATGGCGTCATACTAGATGAAATTATATATACTTTGAAAAAAGTGGTGGGAGTCAGACAGCCTGCAGCCACTGTGAGGAAGGATCGGCCTTCATTTTTAATTTTTTTGCCCTCGGGTTCGAACCGAGGACTCCGAACTCCATGTCGTAAAAGTATATTTTTTATAAAAAATTTATTAAAATTTTATTAATTGAATTTTTTTTATAATTTTTAAAAAAAATTTCATTAAAATCGGATAATAAATAAAAAAGTTAAAGATGGCGGGCGTAACGGAAACTGCAACTGTGACGTCATAATCCTATAAATGGCTTAACGCTGGCTTGAGTTAAGGATGCTTAATCCAGTTTTAGGAATTTTCAGCCACTGGGATTTTTGAGGAATAAAAGGGGAAATTTTCCCTCGAAACGGGAAATTTTCCCTCGAAACGGGAATTTTTCCCTCGAAAACGGGAAATTTTGAGAAATTTTGAGGAATTTTGAGTAATTTTGAGGAATTTTGAGTCAAAAATGGCCGCCGTGACGTCACAATCCAAGATGGCGGACAGACAATCATCAATCCACCGCCTGCCGCCTGTTTCCGGACATACATTCGTATACTACTTAATTAAATCACAACACTCAATCACTAAGTTTCTGTCCAGTCCACAGTTCGCACTCGAGGGCACAGACAGTAAGATTACTAAGTAAAAGTTTTAAAATTATTTGTTGATAAGGAAGTTCAAAATTTTTAAAACGTGCAATACTAGGCATTTCCATTTCATAAAATTACTATACGCCACTTGATAAGAGTGGTTAAAACAAGCTGATGTGTATGTTTAAAACAATGACACCAAATGTAATATTGCGTTGGATGAACATATTAAAACTTGCCGGTTATTAAATCTTGTTACAAGGAAGAGCTCACGTCTGTGATGAAACAGGTTCAGTTGTGAAAGCTGCCCCAGGTAGCCTGGCGAGGCAGAGGGCTAGGTCTTCCCTAGCCGAGGAGCTGTCACAACTTAGAAACACATAACTTAGAAACACACAAGATAGAATCTTCTAAGTTATGCCTATTCTAAGTCGTGTGTTTCTAAGTTATTACGTTTCTAAGCTGTGTGGTTCTGCGTTGCGTGTATCTAAGTTACGTGTTACTAAGTTATGACAGTTCTAAGTTGTGTGTTTCTAAGTTGTGATAGTTCTGTGTTCTGACGTTTCTAAGTTGTGTGGTTCTGCGTTGCGTGTTTCTAAGTTACGTGTTTCTAAGTTATGATCGTTCTAACTTATGACAGGTCTAAGTTACGTGGATTTTGTCGAGGTTTCTAAGTAATGACTGTTCTAAGTTGTGTGTTTCTAAGTTATGTGTGGTTCCCTTCCCTAGCCGCGGCTGGCCGGCTCGTCGCCATGTCTATTGAGCCCCCCCCCCCCCCCCCTCACAAGCCGACCCACCCAGCCAAAATGCCCGCGCGGTCCAGGCCGCATTATTACCTCCCCTCCCCACCCCTTACAGGAGAATATCCTCTTCTCACAGGAATGTCCTCGCAGGGCCGAGAGGAGCCGGGGCCAGCAGAGCTGAGCTCTGGCCCGGTGCTGGAGTCGACCATGCTTGGTTTACCGCCGCATGTATTGTGCGACACAACAACAACAAAAAACATTCGGTAAATCCTTACAGTCATCCATTAAAATGTTTCTACAGTAGACTCTCAGTAGAGCTATCGAAATAATCAAGAAACTATATTCTGCACAACCATCTAAAAGTTTACATTTCAAAGGTTAATACTAATGATTTATAAATCGATACATGGATTGATAATGCTTTTTTTTTAACAAGTCACCAAAATAAAATTATGATTTAAGCTGCATGGAAATGAAGGGCCTAACGTGAAAATTATCTTCATAAATGTTTTTGTTATCCTTGTGTTTTAAGGCGGTATGGTTACAATGAGTCTAGCGCAGTCAGCTGGCTCGCTGGAGCAGCCCGGCGCCGGTCTGTGCAGGACTGTACAGGACTGTGCAGGTCTGTGCAGGTCTGTGCAGGACTGTGCAGGACTGTGCACGACTGTGCAGGACTGTGCACGACTGTGCAGGACTGTGCACGACTGTGCAGGACTGTGCAGGACTGTGCACGACTGTGCAGGACTGTGCAGGACTGTGCCGGTCTGTGCAGGGCTTGCCGGTCTGTGCAGGGCTTGCCGGTCTGTGCAGGAGTGTGCCGGTCTGTGCAGGACTGTGCAGGACTTGCCGGTCTGTGCAGGACTTGCCGGTCTGTGCAGGACTGTGCCGGTCTGTGCCGGTCTGTGTCTTCCTGAGGCGGTGCCACGGTCACAGCTAGCCGCATGATGTGCGTTATTCGCGACCTTCGTGACGAGTTCACGAGTTAGTATAATAACTTTCTTGAGAAAATTCTGTAAATATGTAACGTTTACTGGATTCAGTATGTCTGAGTTCAATTAAAGCCAGTAAAATAATATTTCAATCACTTAAATTTTGAAAGGATTTTTGACATGGCTCCTCCATGTAATTGTTTAAGAACGTTTCATCATGAACACCCTAAAATCCATTTATAATAATTATGTAAGTAAATATTTATAAAATCTTAGGTAGGCTTTCCTTCTCGTAGCGCACGGGACCACCAATGAGGTAAACGTCACAAACTTTAGGGTCAAATGTATGAGCTCACCTGGGGGATGGTTGGCATATCATACGAGAATATATATTTTCATTGTGTAAATTATCAAGAAAAAATAGCTTAACCCTTTGAGGCACACAGAAATATATTAAAAATAAATTAGAATCTTTTGTGTAACTTTTAAGGAAAATTTAAAGCAGCCAATGCTGCTTGTTCTTGTTAGGATCGCCAGATAGCAGCACAAGGCTTACTCACGCGAAGTATTTCGGCAATAACACCGAAACGTTGCAAATAGTAACATATTTATAAAGTGGTATCATAGAAATACCACTACGAAACAAAAAAACTGAAAATCATAATTTAAAAAATTAACTACTTAATAAATACAAAATACAATAATCAAATATAATCTGAATGTAACTGAATCATACTATTACTTTAATACCATACGCGATTTTTGATTTATCCAGGTTACGTGGTAAATAAAAAAGCAAAACACTTTTAGCTCTCATAATGCCAATAAAGGTAATACATATCAACATAAGGAAATATTTTTACTCCGGTCCAATGTAATAAAAGTCAACACAGCTTTTGCATCTACATATACTAAATTGATTCGAATTATAAATGATTTCCGACCTTTCAAGTGAGATCATTGTTTCCTGGGAGTACACCGCTCCACACTCGACTGTAGCAAGGCCCCAGTATCTCTCCACCCTGACTGTAGCAAGGCACAGTATCTCTCCACCCTGACTGTAGCAAGGCACAGTATCTCTCCACCCTGACTGTAGCAAGGCACAGTATCTCTCCACCCTGACTGTAGCAAGGCCCCAGTAACTCTCCACCCTCGACTGTAGCAAGGCCCCAGTATCTCTCCACCCTCGACTGTAGCAAGGCCCCAGTATCTCTCCACCCTCGACTGTAGCAAGGCCCAGTATCTATCCACCCTCGACTGTAGCAAGCCCAGTATTTCTCCAACCTCGACTGTTGCAAGGCCCAGTATCTCTCCACCCTCGACTATTGCATGGCCCTAGTAACTCTCCACCCTCGACTGTAGCAAGGCCCAGTATCTCTCCACCCTCGACTGTAGCAAGGCCCAGTAACTCTCCACCCTCGACTGTAGCAAGGCCCAGTATCTCTCCACCCTCGACTATAGCAAGGCCCCAGTATCTCTCCTTCCTCGACTGTAGCAAGGCCCAGTATCTCTCCACCCTAGACTGTAAGGCCCAGTATCTCTCCACCATCTACTGTAGCAAGGCCCCAGTATCTCTCCACCCTCGAATGTAGTTAGGCCCAGTATGTCTCCACCATCTACTGTAGCAAGGCCCCAGTATCTCTCCACCCTAGACTGTAAAGCCCAGTATCTCTCCACCATCTACTGTAGCAAGGCCCCAGTATCTCTCCTCCCTAGACTGTAAGGCCCAGTATCTCTTCACCCTCGACTGTAGCAAGGCCCCAGTATCTCTCTCTCTCAACCCTCGATTGTAGCAAGGCCCCAGTATCTCTCCACCCTCGACTGTAGCAAGGCCCAGTATCTCTCCACCCTCGACTATAGCAAGGCCCAATTATCTCTCCTTCCTCGACTGTAGCAAGGCCCAGTATCTCTCCACCCTAGACTGTAAGGCCCAGTATCTCTCCACCATCTACTGTAGCAAGGCCCCAGTATCTCTCCACCCTCGAATGAAGTTAGGCCCAGTATGTCTCCACCATCTACTGTAGCAAGGCCCCAGTATCTCTCCACCCTAGACTGTAAGGCCCAGTATCTCTCCACCATCTACTGTAGCAAGGCCCCAGTATCTCTCCTCCCTAGACTGTAAGGCCCAGTATCTCTTCACCCTCGACTGTAGCAAGGCCCCAGTATCTCTCTCTCTCAACCCTCGATTGTAGCAAGGCCCCAGTATCTCTCCACCCTAGACTGTAAGGCCCAGTATCTCTCCTTCCTCGACTGTAGCAAGGCCCAGTAACTCTCCACCCTCGACTGTAGCAAGGCCCAGTATCTCTCCACCCTCGACTTGAGCAAGGCCCAGTATCTCTCCACCCTCGACTATAGCAAGGCCCCAGTATCTCTCCTTCCTCGACTGTAGCAAGGCCCAGTAACTCTCCACCCTCGACTGTAGCAAGGCCCAGTATCTCTCCACCCTCGACTATAGCAAGGCCCCAGTATCTCTCCTTCCTCGACTGTAGCAAGGCCCAGTATCTCTCCACCCTAGACTGTAAGGCCCAGTATCTCTCCACCATCTACTGTAGCAAGGCCCCAGTATCTCTCCACCCTCGAATGTAGTTAGGCCCAGTATGTCTCCACCATCTACTGTAGCAAGGCCCCAGTATCTCTCCACCCTAGACTGTAAGGCCCAGTATCTCTCCACCATCTACTGTAGCAAGGCCCCAGTATCTCTCCTCCCTAGACTGTAAGGCCCAGTATCTCTTCACCCTCGACTGTAGCAAGGCCCCAGTATCTCTCTCTCTCAACCCTCGATTGTAGCAAGGCCCCAGTATCTCTCCACCATCTACTGTAGCAAGGCCCCAGTATCTCTCCTCCCTAGACTGTAAGGCCCAGTATCTCTCCACCCTAGACTGTAAGGCCCAGTATCTCTCCACCATCTACTGTAGCAAGGCCCCAGTATCTCTCCACCCTCGAATGTAGTTAGGCCCAGTATCTCTCCACCATCTACTGTAGCAAGGCCCCAGTATCTCTCCACCCTCGAATGTAGTTAGGCCCAGTATGTCTCCACCATCTACTGTAGCAAGGCCCCAGTATCTCTCCACCCTAGACTGTAAGGCCCAGTATCTCTCCACCATCTACTGTAGCAAGGCCCCAGTATCTCTCCTCCCTAGACTGTAAGGCCCAGTATCTCTTCACCCTCGACTGTAGCAAGGCCCCAGTATCTCTCTCTCAACCCTCGATTGTAGCAAGGCCCCAGTATCTCTCCACCATCTACTGTAGCAAGGCCCCAGTATCTCTCCTCCCTAGACTGTAAGGCCCAGTATCTCTTCACCCTCGACTGTAGCAAGGCCCCAGTATCTCTCTCTCTCAACCCTCGATTGTAGCAAGGCCCCAGTATCTCTCCACCCTCGACTGTAGTTAGGCCCAGTATGTCTCCACCATCTACTGTAGCAAGGCCCCAGTATCTCTCCACCCTCGAATGTAGTTAGGCCCAGTATCTCTCCACCATCTACTGTAGCAAGGCCCCAGTATCTCTCCACCCTCGAATGTAGTTAGGCCCAGTATCTCTCCACCATCTACTGTAGCAAGGCCCCAGTATCTCTCCACCCTAGACTGTAAGGCCCAGTATCTCTCCACCATCTACTGTAGCAAGGCCCCAGTATCTCTCCTCCCTAGACTGTAAGGCCCCATATCTCTTCACCCTCGACTGTAGCAAGGCCCCAGTATCTCTCTCTCTCAACCCTCGATTGTAGCAAGGCCCCAGTATCTCTCCACCCTCGACTGTAGTTAGGCCCAGTATGTCTCCACCATCTACTGTAGCAAGGCCCCAGTATCTCTCCACCCTCGAATGTAGTTAGGCCCAGTATCTCTCCACCATCTACTGTAGCAAGGCCCCAGTATCTCTCCACCCTCGAATGTAGTTAGGTCCAGTATGTCTCCACCATCTACTGTAGCAAGGCCCCAGTATCTCTCCACCCTAGACTGTAAGGCCCAGTATCTCTCCACCATCTACTGTAGCAAGGCCCCAGTATCTCTCCTCCCTAGACTGTAAGGCCCAGTATCTCTTCACCCTCGACTGTAGCAAGGCCCCAGTATCTCTCTCTCTCAACCCTCGATTGTAGCAAGGCCCCAGTATCTCTCCACCCTCAACTGTAGTTAGGCCCAGTATGTCTCCACCATCTACTGTAGCAAGGCCCCAGTATCTCTCCACCCTCGACTGTAGTTAGGCCCAGTATGTCTCCACCATCTACTGTAGCAAGGCCCCAGTATCTCTCCACCCTCGAATGTAGTTAGGTCCAGTATCTCTCCACCATCTACTGTAGCAAGGCCCCAGTATCTCTCCACCCTCGAAAGTAGTTAGGCCCAGTATGTCTCCACCATCTACTGTAGCAAGGCCCCAGTATCTCTCCACCCTCGACTGTAGTTAGGCCCAGTTTGTCTCCACCATCTACTGTAGCAAGGCCCCAGTATCTCTCCACCCTAGACTGTAAGGCCCAGTATCTCTCCACCATCTTCTGTAGCAAGGCCCCAGTATCTCTCCTCCCTAGACTGTAAGGCCCAGTATCTCTTCACCCTCGACTGTAGCAAGGCCCCAGTATCTCTCTCTCTCAACCCTCGATTGTAGCAAGGCCCCAGTATCCCTCTCTCTCAACCCTCGATTGTAGCAAGGCCCCAGTATCTCTCCACCCTCGACTGTAGTTAGGCCCAGTATGTCTCCACCATCTACTGTAGCAAGGCCCCAGTATCTCTCCACCCTCGACTGTAGTTAGGCCCAGTATGTCTCCACCATCTACTGTAGCAAGGCCCCAGTATCTCTCCACCCTCGAATGTAGTTAGGCCCAGTATGTCTCCACCATCTACTGTAGCAAGGCCCCAGTATCTCTCCACCCTAGACTGTAAGGCCCAGTATCTCTCCACCATCTACTGTAGCAAGGCCCCAGTATCTCTCCTCCCTAGACTGTAAGGCCCAGTATCTCTTCACCCTCGACTGTAGCAAGGCCCCAGTATCTCTCTCTCAACCCACGATTGTAGCAAGGCCCCAGTATCTCTCTCTCTCAACCCTCGATTGTAGCAAGGCCCCAGTATCTCTCCACCCTCGAATGTAGTTAGGCCCAGTATCTCTCCACCATCTACTGTAGCAAGGCCCCAGTATCTCTCCACCCTCGAATGTAGTTAGGCCCAGTATGTCTCCACCATCTAATGTAGCAAGGCCCCAGTATCTCTCCACCCTAGACTGTAAGGCCCAGTATCTCTCCACCATCACTGTAGCAAGGCCCCAGTATCTCTCCTCCCTAGACTGTAAGGCCCAGTATCTCTTCACCCTCGACTGTAGCAAGGCCCCAGTATCTCTCTCTCTCAAACCTCGATTGCAGCAAGGCCCCAGTATCTCTCCACCCTCAACTGTAGTTAGGCCCAGTATGTCTCCACCATCTACTGTAGCAAGGCCCCAGTATCTCTTCACCCTCGAATGTAGTTAGGCCCAGTATCTGTCCACCATCTACTGTAGCAAGGCCCCAGTATCTCTCCACCCTCGAATGTAGTTAGGCCCAGTATGTCTCCACCATCTACTGTAGCAAGGCCCCAGTATCTCTCCACCCTAGACTGTAAGGCCCAGTATCTCTCCACCATCTACTGTATTAAGGTCCCAGTATCTCTCCTCCCTAGACTGTAAGGCCCAGTATCTCTTCACCTTCGACTGTAGCAAGGCCGCAGTATCTTTCTCTCTCAACCCTCGATTGTAGCAAGGCCCCAGTATCTCTCCACCCTCGACTGTAGTTAGGCCCAGTATGTCTCCACCATCTACTGTAGCAAGGCCCCAGTATCTCTCCACCCTCGACTGTAGTTAGGCCCAGTATGTCTCCACCATCTACTGTAGCAAGACCCCAGTATCTCTCCACCCTAGACTGTAAGGCCCAGTATATCTCCACCATCTACTGTAGCAAGGCCCCAGTATCTCTCCTCCCTAGACTGTAAGGCCCAGTATATCTCCACCATCTACTGTAGCAAGGCCCCAGTATCTCTCCACCCTCGACTGTAGTTAGGCCCAGTATGTCTCCACCATCTACTGTAGCAAGGCCCCAGTATCACTCCACCCTCGAATGTAGTTAGGCCCAGTATCTCTCCACCATCTACTGTAGCAAGGCCCCAGTATCTCTCTCTCTCAACCCTCGATTGTAGCAAGGCCCCAGTATCTCTCCACCCTCGACTGTAGTTAGGCCCAGTATGTCTCCACCATCTACTGTAGCAAGGCCCCAGTATCTCTCCACCCTAGACTGTAAGGCCCAGTATCTCTCCACCATCTACTGTAGCAAGGCCCCAGTATCTCTCCTCCCTAGACTGTAAGGCCCAGTATCTCTTCACCCTCGACTGTAGCAAGGCCCCAGTATCTCTCTCTCTCAACCCTCGATTGTAGCAAGGCCCCAGTATCTCTCCACCCTCGACTGTAGTTAGGCCCAGTATGTCTCCACCATCTACTGTAGCAAGGCCTCAGTATCTCTCCACCCTCGAATGTAGTTAGGCCCAGTATCTCTCCACCATCTACTGTAGCAAGGCCCCAGTATCTCTCCACCCTCGAATGTAGTTAGGCCCAGTATGTCTCCACCATCTACTGTAGCAAGGCCCCAGTATCTCTCCACCCTAGACTGTAAGGCCCCGTATCTCTCCACCATCTACTGTAGCAAGGCCCCAGTATCTCTCCTCCCTAGACTGTAAGGCCCAGTATCTCTTCACCCTCGACTGTAGCAAGGCCCCAGTATCTCTCTCTCTCAACCCTCGATTGTAGCAAGGCCCCAGTATCTCTCCACCCTCGACTGTAGTTAGGCCCAGTATGTCTCCACCATCTACTGTAGCAAGGCCCCAGTATCTCTCCACCCTCGACTAGTTAGGCCCAGTATGTCTCCACCATCTACTGTAGCAAGGCCCCAGTATCTCTCCACCCTCGACTGTAGTTAGGCCCAGTATGTCTCCACCATCTACTGTAGCAAGGCCCCAGTATCTCTCCACCCTAGACTGTAAGGCCCAGTATCTCTTCACCATCTACTGTAGCAAGGCCCTAGTATCTCTCCTCCCTAGACTGTAAGGCCCAGTATCTCTTCACCCTCGACTGTAGCAAGGCCCCAGTATCTCTCCACTCTCGACTGTAGCAAGGCCCAATTATCTCTCCTTCCTCGACTGTAGCAAGGCCCAGTATCTCTCCACCCTAGACTGTAAGGCCCAGTATCTCTCCACCATCTACTGTAGCAAGGCCCCAGTATCTCTCCACCCTCGAATGAAGTTAGGCCCAGTATGTCTCCACCATCTACTGTAGCAAGGCCCCAGTATCTCTCCACCCTAGACTGTAAGGCCCAGTATCTCTCCACCATCTACTGTAGCAAGGCCCCAGTATCTCTCCTCCCTAGACTGTAAAGCCCAGTATCTCTTCACCCTCGACTGTAGCAAGGCCCCAGTATCTCTCTCTCTCAACCCTCGATTGTAGCAATGCCCAGTATCTCTCCACCCTAGACTGTAAGGCCCAGTATCTCTCCACCCTCGACTGTAGTTAGGCCCAGTATGTCTCCACCATCTACTGTAGCAAGGCCCAGTATCTCTCCACCCTAGACTGTAAGGCCCAGTATCTCTTCACCATCTACTGTAGTAAGGCCCCAGTATATCTCCGCCCTCGTTTGTAACAAGGCCCAGTATCTCTCCACCCTCGACTGTAGCAAGGCCCCAGTATCTCTCCGACCATAGAGAGGTCCGTACGTTATTATAGACTTCTAACATAAACAAGCTCTGTTACGTGCTTTTACTAATGGTCTTTCACGTTTATTTCATTTTAACTTTTATTACCGCGATTTTGTAAAACATCTTGTTTCAAACATTTATTACTTCATATTACAATTGTACATAGGACATAATTATTTTATATACATTTTAAGCTTGACCACGTATAGTCGTGTCTGTAGGACATTGTGATTAGTTAACTGAGAAGTCTGCAACAACTGCACGTGGAGCGCTGCCAAGACTAACTGCACTTCTCTGCGCTGCGCTCACGGTGTACAGGGTGTTACCGAGCACGGCTGCCTGCACCAGCTGCGGAGAGATCTGAGCGACTGGCATGCCCTAGTAGTCTGTCTCACGCTTGGAGTGAACTGCGACACTGTCGCCACGTCCGTACTCCCCAGCTTGTCAACACTATAACATAACATCCCCTATCATAATAGTAGTATACCAATATCATTCCTGGTACAGGTTCAAGATACGGGAGCCGGGAGCCGATATCCGTAATTTTGGATTGTGACGTCACGACGGCCATCTTGGTGTCAAATTTCTTTAAAATTCCTCAAATATGACTAAAAAAAAGACTAAAAATAATCGAAATTCCTAGATTTGTCCTTTTTTTCCCAAAAAAAATTACGAGCAGTCAAAATACTCAGAGAGAGTAATCTTCCTTAGATAAGACCAATTTTCCTCAGAATGGGGCATTTTACCTTAGAGGGGTAATTTTTCTAAGAGAGGGGCAATTTTCATCAGAATAACATGATTCCTCAAAAACCCCAGGAGAGGTCTTGACCTTCATCGTAGAATAGAAATTCTTTAATTTAAAAAAAAAAATGTTTACTGCAAATATTTAGTTACTTAAACCATTTCAGTTCCTCGCTTCAATTCCCAGCGGGAGTAAACATGTAATATATGTATACATAGACATTGTTAAAAAATACTTAATTAAAATATAAATAAAATTGTAATAAAAAAGTGTTTATGTTACAACCACAATCTTGTATTCTAGAACCTTTCGTCATTTGGAATAATTATATCATGTCCACCATATTGAAAATCCGTAATTATTGAGCTATATATTCAGAAAAACTAAAAAAAAAATTTCAATAATATTTTAATAAAAAGCACTTGCATCGTGGATACCTCGGTTTAAAACCGGCGAGGTCACTCGATTAAAAATGGCGATGGATCCTCCCCCTGTTTTAGCAGCTGGCATACTGACCTACCACCACTTTCGCCAAGAAAGATATTACGACAGCCATTATGACGCCTTTGTCGCCATCTTGAAAATCCGCGATTATTTGGCTATAAATTAGGAAAAATTAAAAAAAATCGCCTATTAATGTATTAATTAATCAGATACATTTCAGTACTTGGTTCGATACTTGGTCGATACAAAAAGTAATTCATACTCTTGAATATTTATTTGATAATTAACCTCATAGTAAACAAGGACTCTTGCCCGGGTGAATAAATATGTTACTCGATATCACTTCACCAACTCGGAAAGTCTTTTTCGGTACTTGGCATACTTTTCAAAAAGGTCATGTTCAAAGTCAGGCGTATTGACCAGGCGAATCGTAACAGTGAGGCATCCTTGGACGATACTGTAAAATGCTTTTCGCTTACAAAAGAACCAAGAGATGCTGGACCATTAAGACATCAGTTCTAGGGGACAAAATTGGCAATGTATATTCAAAAAAGTAAGCACATTTGGAAAGACATGCGACAAAAAGAAAGCACATTTAGAGCACATTAAAAAAGAAAGCGCATTTGAAAACATACCAAAAAAAAGAAATCACATTTGGAAGCGCATTTAAAAAAAGGCAGCACATTTAACGAAAGGAACACACATTAGACACACAATCAAAGAAAAGGTCACACATTGGACACACACTGGGATCCATGTTGGCAAGCAGTGTAGAGTGCAGTGGGTGGCAGTAGTGACAGAAGTCTGAGAAGTGGGACACAGAGTGCAGAGTGCAGTGGGCGTCAGTAGTGACAGAAGTCTGAGAAGTGGGACACAGAGTGCAGAGTGCAGTGGGTGGCAGTAGTGACAGAAGTGTGAGAAGTGGGACACAGAGTGCAGAGTGCAGTGGGTGGCAGTAGTGACAGAAGTCTGAGAAGTGCGACACAGAGTGCAGAGTGCAGTGGGCGTCAGTAGTGACAGAAGTCTGAGAAGTGGGACAGAGAGTGCAGAGTGCAGTGGGTGGCAGTAGTGACAGAAGTCTGAGAAGTGGGACACAGAGTGCAGAGTGCAGTGGGCGTCAGTAGTGACAGAAGTCTGAGAAGTGGGACACAGAGTGCAGAGTGCAGTGAGTGGCAGTAGTGACAGAAGTCTAAGAAGTGGGACACAGAGTGCAGAGTGCAGTGGGCGTTAGTAGTGACAGAAGTCTGAGAAGTGGGACAGAGAGTGCAGATTGCAGTGGGTGGCAGTAGTGACAGAAGTCTGAGAAGTGGGACACAGAGTGCAGAGTGCAGTGGGCGTCAGTAGTGACAGAAGTCTGAGAAGTGGGACAGAGAGTGCAGAGTGTAGTGGGTGGCAGTAGTGACAGAAGTCTGAGAAGTGGGACACAGAGTGCAGAGTGCAGTGGACGTCAGTAGTGACAGAAGTCTGAGAAGTGGGACACAGAGTGCAGAGTGCAGTGGGTGGCAGTAGTGACAGAAGTCTGAGAAGTGGGACACAGAGTGCAGAGTGCAGTGGGCGTCAGTAGTGACAGAAGTCTGAGACGTGGGGCACAGAGTGCAGAGTTCTGCAGTCTGAGAAGTGGGGCACAGAGTGCAGAGTGCAGTGGGCGGCAGTAGTAACAGAAGTCTGAGAAGTGGGGCACAGAGTGCAGTGTTCTGCAGTCTGAGAAGTGGGGCACAGAGTGTAGAGTGCAGTGGGTGGCAGTAGCGTCTGCAGTCTGAGAAGTGGGGCACAGAGTGCAGAGTTCTGCAGTCTGAGAAGTGGGGCACAGAGTGCAGAGTTCTGCAGTCTGAGAAGTGGGGCACAGAGTCCAGAGTGCAGTGGGCGGCAGTAGTAACAGAAGTCTGAGAAGTGGGACACAGTGCAGAGTGCAGTGAGTGGCAGTAACGACTACACTCTGTGAAGTGGGGCACAGAGTGCAGAGTGTAGTGGGTGGCAGTAGTGACAGAAGTCTGAGAAGTGGGTCACAGAGTGCAGAGTGCAGTGGACGTCAGTAGTGACAGAAGTCTGAGAAGTGGGACACAGAGTGCAGAGTGCAGTGGGTGGCAGTAGTGACAGAAGTCTGAGAAGTGGGACACAGAGTGCAGAGTGCAGTGGGCGTCAGTAGTGACAGAAGTCTGAGAAATCGGGGCACAGAGTGCAGAGTTCTGCAGTCTGAGAAGTGGGGCACAGAGTGCAGAGTGCAGTGGGCGGCAGTAGTAACAGAAGTCTGAGAAGTGGGGCACAGAGTGCAGTGTTCTGCAGTCTGAGAAGTGGGGCACAGAGTGTAGAGTGCAGTGGGTGGCAGTAGCGTCTGCAGTCTGAGAAGTGGGGCACAGAGTGCAGAGTTCTGCAGTCTGAGAAGTGGGGCACAGAGTGCAGAGTTCTGCAGTCTGAGAAGTGGGGCACAGAGTGCAGAGTTCTGCAGTCTGAGAAGTGGGGCACAGAGTCCAGAGTGCAGTGGGCGGCAGTAGTAACAGAAGTCTGAGAAGTGGGACACAGTGCAGAGTGCAGTGAGTGGCAGTAACGACTACACTCTGTGAAGTGGGGCACAGAGTGCAGAGTGTAGTGGGTGGCAGTAGTGACAGAAGTCTGAGAAGTGGGACACAGTGCAGAGTGCAGTGAGTGGCAGTAACGACTACACTCTGTGAAGTGGGGCACAGAGTGCAGAGTGTAGTGGGTGGCAGTAGTGACAGAAGTCTGAGAAGTGGGGCACAGAGTGCAGAGTGCAGTGGGCGTCAGTAGTGACAGAAGTCTGAGAAGTGGGGCACAGAGTGCAGAGTGCAGTGGGTGGCAGATGTGACAGAAGTCTGAGAAGTGGGACACAGAGTGCAGAGTGCAGTGGGCGTCAGTAGTGACAGAAGTCTGAGAAGTGGGACAGAGAATGCAAAGTGTAGTGGGTGGCAGTAGTGACAGAAGTCTGAGAAGTGGGACACAGTGGAGAGTGCAGTGAGTGGCAGTAACGACTACACTCTGTGAAGTGGGGCACAGAGTGCAGAGTGTAGTGGGTGGCAGTAGTGACAGAAGTCTGAGAAGTGGGACACAGTGCAGAGTGCAGTGAGTGGCAGTAACGACTACACTCTGTGAAGTGGGGCACAGAGTGCAGAGTGCAGTGGGTGGCAGTAGTGACAGAAGTCTGAGAAGTGGGGCACAGAGTGCAGAGTGCAGTGGGCGTCAGTAGTGACAGAAGACTGAGAAGTGGGGCACAGAGTGCAGAGTGCAGTGGGTGGCAGTAGTGACAGAAGTCTGAGAAGTGGGACACAGAGTACAGAGTGCAGTGGGCGTCAGTAGTGACAGAAGTCTGAGAAGTGGGACAGAGAGTGCAGAGTGTAGTGGGTGGCAGTAGTGACAGAAGTCTGAGAAGTGGGACACAGTGCAGAGTGCATTGAGTGGCAGTAACGACTACACTCTGTGAAGTGGGGCACAGAGTGCAGAGTGCAGTGGGTGGCAGTAGTGACAGAAGTCTGAGAAGTGGGGCACAGAGTGCAGAGTGCAGTGGGCGTCAGTAGTGACAGAAGTCTGAGAAGTGGGGCACAGAGTGCAGAGTGCAGTGGGTGGCAGTAGTGACAGAAGTCTGAGAAGTGGGACACAGAGTGCAGAGTGCAGTGGGCGTCAGTAGTGACAGAAGTCTAAGAAGTGGGACAGAGAGTGCAGAGTGTAGTGGGTGGCAGTAGTGACAGAAGTCTGAGAAGTGGGACACAGAGTGCAGAGTGCAGTGGGCGTCAGTAGTGACAGAAGTCTGAGAAGTGGGACAGAGAGTGCAGAGTGTAGTGGGTGGCAGTAGTGACAGAAGTCTGAGAAGTGGGACACAGTGCAGAGTGCAGTGAGTGGCAGTAACGACTACACTCTGTGAAATGGGGCACAGAGTGCAGAGTGCAGTGGGTGGCAGTAGTGACAGAAGTCTGAGAAGTGGGGCACAGAGTGCAGAGTGCAGTGGGCGTCAGTAGTGACAGAAGACTGAGAAGTGGGGCACAGAGTGCAGAGTGCAGTGGGTGGCAGTAGTGACAGAAGTCTGAGAAGTGGGACACAGAGTGCAGAGTGCAGTGGGCGTCAGTAGTGACAGAAGTCTGAGAAGTGGGACAGAGAGTGCAGAGTGTAGTGGGTGGCAGTAGTGACAGAAGTCTGAGAAGTGGGACACAGTGCAGAGTGCATTGAGTGGCAGTAACGACTACACTCTGTGAAGTGGGGCACAGAGTGCAGAGTGCAGTGGGTGGCAGTAGTGACAGAAGTCTGAGAAGTGGGGCACAGAGTGCAGAGTGCAGTGGGCGTCAGTAGTGACAGAAGTCTGAGAAGTGGGGCACAGAGTGCAGAGTGCAGTGGGTGGCAGTAGTGACAGAAGTCTGAGAAGTGGGACACAGAGTGCAGAGTGCAGTGGGCGTCAGTAGTGACAGAAGTCTAAGAAGTGGGACAGAGAGTGCAGAGTGTAGTGGGTGGCAGTAGTGACAGAAGTCTGAGAAGTGGGGCACAGAGTGCAGAGTGCAGTGGGCGTCAGTAGTGACAGAAGTCTGAGAAGTGGGGCACAGAGTGCAGAGTGCAGTGGGTGGCAGTAGTGACAGAAGTCTGAGAAGTGGGACACAGAGTGCAGAGTGCAGTGGGCGTCAGTAGTGACAGAAGTCTGAGAAGTGGGACAGAGAGTGCAGAGTGTAGTGGGTGGCAGTAGTGACAGAAGTCTGAGAAGTGGGACACAGTGCAGAGTGCAGTGAGTGGCAGTAACGACTACACTCTGTGAAGTGGGGCACAGAGTGCAGAGTGCAGTGGGTGGCAGTAGTGACAGAAGTCTGAGAAGTGGGACACAGTGCAGAGTGCAGTGAGTGGCAGTAACGACTACACTCTGTGAAGTGGGGCACAGAGTGCAGAGTGTAGTGGGTGGCAGTAGTGACAGAAGTCTGAGAAGTGGGACACAGAGTGCAGAGTGCAGTGGGCGTCAGTAGTGACAGAAGTCTGAGAAGTGAGACAGAGAGTGCAGAGTGTAGTGGGTGGCAGTAGTGACAGAAGTCTGAGAAGTGGGACACAGTGCAGAGTGCAGTGAGTGGCAGTAACGACTACACTCTGTGAAGTGGGGCACAGAGTGCAGTGGGTGGCAGTAGTGACAGAAGTCTGAGAAGTGGGGCACAGAGTGCAGAGTGCAGTGGGCGTCAGTAGTGACAGAAGTCTGAGAATTGGGGCACAGAGTGCAGAGTGCAGTGGGTGGCAGTAGTGACAGAAGTCTGAGAAGTGGGACACAGAGTGCAGAGTGCAGTGGGCGTCAGTAGTGACAGAAGTCTGAGAAGTGGGACAGAGAGTGCAGAGTGTAGTGGGTGGCAGTAGTGACAGAAGTCTGAGAAGTGGGACACAGTGCAGAGTGCAGTGAGTGGCAGTAACGACTACACTCTGTGAAGTGGGGCACAGAGTGCAGAGTGCAGTGGGTGGCAGTAGTGACAGAAGTCTGAGAAGTGGGGCACAGAGTGCAGAGTGCAGTGGGCGTCAGTAGTGACAGAAGTCTGAGAAGTGGGGCTCAGAGTGCAGAGTGCAGTGGGTGGCAGTAGTGACAGAAGTCTGAGAAGTGGGACACAGAGTGCAGAGTGCAGTGGGCGTCAGTAGTGACAGAAGTCTGAGAAGTGGGACAGAGAGTGCAGAGTGTAGTGGGTGGCAGTAGTGACAGAAGTCTGAGAAGTGGACACAGTGCAGAGTGCAGTGAGTGGCAGTAACGACTACACTCTGTGAAGTGGGGCACAGAGTGCAGAGTGTAGTGGGTGGCAGTAGTGACAGAAGTCTGAGAAGTGGGACACAGTGCAGAGTGCAGTGAGTGGCATTAACGACTACACTCTGTGAAGTGGGGCACAGAGTGCAGAGTGTAGTGGGTGGCAGTAGTGACAGAAGTCTGAGAAGTGGGGCACAGAGTGCAGAGTGCAGTGGGCGTCAGTAGTGACAGAAGACTGAGAAGTGGGGCACAAAGTGCAGAGTGCAGTGGGTGGCAGTAGTGACAGAAGTCTGAGAAGTGGGACACAGAGTGCAGAGTGCAGTGGGCGTCAGTAGTGACAGAAGTCTGAGAAGTGGGACAGAGAGTGCAGAGTGTAGTGGGTGGCAGTAGTGACAGAAGTCTGAGAAGTGGGACACAGTGCAGAGTGCAGTGAGTGGCAGTAACGACTACACTCTGTGAAGTGGGGCACAGAGTGCAGAGTGCAGTGGGTGGCAGTAGTGACAGAAGTCTGAGAAGTGGGGCACAGAGTGCAGAGTATAGTGGGCGTCAGTAGTGACAGAAGTCTGAGAAGTGGGGCACAGAGTGCAGAGTGCAGTGGGTGGCAGTAGTGACAGAAGTCTGAGAAGTGGGACACAGTGCAGAGTGCAGTGAGTGGCAGTAACGACTACACTCTGTGAAGTGGGGCACAGAGTGCAGAGTGTAGTGGGTGGCAGTAGTGACAGAAGTCTGAGAAGTGGGACACAGTGCAGAGTGCAGTGAGTGGCAGTAACGACTACACTCTGTGAAGTGGGGCACAGAGTGCAGAGTGTAGTGGGTGGCAGTAGTGACAGAAGTCTGAGAAGTGGGACACAGTGCAGAGTGCAGTGAGTGGCAGTAACGACTACACTCTGTGAAGTGGGGCACAGAGTGCAGAGTGCGGTAGTTGTTGGCGTCTGTGCACCGTTACCCCGCGGTCACGCGCTGCGCCCGGTCAGGCCTGATCCTGCCAGCCGCT
This sequence comes from Bacillus rossius redtenbacheri, assembly GCF_032445375.1. NCBI lineage: Eukaryota > Metazoa > Arthropoda > Insecta > Phasmatodea > Bacillidae > Bacillus > Bacillus rossius. The sequence goes on along the minus strand of NC_086336.1, from coordinate 174,496 downwards.
TCCTGACGGGGACAGTCTTGCTGCAGGAACACTCCTCTCGCCTAAGTTGCACTGCACTCTACTGGTTAGGTTTTGGTTCACAACAGAACGTCCTGATGTCTTAAACATTAGCACCTCATAAGCAGATATAAAGTTAGTGTAGAATAATGCACCAGCCCTGCTGGCTGCCAGTCATGTGAGAGGCTGAATGGCTGCTACCAGGTAAACTGCAAATGTATCTACGATTACATAAAATGAGAATAATTTATTAATACGTTATTATGAATAATTGTGGATGAGCACAGGCCGTTTGAAATTATATATATATATATATATATATATATATATATATATATATATATATACACACACACACATATAAAGGAATATATCTTCTTACAGCTTTGCGACTATTATGTTTTTGATGGCAAAGGTAATTTCCATTTGCTAACTTAAAACGCTTCTTCATGGTTAACTGTTCCGTACGTCTATCTACAGCCGCTCTTATTGTTTGAGTTCGGCTTTGTTTGTATTTTGGGGGATTTTGTCCCAAACAAAAATGCATTATAAGTACCATTGCCTGACTTTTGTTATATTTTTAGGTTTAATAAATATTATCTATACGAACTGAATGGCAGTGTAGGTCTGCTCAGTAAATTGTTGGAATGGATGCGTAAATGACACCATGATCTAACGACGTATGAGATAAATAAACGATATTACTTCTCGTGGCCTGAGTTTGTTTCCCCTGGAATATATGGCTGGTGCACCTAACGTAGTGGGAACATATTTTTACTATAGATTTCCCTATATTTCCGATACGAAACATTGTTCTTCGAATACTTTTCTTTGCAATTCGCAAAATGTGCGGAGTAGGCGTTTAGGTATTTGCTCTACATAGGACCCTGGTCCCATCCCAATTGTCATCAGACTGTTTGTCACGATACTTTCAGAAGTGCAGTCCCCGGAAGTGCAGTGCCCGGAAGTGCAGAGGGAGCTGGCTGCTGTTTCACGACAGAAGCTGAGCGGCGACTATTAGTAATAAACACTCGATTGTCATTATCAAAGTAAGTAGCAAAAAAAAAATAATCAGTTATATTTTGTATTATTGGATGACTACATAACCCACGCCCACCGGTTTCTTGTAACTTTTCGCTCTATTTTTAATGTATAAATATTTGAGTAACTTTTCCCGTACATATCTAATATTTTTATATATGTTAGAAACCACAAAATACTTTGAGGCATTTACTCGTAGGCTATATGAAACACAAACATTTTTAAAAAAATAACACGCACAGACGTTTAAGTCATTGATTTTTATAAGTACAATTTAAGTAACTTAATTAATATTTCAATTTTATTGAAAATAAGTCATAATTTACAAAACAGTTGTAATTTTCTCTCGTCCTTAAAAAAAACAACAAATTTGATAGTCACATAATAAAATTATTTGCAAATTAAATAATAAATAGAATGGTTTTTGGTACAAATAAATTAAATATAAGCGCACAATGTTGGTTGTAAAAAAAGAGAATAAACATGAAACCAACCATTTTCTATTTCATTTCAAAGCGCCAGTTACGAGGATATAGAGTGAAAAAGTAATTCATATCATAGTATCAGCTAATGCAGTACAAGAGAGGCAAGCACCAGGCAATTAGTATCAAGTCACCACTGTTATAACTCCAACATAATCTGAAGAATTATATCACCTGATAAATGGCTCATGATATCACTCTTAGTTGTGTAAAGATGAGTAAGGCTTTCAACATACTTTTATGAACCGAATAGTTATAAAACATATATTGTTATTTATTGACTTGTTCATGTGTATTGAAATTTCTCTTCTTGAGACTCTTTCCCTAATTAAAAAGTTTAATCCCAAAAGACTGCTTATTTAATACGATGAAACACCCATCACTCGAAACAAGATACATATATGGAATACCTAATGTATTTCTAAACAATAGGGGCATAGTCGGGCTTTCAGAACTGAAACTACATTTTGTGCAATGTATGTTTATTCAAAGTTTTCGCTATAATAATGTAAATATACCACACTTCTGTGGATAACCTAATTTTAGTCTTCGAAGCGGCCTGATACTTCCTCCAAGCCTGCTCGCTGTGGGACCAGAGTTACTGGCCTATGCTTGCAGCGACAGACCAGAGTTACTGGCCTATGCTTGCAGCGACAGACCAGAGTTACTGGCCTATGCTTGCAGCGACAGACCAGAGTTACTGGCCTATGCTTGCAGCGACAGACCAGAGTTACTGGCCTATGCTTGCAGCGACAGACCAGAGTTACTTGCCTATGCTTGCAGCGACAGACCAGAGCGACGTCTACGCGAGACTTGGCGGGGATAGCAGCAGCACGGCGGCTTAGCGTCCCGGTCAGAACTGTCCTGTTGAAGTTCTCGCTTGGCATCAACTTCATGCCATGTGACAGCTGTAAGCTTGGCGTACATGTGTTTGTGTTGTCAGTGAAGGCCCGCCAGGCATGTCTGCATGCCCCCATGATTACGCATGTTAGCGGTTTTGTCTGTTTCTGCTTGCTGAAGTCACTTGAATTTACGTTTATCTATCGCATATGGAGTTATGTTTGTTATGTTTGTCAGGGGGCGAGCCATATTTAGCTGTGGTTTCTCTACCAAGTGACATTTACCTAGGTGCTGAATGTTAGTTGAAGTTTGCATTGGCATTTCACGATGCTTTTCAATTTAAGACTGCAAACGCCTGTTTGATGGCAAGACATTTATTGACTGTCCGATTCTGTCCCTTTCAGAATTGTGGTGCTAGAAGTGTGGTCTGCTGCCCTGAGTTTATATACATACTAACTTATGAGAGTCCCTGTAATGGTGCACTTGTTTAGCGCAAGGCCTACGTGTGAGAACATCGGAAGCTGCAACGCGTTTTTGTGTACAATTGCGCGATTGTGTGGCATTCTCCGAGTGTTTGCCTTGTGACTCGTGTTTGCTACCCGACTTATGCCCGAGTCACTCCAGCGACTCTTTCCTTTGGGCTCGCATATTTTCAGTGAGGCCCCTTACGACCCAACTTTTCCCACTTATTTATTTCATGTGCTTAATATGAAATTTTTCTCTAACTAAATTTTCTTAGCAACTTAAATCAATGTTACAAGAAAAAATCTTACAATCAAATATGACTTGAAATGAGGACTATGAGGCTAGTGTCAGGCAAGTAAGCGTACAGTGTACGCGGTTTGGTCAACATTCGACGAACTGTACGCATATCGCCTGAGTGGAAACGGGTCATAACATAGAGACGTTTTTGAGGAAACGGGTGATACTACATAATAAACTTGAGTAAATTAAATTTGATATTTGCCTGCCGAAAGTGTGGTTAACAAAGACGTAGTTTCAAAGATGACAGCAGTTTCAGGCCAGTGCACGCGTCCAGATCAACTGGCGGCTCAGGTTCGGTTCTGACTAACTTGTCCTCCGTGTACTGTATTGGGTAGTTTCAGGCATACACCGAGGCGGCCTCTCGTCCGACCTCGGAGCGTAGGCGCTGCACGATTGCGAAACGCAGTCACGTCTGAACTGGCCTGCCTTATTTGGGCTGCAGGTCCCTCACAACAAAACAAACTGAAAACATTTCCAGAGAACACCGAGCGTCTAGCTTATGATTCATTGAACTAAGTTCAACAAACACTGCGAGTTTCGCTACAGCGATAAATTCGCGGTGTTTGTAGAACTTCATTTAATAAAACAAAATCCAGACGCTAAGTGATGTGTATATACATATATATGTATATTAAATAGTCTCTCTAATATTTCCAATAAAAATTTGATCAAGATCAACTTTAAGACGTAAGCAATTTATTAGTAGCATGTTTTCAACTTGATTTGTCTGGACGGTCCAAATCAGACTGATCCTGTATAAGGGTAGTAGCCTAGTACGTTGGTGTAGCCTACATAAACACGATGACAGCAGGCTATTTATATATATATATACATAATTGTTTGTCCCGTATGCGTTCCTATACCACAAATCCGACTGCGATGAAACTTTGGTGACTAGATGTGCGCACGCCCTGTAAGAATCCTGGATTAGTGCGAGTACGTGACAAAAGGTGGCGCGAGAGTGTGTAGTTCATGTATCTTAGCGGCGGTGCGTGTGTGTTCGGTGTACGAGAGTGCACGCACGAGATAATTACGATTCAAATACAAACAGAGACATTTCAGTTCGTGTGTTGATTGGGAAATTTTAATTGCCAGTCGATATTAGATAATAGATATCACATACATTTTATTTTCCAAGTATATTTTTAATAGTCGTCACAAAGCATTACTTTCCACGACCACACCATCTACACCTCAAGCACGAAAGAAAAAGGAATTACGAGCTTCAAAAACGGGCGTCGGAAACAACTAACGGATGTTTAATCTGCGGCGCGAGCGTATGAGTCCTACGAATAGGTCTAGTTATAGGACTAGGACTAGGACTAGGACTAGGTATAAGGTATAGGTATAGGGCTAGGTCAATAGAAACTTCTAGAGAGCTACAGCTGTAGCCTCACTGCTCTGCCTGGGGCCGGGCAAAGCCTGTACTTAGGCTAGTTACTTCATAACAAAGTAAAAATATTTGGATAAACGATACCCATATTAGTGTTTCTGTTAATTTCCCTTGCGCACTGCAAAAATTATCATTCACATTCCACGATAATGTAACGTTGCATTAGTAATTAATTACACCCAATAAAACACTAATACACACATTTTGGCATTACATGTAGACGTAGACGAGTTTAAAGGATCACCTACTAAAAAATATCATCGTAAATATGTTATTATAAATTAATTAAAATTATATCCAAACTAACTTAAAAAATATAATTAAATAAAGAAATATGTATCCATCAAAAACAGGAGAGGAGAAAGAATCATTAACTAAAATATAAAGACTGTAATAATATAAACAGGAAAACATTAATAAAAAACAAGAACTAAAACAAAACTCAAACAAAGTTGAGCAGCGGGAACTCAACACAACTGATAAAAAACAACAATAAAAATATAGTTTGATGACTAGGACCATCTCGGCTGTTATGTGGAGTTCTTGGGCGGAACTTTGCCGAGAGCACATCGCGGCAGACGAGCGCAACTTTCTCCAGCGAGCCACTTCCCACTGTCGCCCGCCGCAGCAGGCCAGCAGCCTGGTGCTGGACTCCAGGGGCCTGCAGCCTGGACTCCAGGGGCCAGCAGCCTGGACTCCAGGGGCCAGCAGCCTTGACTCCAGGGACCTGCAGCCTGGACTCCAGGGGCCAGCAGCCTTGACTCCAGGGGCCTGCAGCCTGGACTCCAGGGGCCAGCAGCCTTGACTCCAGGGGCCTGCAGCCTGGACTCCAGGGGCCTGCAGCCTGGACTCCAGGGGCCAGCAGCCTTGACTCCAGGGGCCAGCAGCCTTGACTCCAGGGGCCAGCAGCCTTGACTCCAGGGGCCAGCAGCCTTGACTCCAGGGGCCAGCAGCCTTGACTCCAGGGGCCAGCAGCCTTGACTCCAGGGGCCTGCAGCCTGGACTCCAGGGGCCAGCAGCCTTGACTCCAGGGGCCTGCAGCCTGGACTCCAGGGGCCAGCAGCCTGGACTCCAGGGGCCAGCAGCCTTGACTCCAGGGGCCAGCAGCCTGGACTCCAGGGGCCAGCAGCCTTGACTCCAGGGGCCAGCAGCCTGGACTCCAGGGGCCAGCAGCCTTGACTCCAGGGACCTGCAGCCTGGACTCCAGGGGCCAGCAGCCTGGACTCCAGGGGCCAGCAGCCTGGACTCCAGGGGCCAGCAGCCTGGACTCCAGGGGCCAGCAGCCTGGACTCCAGGGGCCAGCAGCCTTGACTCCAGGGACCTGCAGCCTGGACTCCAGGGCCTAGTGCGAGGCTGGAGTATCCGTGCAGACGTGCAGACTGGCTTGTCGGTAAATATGTAGTGTACGGATTATCGTCAGATTTTTTTTTAAAAATCTGAAATAACTTTCATTATATGCTCTTTTACGTCCTCTTTTCATTACAGCCTGCGGAGATAAGAAATTCCAATTACTTTTGGAGATATCGCCGTTCTTATTTTGCAATACAAGACCTATGTAATCATTCCACCGTCGCCATTTTATATTTTTCCGTGTGTGCGTGAATGCCTAAATAACAGAAATTTTCCATTATGTAAGGTTATTTACATTATAAATACTTCAAATAAACGGAAATTAAAAATAATATCAATTAATTTTACTTGTTGTATAGTTTTAAGTATTTTCAATGTAACTGACCTGACCTAACAAAACGGGACAAAGGTAGATTAGGTCAGGTCAGCTACATTATAAATACTTTGAAACTGAACGGGCATTAAAAATCATAAAATTAATTTTAATGGTTGGTTAGTTTTAAAGTATTTATAATGTAGCTGACCTGACCTAACAAACCGGGACAAAGGATGAACAGTAGGAACTCACGTAATTTTCTTTTTACTTATTATTTGCGCAGCAAATAAAACATTAAAATTTGAAACGTTAAAAACTCACCTAAGTTAGAGGCGGGTACATTTCCTTTGCCATTAGTAGGAAATGATGTAGTCGTTCACCTACGTCGCGGAAAAAAAAAAATCATACTCGTAAACAAGCAACAAATGTTAACGCCGCATGAGTGCACATGATGAAAATAAAAAAAATTCGATATCTCCTAAAGTATTTGTTTTCTTATCTCCGCCGGGTTTAATGAAAAGAGGAAGTTAAAGAGCACAGAATAAAAGTATTTTCGGAATTTTAATTTTTTTAAACAAATATCGACTAAATATGAAAATTAAAAAATTCTATATCTTCTAAAGTATTTAGAATTTCTTATCTCCGCAGGCTGTAATGAAGAGGACGTAAAAGAGCATATAATGAAAGTTATTTCAGATTTCTAAAAAACATTTTGACGATAATCCGTACACTACATATTTACCGCTAGTCTTGGCGCGCGCAGCGGTACATCGCTGTTCAACTCTTCACTTTCGAGAATCCAACAAAATTGCAAAATAACAACCCTCCTAGGCCGGAAACGTAAGCTCATGAAATATGCATTTAGCATCAAATATCAAGTCTAATTTTTTCAAGGTTATTATATAGTATCACCCGTTTCCTCACAAACGCCTCTTATGTTACAGGATTCTACGCGCACTTGTATGTGTACAGTGGTAATGGCACCCGGAACTGCAGTTCGAATAATACTTCCTAATATAACTATTATATCCTTGGTTACATATGTGAGTCCCTCTGCCCAGTCGTGCGTTATTTTTAAATAAACATCCATTTTCGCCATACTACCGTTCATTTGTATCAGTTATGTTATAGCACTGTTAGAATGAAATTGTAAGTTGCAGTTCGCGATCAAATAATTTTAGGTAGATTTCAAAGAAATACTATCTGTTGTAGCCGTTACCATGGTGCAACTATCGGAAATTTTTTGTATGGTTTTTCGTTTCATGGTCCATATACCCAAAATCTATCGTTACCTAACTCAGCAGTGTATGTATTGTTACGAGCGCAGACAGGATCGCGACACGCGCCAGGCTCGGAGCTGGCTGGCGGCCCCGCACGGCCACTGACGTCATGCTGTGTCACGTGTGCCTGGCCGTCGCTACCCCCTCCCCCCTCCTCCTGCCTCGGCGCTGTTATCCGTCGCTGAGCGGCCTTGGGAATACCTCTGGCCGCCGCGCGGAGTGGCGAGAATAAACACAGCCTTTCTCGATTTTTCGGGTTTCGGGTTGACCTGGGATGACGGCAGGTACCAATCAAAATAGTTTTACAGAAATTTAAAACCTATTTAATCGTCAACTGCAATGCACGCTAACAATATGCTAAGACTTATAAATGCGCATGATTTCAGCGAAAAATGTTATGTTTTAAATAAGTGAAGAATTAGGCATATGAGAGATTTTTAGAAAAAAATATGGGAAATTTTTTATGGAATTTGAGGAAAATAAGGAAATTTTGAGGAATTTTGTGATGTCAGGCGTCAAAAAAATCCAAATCCGATGCCCCAATCCCCTGCCCCAGAATCGGCATAAGCATACTACTGGAGATAAAATAATTAATCTTAAAAATATCCATACCCCTTTTTCACCCCATAGGGGCTGAATGTCACAAAATATAAAAATTGTGATTGTTTGTATTTTTATTATTTGTAGCCTACATAATTTATTACGGTTAATATAATTTTGAAATATGATTCATTAATTTAACATACTTACCCCTTTTAACCCATAAGGGATGTTTTAAGCCAAATATTTTTTTTGGTTGGATGGTTTTGTATTTTAATTATTTGTATCGAATATCTTTTATTTTATTAGATTAGTTTCAGAGATATAATTATCTGAAAACCATATTTACCCCATTTCACTCCCTTAGAGGTGGAATTCTGTAACTATATATAGCCTAATTTTAAGTTAGCCAAAGAGATTTAAAAAAAAAATCCATCAAAATCCGCGAAGTAGTTACCGATTGATACTCGAATAAAAGATAAACAGATAGACAACAATTTTGAAAACCATATTTTTTAATCATCAATATTGTAACTAGGCATTACCAACAGTTTTTTCCCTTCATTTCATCCAATGCACAGATTTTTTGCCACGGACAGATTTATTATTTGTGTACTTCATTGGCGCGCACCAATGGTTTTAAAACGGTAACAAATGTCCTTCATAGGGGAAAATGTAAAAACAGCCTTGGTGACACACAATGAACCTTGTTGAGCTGGCTTGCAGAAGCAGAAGGAAGCAACATCCTGTTTGTTGTCCAGCCTTGTGCGTACTCACACACATCATCTTTAGACAATTATTATTCCATGTGTGGTTTGTCGCACACTCCGAGGTCTCCAAGCTGGTGGAGCTGGTGGAGCTGGTGGAGCTGGTGGAGCTGGTGGAGCTGGTGGAGCTGGTGGAGCTGGTGGAGCTGGTGGAGCTGGTGGAGCTGGTGGAGCTGGTGGAGCTGGTGGAGCTGGTGGAGCTGGTGGAGCTGGTGGAGCTGGTGGAGCTGGTGGAGCTGGTGGAGCTGGTGGAGCTGGTGGAGCTGGTAGAGCTGGTAGAGCCAGGACCACAGACTGCGAGGTGTCGGCGTGCGAGCCGCAGTCACTTTCACCTCCCACGAGACTGTGTTCCGCCGCTCTCAGCTCCATGCCGCCACTGGGAGAACAGTGGCGCGCGCTTCGCTCACGGACCAGCCTTCAGTGGCCATTAGGCATGTTGATATCGGCAAAAAATATCGATATTTTTAGTAATATTTTGATATATCGCAAAAATATATCGATATTTCAATATATCGAAGTAATATTTTGATATATCGCAAAAATATATCGATATTTCAATATATCGAGTATTTCTAAAATAATTTAATATTTATTTTTAAGCTTACAACCGCAAAAAGAAATTAGACGACATTAATTTATTGCATTTTGCTATATAAGGTTGAAGAATATAACTTTTTATACACTTTTAAATGTAATAGTGATGGAAATCTTTTGTCTTGTGCAATCACAGACATATAGTGAAAAAAAATTGTTTCTAATTGTGTTCACAATTGTGATAACAATGCTACAAAGTAACAATAACTTTAAACTAACCAAAATAAATTCAATCTCGTATTAGAGATAAAAAAAAATTAACGAACCCAATATTTTTTGGTACAAATTATCGATATAAATGTGGATTTAGATGGAATGTTGAACTTAAAAATGTATTCATATGAAAATCAGTTAATCAAGAATTTTTGTGTGTCTAAATTTTTGACGTGACGTCTAATAAATCGATGAACGCCGGCTGCACGCACGAAAAAGTGTCCCGTTACGCACATTGTCCCGTTTCGCTGTGTCCCGTTATGCTCATTTTATATTGCTCTTTGCTAACCTGAACCTCCTAGCACTGCGACCGAGTCCGTGGCGTAATTCTGTTTTCATGCATTTCAATGTAACATTTTCATTGCTCTTTGCTAACCCGTTCCTCCTAGCATTGCTGCAGAGTCCGTGGCGCAAATATATTATTTTTGACTGCATCTTGGTGTTGGGTAAGCCATTTGCCTTCACATCATCCTTGAAACACTCCCATTCGTTTCCTACTTTTCCTATCATCGTCCTATCCTTAACAGAATAACACATATTGGAAGAAGTTAAATTGCAAACATGTATAAAAGTTATAGTTAAAATAATCTCTTCGTTAAAGTAATAAACATAGTTGAATTAATGAGTGCAAATTAAAGTAAATTTATCAATTAAATTGTAGATTTCATTTCACTCCTTCTTTGTATCCATACAAAATAGTGATAATTCAATAAAAATGATTCAATTTTATTCATAAAAGTATGTAATCATTTCATCAATGTTTTGTTATGATATTGTCACGTTAAAATATCGTCCATAAACCGACTTTACAGACAACCAATTATTTTGTTTTGGCATCGTTACTTTTCTTGTGAAGTTGAACGAATGCGTGCTGGTGCTTATTTTTTAAATGTGTTGCCAGGTTTGTTGTGTTTCCATTCGTTTTGTATGTTTTCCCACACAAATTACACGATACACTTTTAGAGTCTATCTTCTTGAAAAACTTCCCAACGGTAGATGCAGTTAACGACATTTTATTGGCTGTATTCATTATTTATGAAAATATCGAATGAAAATATCGGAGAAAAATATTCATATTGATATATTGATATATATATATATATATATATATATATATATATATATATATCTTTGATAAAATATCGACAATATATATTAAAATATCGTATGATAAATATCGGTATTTCCATACATCGATATTTTTCCAACATCCCTAGTGGTCATCTTGTCGTGGAGCGGCTCCCACGAGACTTGGTGCATCAGTTCTTGCCCTCGTATCAGTTTACAAGTTTAACTTAAAAAAATAACCACCTTGATTCGGATATATTCACGGAAGTATGTAAAAACGTTTTACAGATAACTAAGAAAACTAACTGGAATACGTATTCATATTTGTAAAGAAAATGACAGCATTAAAAAAACAGGAAAGTTATTTTTTTACGTTTGATTTTGTATTGTTCACAATTTGAAAGAAAAGTTATTTCAACAATACATAGAGAAATAAAATCTATTATTTAAGGTTTATTTTGAAGGAAACTAATATTATTATAATCAATCCAATTTGTGTTTTGTGCTTATGATTCAAGAGATTCAAGCATGCCAGTTTAGGTTCTGTCGCTACATTTCTTGTTCTCTCAGTGTTGACAATGCCCAACCTGGCCGATGACTGACGTCACATGAAGGCTTGGCAGGACCCAGCTTAAGAGGGGGGAATCCTACATTATTTGTTTTCAATATTTCATGTTACTACACATGATTTAAAATAAATTCATAACATAACCTTATATATTTGTTTATAAAAGCCTTGTTTACTTAAAAAGGTATACATACTATGGTTTTTATGAACTTAAAAGCAAATTTTTATGTCAGTTCTAGCATGCAATGAAAGCATGGAATGGTATCATATGCAGTTTTAGATTAAACGTTTGTATGTCGCCTTCGTCTTATTTCGTTTTATTTTTAGTACATCACTCACAGATAAATAATAAAAAATGTTTTCCCAATAACACAGAAACGTTAGTTTTTCAGAGTATTGTGAAAACTTTATTATGACTGCTTCAATGATTGATAGAGTGGAAAAAGAAAAACAGGGTTATCGTACGGGTAATCCAAAACTGTGTACCAAACTATCCCATTCTTCGGTACATGCTAGGAATGACACAAAAGTTGCCTTTGAGCTAATAAAAACCGTTAGATACACACTTGTTTGGTAGAAAAAGCCTTCTATAAATAATATATTATGAACTTGTTTAAAATGATGTGCAAAAACAAACAGTATTAGGAGCAAAACACTCTATGGGATTGTTCCCCTTAACGTGTGTGTGACATTCAAGCACACTATAACACCATGGATGCTCCCCCCTTCCCAAATTAAGGGGGAAACAAGATGTAAAGGTTTTTGGGGGGTACATTTATTTAGGATGATTCTTTAAGGGGGGGGGGATTTTTTAGCGGGTACATTAATTAAGAAAATTTTTGAGGGCGTAAAATTAAAGTGTTTATCTTGAAAAAAAGTGAAAAAAGAACAGCTACTCAAGTGGCGCTGGTGGCTGAATTTCGCACTACGACTAACAACAACTTGTTGGTCAAGAGAATTACGTTTTTACTTTTACCGTTCAAGGTTTTCACGTTGTCAGTTGTCACGTTGAGGTTGTGTCCGTTAGTTTGTTGTCTACTTGCGTATTTTATTGGATTGCAAAGTAAGTCGTTTATGTTTTTCTGTGGTACCAAGGATGCCAAAATAAAAAAAATCAGCAAAAATATAAGAAATGTTGGGAGACCGATCCGGAACTTCAAGGTTAGTAAACATGTATTCTTTAAACCGAAATTAAATTCGTACATATATGAAATTGTAGATACTGAATGTTATTTTTCAAAATTATTATGCTATGTTTGGGCAGAAAAATAAGGAAATGTAAACACGCATAATCTATATTGAAAGTGGAAAACGAGGTACCAGAGAAAATAATTTTATCTCTCAAACAGGGTGTACAATGAAAACTTTAGAGTTGTTTTATGGAGATCTAGGGGTATTTTAAGTATGTCCTAGGGGGAGTTGGCATCACTGACCATCACACCGCTCCAGAGATGAACCTCGCTTCAAGGACGAGAGAGTTGAACCACACACACATCACAAGTGTCACAGGACGAGAGAGTTGAAGCACACATACATCACAAGTGTCACAGGACGAGAGAGTTGAACCACACACACATCACAAGTGTCACAGGACGAGAGAGTTGAACCACACATACATCACAAGTGTCACAGGACGAGAGAGTTGAAGCACACATACATCACAAGTGTCACAGGACGAGAGAGTTGAACCACACATACATCACAAGTGTCACAGGACGAGAGAGTTGAACCACACATACATCACAAGTGTCACAGGACGAGAGTGTTGAACCACACATACATCACAAGTGTCACAGGACGAGAGTGTTGAAGCACACATACATCACAAGTGTCACAGGACGAGAGAGTTGAAGCACACACACATCACAAGTGTCACAGGACGAGAGTGTTGAACCACACATACATCACAAGTGTCACAGGACGAGAGTGTTGAACCACACACACATCACAAGTGTCACAGGACGAGAGTGTTGAAGCACACATACATCACAAGTGTCACAGGACGAGAGTGTTGAAGCACACATACATCACAAGTGTCACAGGACGAGAGTGTTGAACCACACACACATCACAAGTGTCACAGGACGAGAGAGTTGAAGCACACACACATCACAAGTGTCACAGGACGAGAGTGTTGAACCACACATACATCACAAGTGTCACAGGACGAGAGTGTTGAACCACACATACATCACAAGTGTCACAGGACGAGAGTGTTGAAGCACACACACATCACAAGTGTCACAGGACGTGAGAGTTGAAGCACACACACATCACAAGTGTCACAGGACGTGAGAGTTGAACCACACACACATCACAAGTGTCACAGGACGAGAGAGTTGAAGCACACACACATCACAAGTGTCACAGGACGAGAGTGTTGAACCACACACACATCACAAGTGTCACAGGACGAGAGTGTTGAACCACACATACATCACAAGTGTCACAGGACGAGAGTGTTGAACCACACATACATCACAAGTGTCACAGGACGAGAGTGTTGAAGCACACATACATCACAAGTGTCACAGGACGAGAGAGTTGAAGCACACACACATCACAAGTGTCACAGGACGAGAGTGTTGAACCACACATACATCACAAGTGTCACAGGACGAGAGTGTTGAAGCACACATACATCACAAGTGTCACAGGACGAGAGTGTTGAAGCACACATACATCACAAGTGTCACAGGACGAGAGTGTTGAACCACACATACATCACAAGTGTCACAGGACGAGAGTGTTGAACCACACATACATCACAAGTGTCACAGGACGAGAGTGTTGAACCACACATACATCACAAGTGTCACAGGACGAGAGTGTTGAACCACACATACATCACAAGTGTCACAGGACGAGAGTGTTGAACCACACATACATCACAAGTGTCACAGGACGAGAGTGTTGAAGCACACACACATCACAAGTGTCACAGGACGAGAGTGTTGAACCACACATACATCACAAGTGTCACAGGACGAGAGTGTTGAACCACACATACATCACAAGTGTCACAGGACGAGAGTGTTGAACCACACATACATCACAAGTGTCACAGGACGAGAGTGTTGAAGCACACACACATCACAAGTGTCACAGGACGAGAGTGTTGAACCACACATACATCACAAGTGTCACAGGACGAGAGAGTTGAACCACACATACATCACAAGTGTCACAGGACGAGAGTGTTGAAGCACACACACATCACAAGTGTCACAGGACGAGAGTGTTGAACCACACATACATCACAAGTGTCACAGGACGAGAGTGTTGAACCACACATACATCACAAGTGTCACAGGACGAGAGAGTTGAAGCACACACACATCACAAGTGTCACAGGACGAGAGAGTTGAAGCACACACACATCACAAGTGTCACAGGACGAGAGAGTTGAAGCACACACACATCACAAGTGTCACAGGACGAGAGTGTTGAACCACACACACATCACAAGTGTCACAGGACGAGAGAGTTGAAGCACACACACATCACAAGTGTCACAGGACGAGAGAGTTGAAGCACACACACATCACAAGTGTCACAGGACGAGAGTGTTGAAGCACACACACATCACAAGTGTCACAGGACGAGAGTGTTGAAGCACATACACATCACAAGTGTCACAGGACGAGAGTGTTGAACCACACATACATCACAAGTGTCACAGGACGAGAGTGTTGAACCACACATACATCACAAGTGTCACAGGACGAGAGTGTTGAACCACACATACATCACAAGTGTCACAGGACGAGAGAGCTGAAGCACACACACATCACAAGTGTCACAGGACGAGAGAGTTGAAGCACACACACATCACAAGTGTCACAGGACGAGAGAGTTGAAGCACACACACATCACAAGTGTCACAGGACGAGAGTGTTGAAGCACACACACATCACAAGTGTCACAGGACGAGAGTGTTGAACCACACATACATCACAAGTGTCACAGGACGAGAGTGTTGAACCACACATACATCACAAGTGTCACAGGACGAGAGTGTTGAACCACACATACATCACAAGTGTCACAGGACGAGAGAGTTGAAGCACACACACATCACAAGTGTCACAGGACGAGAGAGTTGAAGCACACACACATCACAAGTGTCACAGGACGAGAGTGTTGAAGCACACACACATCACAAGTGTCACAGGACGAGAGTGTTGAACCACACACACATCACAAGTGTCACAGGACGAGAGTGTTGAACCACACATACATCACAAGTGTCACAGGACGAGAGTGTTGAACCACACATACATCACAAGTGTCACAGGACGAGAGTGTTGAACCACACATACATCACAAGTGTCACAGGACGAGAGTGTTGAACCACACATACATCACAAGTGTCACAGGACGAGAGTGTTGAACCACACATACATCACAAGTGTCACAGGACGAGAGTGTTGAACCACACATACATCACAAGTGTCACAGGACGAGAGTGTTGAACCACACATACATCACAAGTGTCACAGGACGAGAGTGTTGAACCACACATACATCACAAGTGTCACAGGACGAGAGTGTTGAACCACACATACATCACAAGTGTCACAGGACGAGAGTGTTGAACCACACATACATCACAAGTGTCACAGGACGAGAGTGTTGAACCACACATACATCACAAGTGTCACAGGACGAGAGTGTTGAACCACACATACATCACAAGTGTCACAGGACGAGAGTGTTGAACCACACATACATCACAAGTGTCACAGGACGAGAGAGTTGAACCACACATACATCACAAGTGTCACAGGACGAGAGTGTTGAACCACACATACATCACAAGTGTCACAGGACGAGAGTGTTGAACCACACATACATCACAAGTGTCACAGGACGAGAGTGTTGAACCACACATACATCACAAGTGTCACAGGACGAGAGTGTTGAACCACACATACATCACAAGTGTCACAGGACGAGAGTGTTGAACCACACATACATCACAAGTGTCACAGGACGAGTGTGTTGAACCACACATACATCACAAGTGTCACAGGACGAGAGTGTTGAACCACACATACATCACAAGTGTCACAGGACGAGAGAGTTGAACCACACATACATCACAAGTGTCACAGGACGAGAGTGTTGAACCACACATACATCACAAGTGTCACAGGACGAGAGAGTTGAACCACACATACATCACAAGTGTCACAGGACGAGAGTGTTGAACCACACATACATCACAAGTGTCACAGGACGAGAGTGTTGAACCACACATACATCACAAGTGTCACAGGACGAGAGTGTTGAACCACACATACATCACAAGTGTCACAGGACGAGAGTGTTGAAGCACACATACATCACAAGTGTCACAGGACGAGAGAGTTGAACCACACATACATCACAAGTGTCACAGGACGAGAGTGTTGAACCACACATACATCACAAGTGTCACAGGACGAGAGTGTTGAAGCACACATACATCACAAGTGTCACAGGACGAGAGAGTTGAACCACACATACATCACAAGTGTCACAGGACGAGAGAGTTGAACCACACATACATCACAAGTGTCACAGGACGAGAGAGTTGAACCACACATACATCACAAGTGTCACAGGACGAGAGTGTTGAACCACACATACATCACAAGTGTCACAGGACGAGAGTGTTGAACCACACATACATCACAAGTGTCACAGGACGAGAGTGTTGAACCACACATACATCACAAGTGTCACAGGACGAGAGTGTTGAACCACACATACATCACAAGTGTCACAGGACGAGAGAGTTGAACCACACATACATCACAAGTGTCACAGGACGAGAGAGTTGAACCACACATACATCACAAGTGTCACAGGACGAGAGAGTTGAACCACACATACATCACAAGTGTCACAGGACGAGAGGGAGATACACGCAATACCAGTTATTTTACTGAATAAAGGAACTCTCGCAATATCAATTCATGGCTACATCTGCAGATTTTCATGTTGGATGTGATGCCTCACTTAAGTCTCTTCAATTATTTTTATTTTTTCAAACCTAACATAATGTAACTATATTAATATTTTAATTTTATTATTAAAATATTTAATTAAATGTAACAATTATCACTATACTAAGTAACTGCACTTGTCAAACATTAATGATAAAAATATGAAATTTTACAGTCTTCCCAACGATGTTGGTGTGATTCTACACCAACATGTGTTGGTATAATTTTACTCTTGTGCTCGAGTAAAAACATGTTTAAAAGGGTACAAGCTGTTAGTTTAGTTTTACTTATGGGCTTATAAATTTTAATATGCTTCCATGTGTAAATTTACAACTGTTAGTTAATTAACTGTATTATTTAGAAATTTTAACTTACAATAAACATGTGCAATTGATTTACTTGCAAATTTTTGTAATTTATTGTTCGTTAGTAAGAATGGTTATTATTTTTTTTTTTACACTTTTTAATGAACAACTGTATACTTTTCACAACAAGAGTAAACTCGCAGAATACCTAACCAAAGACTTCTATTTGACAGTCAAGCGCCTTAAGCGAGGTAGTTGAATATTCTAAATTAATTTGCTTTAAATATTTCGTTCTCTTTGTACACGATTTTCAATAAAATCATAAACTTTACAGATAATGTCGTGTCAGTCCTGGCGTGTGAGATATGTGCGCTATGCAGTTCTGGATTAACCGTTCGCATGCAGCCTTCGTATTTTCAGTGGATCGTTTATTAATTATTAAAAAAATTAGTTTTTTCCCAACCATGAAAAACCTGGGATTTGCTGGGTTTTGGAAAAAACGTAAATTTATTAATTTACAATTGAAGAAATTATTTAGCCTACATACAACTAGTGTTGTGAAAAAATCCAATTTAACACTTGTGTGTAAATGAAACATTTGCATCCCAAATCCTGTGAAAAGAAGAAAGAGTTGTAAAATCTGGGAATTATATTTTAAGTAATAATTATATTGACTAAGAATCAACTCATCCATTGGATAAGAAACTTGAAACCTGTACTCAACTTTTTAAAATAAAGATGTCATTGTTTCGAAAATCTTACAACCATCTGAAGTGAAGTAAACTAATTTAATTATTCTATGCATAACTATAGCCAAAATAAATGAAAGCACAGAATAAACAATTGGTAACAGAAGCGACAAAATGTGGTTTTATCCTTGGTTAGTGCGTACCAGCAATCTGATGCTCTCGGGGCGTACACGAATGTAAATAAACAATGTGTTTATTCTGTGATGAAATTGTAAAAGATGGTATATTTTCAATTAAAATAGGCAAATGTTTTACTTTTTATTTAAATTGGCTATTTCATTAAATGCAATGGAGGTGTGATTTCATCAATGTAAACTATATCCTCGAATACACTTAAAAAGAATATTTATAAAATCGGGTAAATTATATAAATAAATAAATAAATAAATACATATATATAAATGAAGAGTTAAAAAAAGTCCTAAATCATAACAACATGAAATTCATTCAGAAACGATTTACTGATGAAGGTTATGAGTGTCTATTTCTTTAGTAATAACTTTCAGAGACAAGCACAATTTCCTTACACAAGTGAAGTACAAGCGATCACCCAAACAGGCCGGTACTACAACACTCTACACCGCTCTACACGGACACGTCACACTGGGCGCTGACCCTACTGTGCAGTGTGTTTGGTTGACAATTGCTCGCAGCAGTTTTCTTGACTAGATACCTCGAGTTGGCATCGCAGGCAAGGCAAGGCAAGGCAAGGCAAGGCAAGGCAAGGCAAGGCAAGGCAAGGCAAGGCAAGGCAAGGCAAGGCAAGGCAAGGCAAGGCAAGGCAAGGCAAGGCAAGGCAAGGCAAGGCCATGTTGATTCACAATATGGAAGGTCACGAGAGGACTACAATGCCAACAAAACGTGAATGTTCCCACATGTTCGTCGACAGAAGAGGTTTGTTGGTGCAGCGCTCCCCGTCAGTGTCCGATAAGACAGAGCGCTTCCCTGACCCAGAAAGGAGACACTGTCGCACAACCATGTGCGTGGGCTGGCTGGCAGCCCGGCGGAAAACAACCAGTGCCACCCAAACCAATGCGCACAGCGATGTCCAAGCCCGCAACCCCCCCCCCCCCCCCCCCCCCCCCCCCCGCATGGTAGACTCTTTTCTACTCCGTCCAACTCTTCTTCCAGATCCATCCTTCTGTTTTCCCGTAAGCCTCCTGCTTGATATTAATGCATGAAGTTTTGCATCCCGCATGTCAGAGCCCAATGTTTTCCCTGTGTCTATGCAGGTTTTACCTGGGCTCAACTTATCTAGTTTTAGTCTAGTATAGTCAGTGAGGGGAGTTAGTCATGGCGCCAATCGCTGCCATGGCTGGCCAATTCCTCTCCTAGCACACGATGCATGCTACCCCTCCTGCATGGCTTAACCCTGCGTGATTAGAGCGTATGGGCTTCGGCCTGAGACGCACTTAGAGTCTCTCCCTAACCCGGAACCTTCCCCAACACACTTAGTTTTAGTTAGGTTAGGAAAAAAAAATCCATGTGCGTCCACTAGTAGACTACGCAGTCAACTACATACTTCGCTGTTTCAAATGGTCGACCACGTGTCTTTGCCTGGATACGGACATCGCAACTGTGTTAGTATCAACAAAGGCGACAATTAGAGATAAAGGCTAAAGGCACACGTATCTTCATTATCCTCCCATGCTTACAAACTTCGGCAAGCTTTACCTCTCGTCCATTGTACTCCACTAAACAGACTTGCCCTAGTACATCTCAATATTAGGTACCTAGGTACTATTTTGGTATCAGAAACAACTAGTCCTAGTTTGTACACGCATATTTCTTTAACACATTAAATACCTTAAAAATTAATTTATATTATATTAGAAAATCATCAATAAAAATTGCTGTTGTATACAAGTTTTACGCCTTGAATTTAAGATGAGTTTTTGTTTCTATATGCCGCAAATGTTCAGAACAATTTTGAAAAATACTTTTACAAACTACCTGGCTCCAAGTTTATAACTTTTAAGATACCCCTTCAATTCATAGATGTAAGCCATTTGCTGAAATGCTCCAAACCACAACGAAAAAAGTGTACATAAATGATAAAATCGTTTTACATTTAGCCTACATTTATATTTTTTTTATGTTTCGTCATTAATATTGTAACTTCAATAATTTTCAAAATTCTATGGCTTACTGTGGTAGGAACCTCACAGAAAGTGCACAGAAAAAAAAACTATTTCGAAAAACAAAGTATATTTTTATACTTCAATTGGACCATAGCAAAACATTTGGTTTTTAATTACTAAATTAGGTTTAGTTTAAAAGTTTTAATATGTCTCGAATTACATGAACATCTTTTTTTCAATATAATGCTTGTGTTGACTATTCACTAACTGCCCACAGAGTACTGGGGAAACACGGCACACAACACGAGGTGCCACAGGTACTGGCGGCCGCGCGGGAACGGCAGAGCGCGGACGAGGTCAGGCGCGACGTGGCAACGCCGCGGCCTGTGGTAAGGGCCGGCACACTGTTGCACTGTTCACCGCGGCTTTGTGCGAGGGGAAAGCGAGCCTGTCTCTAGCCAGGCTTGCCGTCCCGCCAGCACCAGGGAAGCCTTCTTTCACAGACGCGAGAGACAATCGTGCCCGATCGTGCATCTTCGGTTGTTTTTTTTTTTCGTTTATTGTAAATAAATATGGCGGTGTTGATAAAAGGATACTATACAAATGGTCAATTAGGTTAGGTTAGCTACATTATAAATACTTTAAACACATTGTGGACGGTTTATTTGGTTAGGATAGCTACATTAAAGATACGGGAAAAAAAAAAAAAAAACAAGAACTTCGGGTTTTGGCTCTCTCGTCTGTGAAAAGAAGGCTTCCCTCCAGCACTACGTGCGAGTCAAAGACTGCCCGACAACCTGTTTACAAACATCACGAGACGTGAAGTACGGCCATTGTTTACAAGATCTGCAGTGCCCGTAAGGAATAAAATTAACACGTGTACACGAGTCTATGACTTGTTAACACGGGAACAGGTAGTCGGTTAGCTCAGGAACACAGGGAACACACCGACCTGGGAGGCGGGCTGGCGGCCACCAGCACGGGCGCGGGGGCGGCGCAGTAGGGCGGCGGCAGGTGCGAGTGCAGCAGGTCGGGCACGGCCTGGGCGCGCCGCCTCCGGCGCTGGCGGCGGGGAAGGCGCGCCGCCTCCGGCTCCTCGGTCTGCGCCTCGGTGGAGGCGAAGGTGCGCGGCGGCGGCACGAGCGCCTGCGACTCCATGGGGCGGGGGTCGCCGCGCGACTGGCCCGCCACCTCCCTGCCGGGGGAGGGGAGGCGGGGCCGGCACTCGTAAGGCTGCCACAGCAGGGAGGACAGCGCCTCGCGGTAGGAGGGGTCTCCCGCCGCCCAGCTCGCGCGCGGCTGGGTCGACCGAGCCGCCGTCATGGCATGGGGCGGCCCTGCGCACACAGTTGGCACTCCTGCACCGCCTCCTGGCATGGGGCGGCCCTGCGCACACAGTTGGCACTCCTGCACCGCCTCCTGGCATGGGGCGGCCCTGCGCACACAGTTGGCACTCCTGCACCGCCTCCTGGCATGGGGCGGCCCTGCGGCACACAGTTGGCACTCCTGCACCGCCTCCTGGCATGGGGCGGCCCTGCGCACACAGTTGGCACTCCTGCACCGCCTCCTGGCATGGGGCGGCCCTGCGCACACAGTTGGCACTCCTGCACCGCCTCCTGGCATGGGGCGGCCCTGCGCACACAGTTGGCACTCCTGCACCGCCTCCTGGCATGGGGCGGCCCTGCGCACACAGTTGGCACTCCTGCACCGCCTCCTGGCATGGGGCGGCCCTGCGCACACAGTTGGCACTCCTGCACCGCCTCCTGGCATGGGGCGGCCCTGCGCACACAGTTGGCACTCCTGCACCGCCTCCTGGCATGGGGCGTCCCTGCGCACACAGTTGGCACTCCTGCACCGCCTCATGGGGCGGCCCTGCGCACACAGTTGGCACTCCTGCACCGCCTCATGGCATGGGGCGGCCCTGCAGCTCACAGTTGGCACTCCTGCACCGCCTCATGGGGCGTCCCTGCGCACACAGTTGGCACTCCTGCACCGCCTCCTGGCATGGGGCGGCCCTGCGCACACAGTTGGCACTCCTGCACCGCCTCCTGGCATGGGGCGGCCCTGCGCACACAGTTGGCACTCCTGCACCGCCTCCTGGCATGGGGCGGCCCTGCGCACACAGTTGGCACTCCTGCACCGCCTCCTGGCATGGGGCGGCCCTGCGCACACAGTTGGCACTCCTGCACCGCCTCCTGGCATGGGGCGTCCCTGCGCACACAGTTGGCACTCCTGCACCGCCTCATGGGGCGGCCCTGCGCACACAGTTGGCACTCCTGCACCGCCTCCTGGTATGGGGCGTCCCTGCGCACACAGTTGGCACTCCTGCACCGCCTCCTGGCATGGGGCGTCCCTGCGCACACAGTTGGCACTCCTGCACCGCCTCATGGCATGGGGCGGCCCTGCAGCTCACAGTTGGCACTCCTGCACCGCTTCATGGGGCGGCCCTGCGCACACAGTTGGCACTCCTGCACCGCCTCATGGGGCGGCCCTGCGCACACAGTTGGCACTCCTGCACCGCCTCCTGGTATGGGGCGTCCCTGCGCACACAGTTGGCACTCCTGCACCGCCTCCTGGCATGGGGCGTCCCTGCGCACACAGTTGGCACTCCTGCACCGCCTCCTGGCATGGGGCGGCCCTGCGCACACAGTTGGCACTCCTGCACCGCCTCCTGGCATGGGGCGGCCCTGCGCACACAGTTGGCACTCCTGCACCGCCTCATGGGGCGGCCCTGCGCACACAGTTGGCACTCCTGCACCGCCTCCTGGTATGGGGCGGCCCTGCGCACACAGTTGGCACTCCTGCACCGCCTCCTGGCATGGGGCGGCCCTGCGCACACAGTTGGCACTCCTGCACCGCCTCCTGGCATGGGGCGGCCCTGCGCACACAGTTGGCACTCCTGCACCGCCTCCTGGCATGGGGCGTCCCTGCGCACACAGTTGGCACTCCTGCACCGCCTCATGGGGCGGCCCTGCGCACACAGTTGGCACTCCTGCACCGCCTCATGGCATGGGGCGGCCCTGCAGCTCACAGTTGGCACTCCTGCACCGCCTCATGGGGCGTCCCTGCGCACACAGTTGGCACTCCTGCACCGCCTCATGGGGCGGCCCTGCGCACACAGTTGGCACTCCTGCACCGCCTCCTGGCATGGGGCGTCCCTGCGCACACAGTTGGCACTCCTGCACCGCCTCATGGGGCGGCCCTGCGCACACAGTTGGCACTCCTGCACCGCCTCCTGGCATGGGGCGTCCCTGCGCACACAGTTGGCACTCCTGCACCGCCTCATGGGGCGGCCCTGCGCACACAGTTGGCACTCCTGCACCGCCTCCTGGTATGGGGCGTCCCTGCGCACACAGTTGGCACTCCTGCACCGCCTCCTGGCATGGGGCGGCCCTGCGCACACAGTTGGCACTCCTGCACCGCCTCCTGGCATGGGGCGGCCCTGCGCACACAGTTGGCACTCCTGCACCGCCTCCTGGCATGGGGCGTCCCTGCGCACACAGTTGGCACTCCTGCACCGCCTCATGGGGCGGCCCTGCGCACACAGTTGGCACTCCTGCACCGCCTCATGGCATGGGGCGGCCCTGCAGCTCACAGTTGGCACTCCTGCACCGCCTCATGGGGCGTCCCTGCGCACACAGTTGGCACTCTTGCACCGCCTCCTGGCATGGGGCGGCCCTGCAGCTCACAGTTGGCACTCTTGCATCGCCTCCTGGCATGGGGCGGCCCTGCGCACACAGTTGGCACTCCTGCACCGCCTCATGGGGCGTCCCTGCGCACACAGTTGGCACTCCTGCACCGCCTCATGGCATGGGGCGGCCCTGCAGCTCACAGTTGGCACTCCTGCACCGCCTCATGGGGCGGCCCTGCGCACACAGTTGGCACTCCTGCACCGCCTCCTGGCATGGGGCGGCCCTGCAGCTCACAGTTGGCACTCCTGCACCGCCTCATGGCATGGGGCCACCCTGCGACACACAGTTGGCACTCCTGCACCGCCTCATGGCATGGGGCGGCCCTGCGGCACACAGTTGGCACTCCTGCACCGCCTCATGGCATGGGGCGGCCCTGCGGCACACAGTTGGCACTTCTGCACCGCCTCATGGCATGGGGCGGCCCTGCGCACACAGTTGGCACTCCTGCACCGCCTCCTGGCATGGGGCGGCCCTGCGCACACAGTTGGCACTCTTGCACCGCCTCCTGGCATGGGGCGGCCCTGCAGCTCACAGTTGGCACTCTTGCATCGCCTCCTGGCATGGGGCGGCCCTGCGCACACAGTTGGCACTCCTGCACCGCCTCATGGGGCGTCCCTGCGCACACAGTTGGCACTCCTGCACCGCCTCATGGCATGGGGCGGCCCTGCAGCTCACAGTTGGCACTCCTGCACCGCCTCATGGGGCGTCCCTGCTCACACAGTTGGCACTCCTGCACCGCCTCATGGCATGGGGCCACCCTGCGACACACAGTTGGCACTCCTGCACCGCCTCATGGCATGGGGCGGCCCTGCGGCACACAGTTGGCACTTCTGCACCGCCTCATGGCATGGGGCGGCCCTGCGCACACAGTTGGCACTCCTGCACCGCCTCCTGGCATGGGGCGGCCCTGCAGCTCACAGTTGGCACTCTTGCATCGCCTCCTGGCATGGGGCGGCCCTGCGCACACAGTTGGCACTCTTGCACCGCCTCCTGGCATGGGGCGGCCCTGCGCACACAGTTGGCACTCTTGCATCGCCTCCTGGCATGGGGCGGCCCTGCGCACACAGTTGGCACTCTTGCACCGCCTCCTGGCATGGGGCGGCCCTGCGCACACAGTTGGCACTCCTGCACCGCCTCATGGCATGGGGCGGCCCTGCAGCTCACAGTTGGCACTCCTGCACCGCCTCATGGGGCGGCCCTGCGCACACAGTTGGCACTCCTGCACCGCCTCCTGGCATGGGGCGGCCCTGCAGCTCACAGTTGGCACTCCTGCACCGCCTCATGGCATGGGGCCACCCTGCGACACACAGTTGGCACTCCTGCACCGCCTCATGGCATGGGGCGGCCCTGCGGCACACAGTTGGCACTTCTGCACCGCCTCATGGCATGGGGCGGCCCTGCGCACACAGTTGGCACTCCTGCACCGCCTCCTGGCATGGGGCGGCCCTGCGCACACAGTTGGCACTCTTGCACCGCCTCCTGGCATGGGGCGGCCCTGCAGCTCACAGTTGGCACTCTTGCATCGCCTCCTGGCATGGGGCGGCCCTGCGCACACAGTTGGCACTCCTGCACCGCCTCATGGGGCGTCCCTGCGCACACAGTTGGCACTCCTGCACCGCCTCCTGGCATGGGGCGGTCCTGCGCACACAGTTGGCACTCCTGCACCGCCTCCTGGCATGGGGCGGCCCTGCAGCTCACAGTTGGCACTCCTGCACCGCCTCCTGGCATGGGGCGGCCCTGCGCACACAGTTGGCACTCTTGCACCGCCTCCTGGCATGGGGCGGCCCTGCAGCTCACAGTTGGCACTCTTGCACCGCCTCCTGGCATGGGGCGGCCCTGCGCACACAGTTGGCACTCCTGCACCGCCTCCTGGCATGGGGCGGCCCTGCGCACACAGTTGGCACTCCTGCACCGCCTCATGGCATGGGGCGGCCCTGCGCACACAGTTGGCACTCCTGCACCGCCCAACTGGGCGCTTATTCTCACACCAGCATTCGTGAATCTTCATTTATTTAATACTCGGTGGTTTTCCTCTGTTTCTTTATCTAAAATCAACACGTCATGGTTTAGAAATTTAATTTATATATATGGAGTAATTTGTTAGATGTTTTATGCTGATAGGTTATTGGCAGTTCCGAAAATTCTGAAAAATAAAAACATCCAAAATATTAGTAACTTGCCATTTTAGTCATGTTGTTAATACTGTTACGATTCATATAATGTTGTTAGAACTGGGTTAATAAGTCTCTCGCCTTCGTGACACTACAAATTTGTGATATCGTGAGAATGTTTGGTTAGGTCGGGTTAGCTATATTAAAATTTGTTTAAATATTGTGTGTAGATAATGTTAGCTACCTTTTAAAAATTTTAAAAGAGTAAATGGGTAGTTGGGTTTAGGATAGCAAATTAAAAACACTTTAAAAGTCTGGATACTTTAATAGGTTGGATTAGCGACATTAAACAAATTGTAATATAATTTTAATGGTTGGTTAGGAACTACCCATTTGAAATGTATGTAGCTTACTTAACGTAACCAATCGGTCTTATTATTTTATAGTAATGTTAATGTAGCTTACCGAACAAAACTTTCACAAGATTTCGCAGTATTTTTATTTTAGCTAACCAAACTTATCAGCTGTCCACATTTTTTTAAAGATTTTTTAAAATATAGTTTGACATTTCTGTAATTTTTCCATCACTAATGTTTATGAAAGACTATCTCATTATCTTTCCAGTGCGGTTTCATCCTATAGTGGGTATGCTATCCTATAATCTATGCGAACTTCGGTAAAGTTGGAACTGTTGGGGCCATAGAGTGGCCTGGTGTGAATCCTGGTATTCCCCGCACAAGAGGCTCGCCTACACTGGGCACTCTAGTTACACTAGGCACAACTCGCTCCGAGCATGCGCGCTCCCGCTCGTTGAAGCGAGTCACAGGGGTTCTCAGATCTGAGTTGTCATGGTAGCTCCCATAGCCGAGCCAGTGCTAACTGCCAGCTTTCTGTTCCGCAGCTCCAATTACGAAGCTCCTGTGGGCTAATAGGGATGGCAAACATGGTGCTGTTATGCATAACCAGTGGGGACACATTGTCCAGAACAAACTGCATCAGCTGTAGCTCGAGCACCTCAGCATGCGTCACCATGGAATTAAGGAACACCATTGGGATGCTGGAAGCCATGAACCAACACACGCTTCACAGCTTTCTAGCACTCAGGCGGACAGACAACATTCAGCACGCTTCTTTTAAAATGCTGTAAAGAGAGAATCTCGGTAATTCCATCGCTCGGCAACTGAACATAAGCTCTACCACATTTACTTAGAAATGCCTTCAAAACTCTGCGTCGCTAATGAGTTTGAGATTGGTGACTCGTGAGGCCTCGGGAAGAATTGAAGGCAGCAGAGCCAAGTCCCTCCAGGTCCCTCTGATGAGCCCTGACTCGTGACGTGGCCCACCCAGTCTCTGGCGCCTCAAGACCACATCACTCTCTTCCCGACATACAATCAGCTCAGCCTACCCCAACTGGAGTAGCGGTACCAGCCATGGCACACGCAGAGAGCAAACTACTCCCAGAAAAGCAGAGTAGCGCAGGTTTGAAATTTACGGTGATGGTACCTCCGTCATAAAGAGCTTTCATGCCAGCTAATGAAGATACAATAACAAGATAATTATTTAGATAAGCAAAAAGGATTCACTTCTAGTAGGAAATCTTGAAGCAACTGTAATGCGAGACTTAATATCAAACAAAGAAAGTGCTGGAAGTACATAGTTTCATTCATTTACATATACATTCATCCAATAGGCATCACAAATCATTTAACATGGAAACGAATTCCCGAAACTAAAACTCATTCAATTACTGTTTTATAACAGGGAAATACACGGGATTCATCTTCACAAACGTATATAGAAAAACACAAGAAGCTAGAAGTTTGGGGACAAATATGTCGGTGCCTCGTCAATAATTTCGATACAAAAACAAAGATTTATTATTAGTAATTGTTATTAATTATATTCACATATTCTCAAAAGATAAAGAACAAAACACTGATTTAGAACATTTACAATAATTCAGTAAAAAAAACTGAAGTGCACCAATATAATAATAGTAGTGCTTCCACACATGTTGTTCCTCCACTCGTGTGACCAGGCCGTGTGATCAGGCCGTGTGAACACTATCACATGTGTTGTTATTGGCGCCCATGTGACATTGGCCTTAACTACAATCCAGGGCAATCCACTAGTACCGAAAGGTAGACATTAAGTAGGGGAGCGATTTAATTCTGGAACAATTCAAGGTCACAGCAACTCCCTCCTTTATTTCTCCACTCCTAATTTATTACCCTCACCTCCCACATCTCCCTCCTTACCCCACCCCCTTCACATAAAGTCCATAAGTTCACATCAAAAGCTGGGCACAACTTCCTCTAAATAAAATCAACCTCTTTACTCAAGCTTACTATCCGACACACAACTAAATCACTGGGTATGATATCGGAATCGGATCTGTCTTTATTATCTTTCTTTACCATGATAATGTGTGTTTTATGCAGCGGTTGTTGGGTTTCACTCCAGACCTCCTCCCACTTCTTGCCAGACTCTTCAAACACCCCAAAGGCTTAAAGGCTTATGAGGCAGCTCTCCACCACACACCATCCTCGGTGTCTTCCCTGGCACGCCATGCGGTGCGGAATTCAGGGCCACATTTAGGGATGTCAGCTCGGTGTCCACCCTCTCTGCTTCACACGTTGAAACATTGTTAGGACAGTCTTGACCGAATTGTTGATGCACTCCACCAAGTTGGGACACATGTATTAAGGGCTAGTGGAATTGTTCAATGCATCTTCAGCAGGTTTAGTGGATAAGTTAGGGACGTGGTTACATTATATATTAAGAATATTAATGTTGGAGTATCGCAAAAATAAATTGTGAGAACATCTTTGCCCTAGGTGAGTCAGGGAGTATTTGACCCGTAATTGGGTTCATCGTTCTCAGCGTGAAAAGGGAACCACTGTAGAGTTTATCAGGATGTGATGAATCATGCCAATGTTTTGGATGTTAATTTAATTGAGGAGCAATTACTTTCTTTAATAACAGAAAATGTAAATCCTGAAGTGAGGCGTGAATGCTCATTTGTCGGTAGACCTAAATGTTTTGCTTAGCTCAAATTGTGGGCTATTGAAGTTGATAATATGTTGTGCCCAAATCCGAATTTGATATGAGTAGAAGTGTTACAACCCTCAAACAACGACTGTAACGTCATACATGTCTAAATGCTGCGGTAAGCTAGATGAAGATGGCAATGTGTAAGTTGATGATACTGATCGTTGCAAATAATATCGATGATTATGACTATGAGGCTAGTGATAGCTATTTTAAGAATATAGGCAGTGAATGCTTGGGAAAGATGACAACTTTAGAAGAAACTGATTACTTATAATAGGCAGATACAAACATGTTACTGGGCAGGTTAAGATTTTTACTTGCTTCACAAATGGGTCGACATTTATCTGTCACGAAAGAAATATGTAATTTGATTAAAAAAATAATTGATGCAATATTTATAAAAAAATAATATTTTAGCTAAAGAATATTTTTAATACCAAATTGTATTCCCTTGTGATTTAAATAGGGTGTACATATATTTTTTTTTTACTTTGCAGTAGATACAAGAGTAGCAACAGATGGTGAACAATGTGCACCATGATGAAACTCACATAGAAAGTAATGTTTACTAGTAAAGGGCAGTATACTCACGGTCTCGAGGATCTCTTCTTCACGTGCAGGAGGTCCACACATCCGCCAACAGTTTTCTGTCTCGGTGTTCCGCAGACGTCGGAGAAGTAAGGACATGTTGGGCCCAGGATGCTTCCACTGTGGCAACCTGTCCGCACAGAAATTCTCTGCTACTCCTGCCTAGCAATCGCCACTAACTTACACTAAGCGCTAATGGCTAACCCTAGCTGCGAGTATGGTTCAACTTGTTCAACACACCATATTTCCCAACCACAAATCCACTATAAATGCATTGATCGTACCAGTGCCGGTCCTATCAAAATTTTTAGGTGTGCGAGATCTAAAAATGGCGCCCCTCTAAATAAAAAAAAAATATTGTTAAACTGGTTGCTTAATTTTCCACCAAAAAAAAGCAGCCGCCTCAGATTATTAAGCCGAATTACTGCTGTCTAAAATGTCAAATCTTAGAAATGTTCGTTT
The DNA here is from genome assembly GCF_032445375.1 of Bacillus rossius redtenbacheri. Lineage (NCBI taxonomy): Eukaryota > Metazoa > Arthropoda > Insecta > Phasmatodea > Bacillidae > Bacillus > Bacillus rossius. The sequence goes on along the minus strand of NC_086336.1, from coordinate 144,247 downwards.
GACCAGTTTGTGCGATTACCTATATGTGATATATGTAGTGGACAAATGACAAATAATAATAATAATAAATATAATGATTATCAACTTTAATTTATTCTATGTTCCATGCAAACATTAATCAACAAGTATGTAGACATGTAGTAAAAATATTAAAAAAATACCTAGATAATCACTTTTCTAGCTTTAGCACTTGCAAATTTTTTTATCAAGTCAGAATAATTCAACTTTTGGGCAATAGCATTTTCTATAGACAAAATTCCAAGATCGGACAGTCTTTCCTGTCACATAGTAGACCGTAGGTAGGTTTTTATAAGTTTTAATTTACTGAACTTCGTTATCCTTTGGCAACAGTTATAGGCACAGTTAGCAAGATACGAAGCACTGTCCATACATTCGGGAAAATATCTTGCCAATCATTTTTTTTATAAGTCGAAGTACTTTTATTGGCTCTCCTGACTGAATATGTCTTAGTAATGGGTTCAGGCTCACAAGTTCTTCAACCAATTCATGACCAGATATGTCACATTTTTCTCCATCGGTTAAAGTGATTTGCAGTTCAGCACAGGCTTTTTCCAACATGGATTTTTCTAGAATTATTTTAATGTCGTATAAAAATAACCATGTATCATTGAATTTTGACAGTTGTTTAAAACGTGTAACCAATGTATTCTCAATTGTGTCTATCATCGGGTAAAAAACGTTCATTTTATATAATTCCTCCGGATCAGTTGGTGTTTCATCTAAGGCTTCATATTCAAATAACAGTTTCTTTCTTCGCGATCGGACTGCCTTAAAAACTTGGTTTATTTCGGCTAGAGACGCTATTTCTTTAGCTGTAATTAGAGCTGAGGAAAAGCTACGGTACTCTTTCACGAATTCCGAACAGTTTTTCAGTAATTGCGATGCATTTGGTAAGTCCATAGTTTCAGACTGCATAGCTTTACTTACAATGTTTACTTGAAACAATATATCATACCAAGTCACCATTGTAATTATGAACTCAAATTGCTCCATATTCTGAATAAGCGACAATGCCTCTGATGCTGCAACTGAGTCATTAGTTTCTTCATGAAGATTTTGAAGGGCTTCACGAACTGAAGTGTAGTTAAAGCGAACAGCAGCAAGACTAGAAACTCTACTCTCCCAGCGAGTTTCGCAAACTTTTTTTAATGATAATCCGTCTATGTGCTTGGATATAACTTCCCATTGTTTGGTTGATCCAGAGAATGAAACAAATAGTCTTTGGAGAAATCCAAATAAAGAAACAGATTTAACGGAACTTTTGGCTGCATCTGCTATCACCAAATTCAAGCTGTGGCAGCCACATGGATTAAAAAATGCCCGAGGATATAGGTTTAAAATTCTGGTTTGTACACCTTTGTTCACTCCTATCATATTCGCTCCATTATCGTAGCCTTGACCTCTACAATCGTTCATGTCTAAATCAAATTATTGTACAATCGTATCCAGAAAGAGGCCAGTGAGTCCTCCTCCCGAAGAGTCACTTACTGGCTTGTAAGCAACAAAACACTCCCGCACTTCCACTTCTTCTTCATTTACGTCAACGAACCGGAATGTTAGTGACATTTGTTCAATGTGGCTTGCATCAGGAATGCAGTCCATAATGATGGAGAAGTATTTAGCTGACTTTACCATATTCACTATATTATTTCGAACTTCACTTCCAAGTAAGCCAATTAATTCGTTTTGAATGCGTTTGCTGAAATAGTGGACATTAGTCTCTTTATTTACAACACGGCGGAGGTGCTCCATCATCACATTGTCAAATTTTCCTAATAATTGCACCAAACCCAAGAAGTTGCCATTATTAGGGGTGTATAATGTTTCAGAGCTCCATCTAAACGCCAAATTATTGCCCGCCAAGAAGAACACTATCGACATCATTCTTTCGAGGATAGCAACCCATCTCGATTTCTCATCTTCAATCTGTTTTTGTAATTGTTTGTCTATCCCGCTACAGTTCTTCAACCTAATCGATGCTTGTATCCAACTCTTCAAAGCACGTCGGTGATCTGAGTATGTTTCGTGTGTTTTGATACGCGTTGATAAGTGCCGCCAGTCGTCAAATCCTTCTTTTCCCAAATTAGAGTTGGGGTTTGTGTTGAGTAAACGACAGCAAAAACAATATACTTTATCTGCAGATTTAGAGTACACGAGCCATCTTCTTTTAAAAATCTCCCCATTTGGCATTACTTTTTCAAAATGCGAATTTGAAAAATGACGGCCGTCACAATTCTTTGGGTAATTTTCGTTGTTCATTTCCTTACAAACAGGGCCTCGAAGAAGGATTTCATCTTTAGTTGCAGAGTCAATAATAAGCGGCCATTTTGAAATATCATCTAGTTTTCTCTCTTTAAAAGATGATGATAACGATTCATCTGTTACAACTTCTTCTGTAATATTTTGAGATGCAGATGAGGTTCCAGGAACAGCTAAATCATCTTGAAAATGGTGCTGTGTATCTTCAAGATCAGAACTTTTTTCAAGCGGGTCTTCTTCTATTGCTTGTTGATATTGAAGTTCTGGTGATGAAGGGTCAGATAACTTTTCGACTCTCAAAAATTTTTATAGCAAATTTGCAAATTTTTCATTTTCGGCTTGCTTTATCCGTTTCCTTTTTAAGTTTTGTGCACCAGACAATTTTTTTTAAGACTGTGACATGTTTTTTAATCTGTAAAAGACACATTTAAGCATCACTCGTTACATACATGATATCAGAAAATCAGTGACATAGAATAGGACATACTTGAGTTAAAGATTTAAATTCTGATGTGCGATAATCTATTCCCACGGACCCACGCGATCGAAATCGCCGGCAGTAGCCAGTTATAAAATAATTAAATTAAGTTTTTTTCCTTTATTTAAGTTCAGGGACTATTTAAAAACCCGTTTTTTGCACTTTTAATTAATTACGGACCTGTTTTTAACCACCTTTATTTACTGGCAGTTAGTATAACTGATTGATTTTTCATTTATTTTCCATTCAAAATACGTAAAAACTCAGTTACGCTAATTGTCACTTAAATAAAGGCAGTAAAACAGGCCCTTAGACAAAACGTTTTTTAATAGTTATTGGACAAAAAATAAATAACTTTAACAAGAGTGATATATAATATATAGTAGGCCTATACAAATTTGTTAAAACAAACTAGTACCTACACCTTTACCACCTTATATATAAAACGCAGTATAGGCAAAGATTAAATAATAGTTATTACGTAACAGGTACATCACTTTCATACAAAAGCTACCATACATACACTATAATAAATACACTACAAAAGCGCAGTACATCGGGCTGCAAGGAGAAACATACTCGACAAACGCGCGTAATCATTACATGCCTAAGACACCGTGTTTAATCTCGCCGTGCGGTTTCGTTCGTTGATAAGTGGATATGTCTTATCGCAGTACCACAGAATACACTAGAAAGTAGTGGTGCACTGATATGACTTTACCGATTACCGATTCTTGAAACGTCCGCTTTATATGGTAATAAATTATTACGCTATTCATGTTTGGCCTTTGTGTATAATCATATGTTAACATTTAAATAAGTTAAGATTCTTATCGGAAAATAACTGTACTGTGGCCGGCAGGGCCACATTTTTACTTGTAATTTATTTTTGTTGCTGGTCTCTAGTTTTATATGGTTTCTTATTTCACGTATTTTTACGCCTTTTTTAATTAATGTTAATTTATCTGTAAATTTTTTTAATTATATTTGTTTCTGTTAATTAGTTATACGCCGTTTGGTAGCTATCGATTATGAGTTTAAGAATATCGATTGTGTTTCACGTAAATACCACTTGGTGAGCGCCCGGCGGTTGGCTGATGACGTCAGACATTCGGCTTGCCGGGAAGAAAAAAATCAGCTGGGGCGAGAGAGTGCGTGGCGAGCGACCGTCGAAGAGAGAGCCATGTGACGGCGCGGACTGGTGTGCCGGACGGCAACGGGCGACGAAGAGTATTGGGATGGAGGCTCCACGCTGGGTGACAGGGCAATGGATTGCCCTGTGATACTGAACTTATCAAGGTAAAGAGAGGCCGCAATTTTGATTTTTACCCTCGTGGTACTGCAGTGGTTTTTGGCAAACCTAGTGAAATGTGTATTTTCCCATACTAAATTTTATTTGGACGGAACTTTTATTAGCCAGTTTGGTGAAGAGGCCCATTTGTTTCACACGTTGTTCCAGTGTGGGATTTTTTAAAAAGGTCGCCCGTTTGCCTGTTTGATAAGTTATGTTTATAAGTTTGGAAGAAACGAACATTTTGAAATTTGTTTTTGAGACTTTGTCTTCGAAATTTGCATACTTAAAGTTGCATTTAGCTAATATATCAGCTTGTGCAGTATTATTAAATGTATGCGATTGGTATTGGACTACATGCGCAGCCTGATGTTGGTTGGTGCGGCCATTCTACGTTTTAATAAAATCATTGGCAAGTTAATAAAGAAGTAAGACTTTGTTTGAAGCTGATGATAAATACTTCTGTGGTAACATGGTTATGTTACGTGAAGAGTTTTTGCTACATTTCCCTTAAAAATAAGATAATTTTTTTTTGGTCATCGTTCACGCCTTTGTGAATTCGTACCTATGGCCCGGCGTGGCATTAGACTCTGGAGTTGGTGAGGAAGGTCAGGAAGCCAGCGCACGCCTAGGATATTAACTTTGTTTTTTTGGCAAGTCTTTAGCAACGAACATCTGAAGAAAGACTAAACCGTTGATTGAGAGTTTAAGAACTTTATTTAAATAATTTGTTTGTACTTCAGTATTATTTTTGTAGATTTTTTATATATTTGTATTGATTGTCTTGTTTGATTTTTGGTATTAGGGCAGTCAGTAAATTTTGATATTTTATAGTGGCCACGCCTCACGCCCTTATATATTTTTATACTTGTTGTTATCAGTATTTATATTTTTACGATTTTTTAAAGGTTATTGTTAGTATCGCAAATGGGGATAAGATGCTGCCATTATTAACGTCAGCTTTTGTAACTAAGCTTGTATGGTTATGTATAGTAAAAATAATTTTTGCAAATTTCTATTTTTTAATAACATACGTCCAAAGTCTTGCCTCTTGTTTGTTTAATGGTTACTCTGCTAATATATCCTTTCAATTTTTTTGGCCTGACCCCTGGGCAGTGGTGTGGGGAATTTATATTGTTTAGCTTTTTATGCCTGGTTTTAATATTTATTTTTTCCCTTCGCGCCCAGAGTGAGTCGGGGACGCAACCCCTCTTCCAATTGAGGAGGAAGAAGGGTTACAACCTGCGCCACTCTGCTCGGCAGAGACTTTGGACTTTTGCGATTTTGCTGACTTTTTTGATTTTTTTAATAATGGCAGTTTCTTGGATTTATAAACTTCCCAAAGAACAGGTTTACGCTAATTTGCAAGCAGCGGGAGTAGAGAGTGGTCTGGAGGATGACATTGATACCTTACGCAGGAAATTAAGTACCCACATTAAAGAAGGGAGGAAAAAACCTGTTGAGGAAAATGTGGAGAATTCGGAGATCAGCCAAGTAAATTCATTGAATACTGCTATGCAAAGTAAATTACTTTTCAAAGAACTGGATAGGTTGCCATCTTTATGTTCCGGTGGGCCAAGAGATTTAATAAAGTTTTGCTTGGGAGTAGATAGTTTGAAAACTAATTGTTGTTTACAAAATGAGCAAGAATTGTTAAGGTGTATTTCGACTAAATGTAGCGGGATCGCTAGAGACGTGATTACGTCAGGTATAAATAAGTCTGTTGGATGGTCGGTAGTGAAAGAGAATTTGTGGGAATATTTGTGCCCTAAGAGGGTGAAGGACGATCTAATTAAGGAATTGATTTTCCGTTTTCAACGGGAAAATGAAAGCACCTTAGAATTTATACAGGATATTAGAAATCACGTTAATGTATTTGGTCTGCAGTTAGATGATCACCGTTTTGTAGCGCATTTATTGGCAGACCTAATAGTGTGGAGGAACTCAACACTTGGGCTATCCAGGTAGATAATATTTTTTACGCTAAATGTGAATTCGATAAGTGTAAAGGCAAAATCAATTTTAAACCGGTTTGTTTTAAAACGCCGGGTAATGAAAAATTTGATTAGACTTGTTTTAAGTGTAATAAGGTAGGGCATTTTGCTAAGGATTGCTCGGTTTCGAAGGTTAAGAAATTTGTTTGTGGTTTTTGTGGCAAAAATGGTCATTCAGAAAAAGTTTGCTTTAAAAAGAAGCGGGAGCAAGAACAGCACCAGGAATTATAGTGGTCTTTAGTTTTTGATTTTTTTGTTTTTAAAAGAGAAGGTTTTGTTTAATACGTTTCGGACTTGACTTTGGAGCTTGTTTGTTTGTTTTGGCATACTTAGATCCCGTTTGTTCGGTTTGTGAGTTTAGTTTGTCTTTTCCGTTACTTGTTGGAAAATCCTTCTCTTGTTTTTTTTTTTTTTTTTGAGCGTTGAAATTTTGACTGAGGCTTTGGAGGCAAGTTTTCCTTGTTGCAGGTTTGTTTGTTTGAGTTTGGGCTGGTTTGTTGGATTAGAAGTTTTTGAGAATACTTTGTCTCCAAGTCCAAGGTTTTTTTTTGACGTTTTAGTTTTTTAAGGTTGCTGTTTAAATTTTTTTTTTGTTCAAGGCGGAGGTTGTGGCCGGCAGGGCCACATTTTTACTTGTAATTTATTTTTGTTGCTGGTCTCTAGTTTTATATGGTTTCTTATTTCACGTATTTTTACGCCTTTTTTAATTAATGTTAATTTATCTGTAAATTTTTTAAATTATATTTGTTTCTGTTAATTAGTTATACGCCGTTTGGTAGCTATCGATTATGAGTTTAAGAATATCGATTGTGTTTCACGTAAATACCACTTGGTGAGCGCCCGGCGGTTGGCTGATGACGTCAGACATTCGGCTTGCCGGGAAGAAAAAAATCAGCTGGGGCGAGAGAGTGCGTGGCGAGCGACCGTCGAAGAGAGAGCCATGTGACGGCGCGGACTGGTGTGCCGGACGGCAACGGGCGACGAAGAGTATTGGGATGGAGGCTCCATGCTGGGTGACAGGGCAATGGATTGCCCTGTGATACTGAACTTATCAAGGTAAAGAGAGGCCGCAATTTTGATTTTTACCCTCGTGGTACTGCAGTGGTTTTTGGCAAACCTAGTGAAATGTGTATTTTCCCATACTAAATTTTATTTGGACGGAACTTTTATTAGCCAGTTTGGCGAAGAGGCCCATTTGTTTCACACGTTGTTCCAGTGTGGGATTTTTTAAAAAGGTCGCCCGTTTGCCTGTTTGATAAGTTATGTTTATAAGTTTGGAAGAAACGAACATTTTGAAATTTGTTTTTGAGACTTTGTCTTCGAAATTTGCATACTTAAAGTTGCATTTAGCTAATATATCAGCTTGTGCAGTATTATTAAATGTATGCGATTGGTATTGGACTACATGCGCAGCCTGATGTTGGTTGGTGCGGCCATTCTACGTTTTAATAAAATCATTGGCAAGTTAATAAAGAAGTAAGACTTTGTTTGAAGCTGATGATAAATACTTCTGTGGTAACATGGTTATGTTACGTGAAGAGTTTTTGCTACATTTCCCTTAAAAATAAGATAATTTTTTTTTGGTCATCGTTCACGCCTTTGTGAATTCGTACCTATGGCCCGGCGTGGCATTAGACTCTGGAGTTGGTGAGGAAGGTCAGGAAGCCAGCGCACGCCTAGGATATTAACTTTGTTTTTTTGGCAAGTCTTTAGCAACGAACATCTGAAGAAAGACTAAACCGTTGATTGAGAGTTTAAGAACTTTATTTAAATAATTTGTTTGTACTTCAGTATTATTTTTGTAGATTTTTTATATATTTGTATTGATTGTCTTGTTTGATTTTTGGTATTAGGGCAGTCAGTAAATTTTGATATTTTATAGTGGCCACGCCTCACGCCCTTATATATTTTTATACTTGTTGTTATCAGTATTTATATTTTTACGATTTTTTAAAGGTTATTGTTAGTATCGCAAATGGGGATAAGATGCTGCCATTATTAACGTCAGCTTTTGTAACTAAGCTTGTATGGTTATGTATAGTAAAAATAATTTTTGCAAATTTCTATTTTTTAATAACATACGTCCAAAGTCTTGCCTCTTGTTTGTTTAATGGTTACTCTGCTAATATATCCTTTCAATTTTTTTGGCCTGACCCCTGGGCAGTGGTGTGGGGAATTTATATTGTTTAGCTTTTTATGCCTGGTTTTAATATTTATTTTTTCCCTTCGCGCCCAGAGTGAGTCGGGGACGCAACCCCTCTTCCAATTGAGGAGGAAGAAGGGTTACAGTACTAAAATAACGGAGATAATTTCAGAACGATTGTGAACGTTTAGAACAAGTAAACGTTAATAACATTTCAATGCAATGTATATGTATGGAAATTAAGTGTCGCCAACGTCTTGTCGCAATATGTATTTCTTATTCGTTAAAACAAACATCGCCGAACATGCACGAAGACGTCATATTTACAAAACTTTGGATACGTTGCTGTTAATATGCGATTAATCGGTATCCGCATGTGTGCTCCACTACTAGAAAGGAACTTATATAAACAATACTTACCTACTTCTATTTTCTATTAAGAATTCTTCTGTAATAATCTAACGACACACACACTGTACAACACAGATATACACTCGCGAATGTTTGAACGACTTGGCAATTCAATAGACAATGCTTGCCTAGCGAAACAAGTGACGGACGAAATTTAACCCCGCGCCCCACTTGCCCCAAATGAACGACTGGAAATTGGAAGACTCAGGCGCCAAGCAGTTCAAGTAACGGCCGGATGAAGCGCCACTGTAAACTGTGGGACACATGATGTAAATAAACAATTGCTAGTAATGTAATACGAATGAGCCACGTTAAAAGAGCTGTCGTGCACATAATCATTATTAATTTGGATTCATTCAATTTGGAGATCTGACACCGTGACTTCGGAGGGCGGGTACCTCAATTCGTCCATTTTCCCGTGAGACCGATCGTCACCGTCGTTCGTCTCATGTGTCGGTTGATTCCGGCGCCCCCTCCCTTGATGGCGCCCGGTGCACCGCCCTAGGACCGGCCCTGGATCGTACCACGCAGTGGCAAACAGTTTCCACAGCTGCCAGGCGTTCCAGCTCCTCCTGCTCTAATTCGTCCGGCCACGTAACATTAATTACTCATGTTGTCAATTACAGCGTGTTAACGAACAATCATGCGAACATAGTTGGCAGCCTAATATTACAAATATGAGAGCTATACCAACTTAGTACCTCGTATGAAGAACATATCTGTAAAACATATTAAAAATTATTTTTAAATAACTGAAATTCCTTTGAAGTGTCACGCCACGAATTTATTCACCCTATAAATGCACAACTCTCCCCTTAGTTAAAATAGTAGACATTACATTATCTATTTGTGTGCCTTATTAATGATATGAACATGAGTGTTCTATGACTGAGTAAACGCACACAGTTAAGAGAAGCTGGTCGTCAGGCTTCCCCGCTAGAGCGCAACACAGGTCCTGCAGTCTCTCCAGCCTCACTGAGACTCGCAAGCAGACAGCAGCTAGCTGCGCTCCTCGCTGTCAGCCAGGCAGTAGCTAACATTCTGGCGCTGTTTACTAATATGGAGACAGAAGCATAGTGTGGTTATTCTTATTTCCAGAGGCACAGGAGGAAGCAGAACTCACACGAGCATTTAACGAGTTGAAAATATACCAATGAATGCAGTTTCTCTAACTTGATGTAGGCTTTTGGACATACGCCATTGCTTAGCACATGTATGTCTGCAGAAGAAAACTACAAAAAAAAAAAACACAAATGACAAAAAAACACAAATGACAAAAAAACACAAATTAAGCAAAAATTGCTGTTGTCAGGATTTAACGCCACACAATATTCCACAACAGGAATATGGTCAACAAACAAGGAAAAAACAAAGAAAAATGGACTAACAGAACGAAAAAACCCCCACAAATGATGACAGCACTTTTTTTTTTGGAAAACATTTGTGTTTGTTTCGTCTTTTCGTTTTGCTGTGTTTTTTTGTCTCGTTTCAACTGTTGTGTTGAATTTTTTTTTGTGTTTGGAATTTTTGTGCTGTCATCATTTGTGGGTTTTTTTTCGTTCTGTTAGTCCATTTTTCTTTGTTTTTTCCTTGTTTGTTGACCATATTCCTGTTGTGGAATATTGTGTGGCGTTAAATCCTGACAACAGCAATTTTTGCTTAATTTGTGTTTTTTTGTCATTTGTGTTTTTTTTTTTGTAGTTTTCTTCTGCAGACATAGGTACATGTGCTAAGCAATGGCGTATGTCCAAAAGCCTACATCAAGTCATGCACTCCCATTGCACAAATACAAATCTTTCAAAGATAATAGTTTCTCTAAAGGTTAACTTAAAAAAATTCAAATTATTCTAAACTAAACATACACATGACATTCCTAAAGTGTATCATCACATCGCACGAATATCATTGCAACTATTTCTATTTGTTGCGCACTGTAAGGGAAAACACGCAAATTTTTTCGTGTATTCTGACTAGCTCATTTACTTCTAATAGGTAGAAAAACGCTGTGCTTTGACCACGTTCCTGGTAAGTACGCGTTATCAAGTGTGTGGTATTTTTACACATTCATTGTAGGTTAAATTTAATACTATATTTTGTCAGAATATTTATGGTATTAATTAATTTATGGTATTGTTATAGGCCTATAAGGATTAGTCTAAACTAAGGAAAAATATGTGGATCAAACCCCTGAAGGGCCCTTCAACTCATTCTTTTGTTTCCGAGGCCTGAAGGTCGTATTTGAGAAAGGGAACAGAAGAAGGAATACAGGACAGTTTACCCACCTTTTCAAGAAATGTAACAGCTCATATCTATAAGTAAATGGATTGTTGGCAACGAAAGAAATAATTGCCCAATTTTCAGAGAGGTCGGTACGCAGGATCACTCGTATCATTGGTGGAGATTTTAAGACAGTAAAGTTCAAATGGAACGATGGAATCAAGCCTCTAGCTACGATGAACTTGGGCATTCCTTGGGCATTATTATCCATGACAAGGAAGTATCGTCAACCCAACCATTCTTTTATAAGGAATGAATCTTGCCAAAGCATCTGAAGAGGCGCTACTCGAATTCTTAACATACTGAAATGAGTCTCTCTCTCTTCTCCCACCGGTACAGTAAGGGGAAGAGGGAGAGTCTCTAAGAAACAAACACTAAGTTCAGGCGTTAGAACTTTTCCCTTTATTATTTAGGAATATTTTCAAAGCGCAAAAGGTAATAACAACAACAATTTATATTAATAGCTGCACGCCACATTTGCCACTAAAACTAACAGTTTTGCAGATTACAACCATGCTGGGGCTAATACATTTATATAACTTTCCTAAGATCACCTCATGCGACATTTGCCACTAAAAGTAACGGTTTTGCAGATTACAAACATGCTGGTGGCTAATACACTTACATAAATGTCTAAATAATTCTATAAAATTGTATACTGTCATCAATCAAGTTCACATAAAAATTAAAATTTATGACTTTACATATATATATCAAACGCGGACTATACAGCTTCACAATAACCACAATAATTCTTCAAAAGTCACGCCGCACTTAAATTTTCCTTTTTTTTTATTTTGATTGTGCAGTAATCAGGCCGTTATCCAATATAAACTAAAATCTATTCCAACCTGGGTCACATATGATTTCTGCCCTTCCTCGAAAAACAGGCAAAATCCAGGAAAATGGCTGCTTGCGGCACGGAGAAATGGTATAATCCCATCTCAGGAATTTCAGCTATCGGAGGAACGCGACAATTCCACCTATGGAATTTGCTGCCATCGGAGAAACGGGACAATTCCACCACCGGAGAAACGGGGCAATTCCACCTCAGGAATTTCTGCCATCGTAGACCAAAACGACACAAAGCATGTTATAGCTCACTGCTATACTATTCGCGCACCGCGAATCCACAACCTCTCATGTGCGTCGTACAACACTCGTCAATCCCCATTTCCCTTGTCAAGCCCAACACTCTTCCTAGACGCTACCCGTTATAGTCTCGTCTCCAAGACTCCCCGAAAACAACTTCATCACAGCTGGCCTGTTTCTCTTCAGCTTGACCCAATTCGTCCCACTCCACCTCACTCCTTTCTCCCTTCTTATGTTTCAAGCAGCTCAAAACCACAACAAAACAACAACGCAACCACCAACCTCACAAACCAAAATTTCCTGCGTCGCACTCACCGCAAAAAAAGGGGCGCTTCCAGCACACAGCTAGCAGTGACGCCTTACGGTTAAACGGGCACAACCTCACCCGGACGAAGAATAGAAACAAACAGGTGACGGCCAAACTCGTCACAATACAAGCTCAGTCCCTATCTCATGCCATTGTTTGTCGAAGGGGGGATGAGGAACGAAAGGAAAGCAAACCTGTACAAGTGTTTGTACTCTGTGACAGACACAGTAGCAGGAGAAACAGAAACGTGGTTGATGGAAGCGTGGTGTGGCCAACTGGTCAAACTTTCTCCAACATCTGTGACACATATAGCAATTTCACACATTGCCACTACACCTCTGTGTCTGGCGGATACTGTGCATCATCTACCACACCACACATGTGGAGCACTCAAGGAGGCAGCGAAAAAGCATGTCGTTGAATTGGTCATCATTGAAGACATGTCGCCAAAGTTTCCTCAGAAAACTTCTTGGCAAACGAATGCAACCAATGTCGCATGATTTCATTGTTGAGGTAGAAACTAAACGGGGCCTAAGTGTCGTCCCATCTAGCATAGAGGAAGCTGACAGACTCATTGTTATCTGATCACAACACAGTGGCAGTTGTAGGCGAGGATGTTGATCTCCTGGCACTGTCAGCATCAACCAACGTCTACTTCCTCAAACAAGGAAGAGGGAGAGCCCTTTGTACGTGGTTTCATCCAAACACAGCATTGCATGAAAGGCTGCCTCAACACACCCTCTTCTTGCACGCTGTTAGCGGATGCGGTACTACATCCACATTGTTTGATTAAGGAAAGGTGGAAACCTTGAAAACTTTGGCCAAAACCCCCGACCTCAGCCTTCCGTTGCTGTCCTTCAATGATATTGATGTCAAGACCATCTTCACAGCTGACAAGAAATTTATAGCTGCCTTGTACGGGGTGGGAACAATCAAGTGCCTCTAGATGAGATACCGTATACATGCTGTAAGTCTGCAGCTTAGATATCCACTTTGAATATGGCCTCTCTTCTTCCAACCAGAGCTGCAGCACGCCATGTGCAAGTGCGGCTCTGGATGGGTGGAGGCATGCAAGCCCCTGCAACTGGCTGCATGCAAGTGCAAGTGCAATGTGCAGGTGCAAGAAGGCTGGGCTGTGCTGCTCTGAGCTGAGCTGTGTGAGCCATGTAGCATCCTGCAGCCACGTGCAGCACTGTGATCTCGAAGAGGAAGAACATCTAGATGAAAAACATCAGCCAACTGTTCAAGGCAAACTTTATTAACTGTGTACCAGCTGCACCTGCCATCAACCCTTCAAATTCAAGCATCTCTCACTCTTTCGGCATTTGTATTTCTTAGAGAGGTTCTAAGGTATTGTCATAGCCAGAGCCTTCTGGAATGCAGGGCCCTTCTGCACCTAAGCGTGGTCGGACAAGACTTTGTCAACCAAAGTTTTTGATATGTAACATCTTAAATCTTGGAATAAGGCAAATGTCCGGAGTGGAGAGGAAGACGCATGTAACGTAAATGTGTAACCACGGTGCTGACATCTATGGCGAATGGTGAAAACTAAATTCCACAAATCAAAGGGAAACTTAAAAATATTAACTGTTTATTGGATTTTAACTAGATGAACAGTATTTTAATAAAACTCCTTGACGAAAATCAAGTCCAAATCCTTGGGTTTTGTATGTTTTCAAGTCTTTTTCTCTTTTATCGGAACCGTTTCATTATGTAATTTAAAATTTCTGTCCGCACGTCGAATGATTCGACAGTCGACGTAGCTGCTCCGGCAGCTGCTTTAGCTTCAAGTGATTCGCGTCCAAAAATGTAGCTGAAAACACAGTTTGCTTATATTTACCACACTCGGCATTATTTGAAAGAAATGAACGGTATATTTCGTGTCGAAGTTACGTATTATTAGTGTAACTGCCCGTTCGGGAGTCAGATGTTACACATCTCTGGGGAGATTTAAGGACTGGCTCGCGTTTGTTTTGTGCGAAGTAATGTAAATAATCACTCATATTTCGTAAAAACAACTGCGAAGTTGTCATGTCATGGACAGGATTTAGATCAAATCAACCTAAAATCCAATTTCCTATTTTTTTGTTGCAAATGTTACTTAAGTTAACAATTGGGTCTACTTGCGTCGTTATGTGCCTAAGTTAAAGTTAAATAGATTTTCCCTAAATTCACTTTTAACAATTTTCCTCGTAGGATGAGAATGTTCCCAATATCTGGCTCAAAAATTTGATCCAATCTCAAAACTTCACCTTTCGGAAAGAATGTGTCATGTCTGAAGTGCTGTGTCTCGGGACCTGCAGAGCTACAGAGCTGCAGAGCTGATACATTCGTGACTGCGCTCGGCCGAGTCTGTCCACTGGAGCGAGGTATTGCCTTGCCCTCATGCCACCGGTACCAGCCCGGGTCTGTGGGCGAGGGGCGAGGGGCCAGGCTAGCTGGCAACCTGCTGTGACCTCCACCAGGCTCCAGTCCGCCGCCATCTTGGATTACCCTTCCCTTCCACATCTGCCTCAAATACACCCAATTTTATCATCAAAACCGCCAAAGTTTACTCAAAAACCTTATGTTTTGGAAAAAGGTTTTGTGCCGGAAATTAGGGTTTTCAGCACGGTTTTTTATCTTTTATTATAGTTTTTAATTTATTTTTGGAAATTTTGTTTTTCAAATTGATTGGTTACATAAGGGTGTGTTTTTTTTTTAAGTCGACTGAACCGCGACTCGCCCCTGATCGACCTTAGTGCGTGCAAACTCCGTCAGAGGGAAGTCTTTTACGTTAGTTCACTTCGGGCCGGACGACGAGAGTTTCCGAAGGTTTCCGACGCCCCTCCACCCTCTAGGACGAAGTCCTTGTTTGAATTAGCGACGCGGCGCGGATGTGAGTGGACTCTTTCTCTGCACCCTGGAACGACCGCGCCGGTAGTCCGCTGATCGCGTTTCGGGCTCCGTCCAGTTAAATCAAAGCTGACGCCGAGCAACAGTACTAAGATGTAGTCTGATCAGAAAAGGGATGTTTCCATATTTACCTTTTGGTTTTTTATTTTAGTCATCTCAGCATAGCCTCTATGTAGTAATCCAAGCTTCTCCGCGAACCAAATTTCTTGTCTGGTGCCGCATATTGTTTTTCTTTTAACCACGACGTCGGCCGCGCATCGCCCTCCATCTTCCTACCAGGCAACATGGCTGTGCCTAACAACTACTACCCTGTTTTGACAGGGTCCTAGTCTCTCTCCCCCCCCCCTCCCCAAAGAGAAAGAAACCATCATGGGGAACTAAGCAAGCCCGGCGACCTCCAATTTTGAATTGGTGGTTTCGCCAGTGGAAGCCCTCACTCCCGGCCTTTTCGCCATCAGCTACGAACCGCCAGAAAAACTTCAGATTGTGAGAGTAAGTGCCAGTGAAAGTTTCTAAAGTTTCTTTTGTTAATTTACAAATGTAATATCAGATATCAGATTCGAACCAGTTAAACAGTTGGGGTCTCTTCAGCCATCTCGAAATTGTATATGTGAAATGGTTATAATTAACCAATGATAAGCTAATATGGTGATTACAGATTATTGTAAAATGTTAAAACTTTACGGTTTCTTTAAGAATGATGGGTTGGAAAAATAATTTTCTATTCGCGGCCCGGGTCGGCAAAAAAATTAAGTAAACTGAGCTCTCTTTAATAATGGTTAAATGATAGAAGTGTTTTCTCTTTATAGCTTGTAACAGAAAATCTTGAAAACAAACCTTGATCTTAAATAAAAGGATGCCTATAAACGCAACTGTTTGTTTTTATTACTTAAGGCAATAAAGATCCACACTATGCTCACAGGTCTTGATAGGGAGTTTACAAATTTTCGTTGGACCCACCCCGTGTCCGCCTCTGATGTTTTAATTTTGTTCTTAATTTTTCTTTTCAGCCCGCCACTTCCAAGGCCTGTTTTGTCGACATCTTGTCAATATTAATAACAAGGACACGAGGGGCGTATCAGTTTCACCAATAATCTCGAAATTAATTGAAAATCAAAATTCACATTTTTGAAAAAAAAATTTCACAACCAAAATTAAAAATTTAAAAATTATAATCTTCTCGATGTGTTTTGCCTTTAAAAGAATTAAATGTCCCCAAAAATGCTTGAATTCTTCATTTACCAACCGCCAGGAAGTCTCTAGAGGAGACCTTTGAACTTGAAATCGATGCCGGCCGCCATATTAGATTATTACTTTACGTCCACCATTTTGTTTCTGTACTCGAACCGGGAACCTTTCATTCACCTGCCAACAGCTGTGGCCACAGAGCCACTGGCCGTACAGTTACAGCAGGCCTGACTACATCGGCGCTGAAGAGCCAGGTTGTCTCCACTCTCTCCCCCCCCCCCTTCTCAAAGAGCACTGCGCGGCTCTGCGCATGCGCCTGTCTCGCGCAAGGAGCATGTAAGAAGATCTGGAGTGGACATGTGTAGGGCGAGAGCGAAGCCAGCCGGTTGCGAAGAAGGGTTGAAAAGAAAGAGGAAGAGAGCGTATTTCTACTGCAAACGCAGCCCCAGCCCACTTGTCCTTGAGGTTTGAGTGGCACTGGTGTGCGGCTACAATGGTGATTTCCTGTAGCGCATATGGCTGTACAAATCGATGGAATTCCAAGTCGGATGGCGTTGCTTTTCACATGTATTAAAGATTTTTTTCATTTGTTAACTAAATTAATTCCCAAAACTTTTGAAGCATCAGAAAAAAGTGGCAAATGTTTTAAACAGAAGTAACTAATCTTCGAACTTTTCGAAAAACCTAAGAAAACTATTTAACAAGGAGAAGTTGTTTCAGTTGTTAGTATAATTCTTTACTTTTTTCATAGATTTCCAAAACGTGACGATCAACGACAGATCTGGGAAAAAGCGACAAAGCGGAAAAATTGGACTGCGTCTCCGAACCATGCATTGTGTACAGTGCATTTTGAAGACAAATGGGTCTTAAGAAGCGAAAATCTAACTCGATTAAAGGATGATATGGTGTTCGGTATATTAAGGTTTCCCTCAAAGGAACGGTTTCACAATGCTTTTAAGATATTAGATAAATCCCAACATAAGTTTAAAACATTTCTCTTAAGAGTGTGCTTCGTAGCATTAAAAGACGTGCCTTAATTATTTTGCAAATTTATCATTGTTATGGTGACGATGTCAGGGGTTTTCGTATTTTTTTTAGAAATATAGTACAGTAGGTATGTATTAGCAACTACGTTAAGAACTGTTATTTTATTCACACAGAGAAAAGAAATACAAAATGCTAAAATTTGGCGTCTGTCTTTTTATAGCCTACTAGCTGACCCGACGAACTTTGTTCCGCCTTAGAGGCAATAAATGAGCAGATTTTGGATTTTATTAAATTCAATTTTATATTAAGATAATAAATATAAATAAAAAAATCAAGTATTTTAATGATTCTTTATTGGCCATGTATTTTGGTGCATGGGTTGCACTCTTCATTGAAGCACCTTATGATAGACGACATTTTGTTTTATTATCAGGCGCAAGAACAAATAACGCAGATAGTCTTCCGAACCGTGAACATGCCACATATAATTGACCATGGGAAAAACATGGATTTTATAGTATCAAATTTAGGCTAGATTTCAGACCCACGTTATTGTGTTTAATGTATTGGAATAAGAATTTACTGCTTTCCGCTCCACATTGATGGGTCATCTGTAATTAAATATTTTAATTTATTTTGTGATGTTAATGGATGTGTGTGATCTAGTATCAGTTCAACGTGAAATAGTATCATACGGGTTCATAAATTTACAATATTTAAATTCATCATAGTTTATTAAGTAATATTATAAGGAGATAAGACAAAAAAAATGATAACTTTGATAACTCTAAACTTTATACAAATTTTCCTAGCACGCGACGACCCATTGATACCTATATCTAATGCCAGTAATGTTCAGGGTTAAATTGAATTTCATGAGCATCTAGCTAATAAATAAGTTATTCGTAAGAAAATAGTCCGGCTTAGTTCAGGGGAGGGCAGTTGAAACTCCGTTCTTCTTGGACCACTGATCTCGTCCTCAGCTTTCCAGGATATACGAGCAGTCTTGCTGTGAAATAAAGTCTAAACTACGATCCAGTAGCAATACTGATGATGACAGCTACTGTTGACGCCATTCCGGGTGTGCTGAAAAATATTTAGATTGGGCAGGTCTCACCAGCGCAGACAGGAACTGCAGCATGAAGATGATCGGAAGTCTTGCAAGGACGGATATTCGCCCGACGCGGTAGTAAACTTAAATGCGAAATGCGACTCCCTATAGTCTGCATGACGAAGAATCAGACTTCAAAAATAACTAATTACGCGGTAGCCACGTATCTTCTTGTCCTCTGCGCGCAATTCCCGAACCCAGGAACTGTCACACACACAGAGAACGTCCATTCGCTCCGCAGTTCAAAACTTAAGTCCCTCGTTCCTCCCGAAAATGCCGACCAGCGAGCATCTCAGCTAGGAAGAATAATTAAACAACGTCTTTTCTTACCTGGTGAGAATTCAATACTCGAAGACCATAGCTAACAGTAACTACATGATGCGAAGTCAGTAATAAACGGAACAATACATCTCAAATAAATGTTCAACAAAGAAGAATAACATCCCAAATATCAATGTCAACTGATGAACTATGGAATATCTCTGGGTCGTCGCACCATGTACAATTTAGCATTTACATACATTACATAAAAATGTATAGTTACTCTTACTTAGATCACAAAATACAAAGCTAAGATACAACAATAATTATAAACATGTAAACATGTCCAAATGTTTACAGAGCCGCTTCAAGAAAATTTTAATATTTATGACATAACATTATTGTAAATTTTCTTAACTCATACCTTCTTGAAAGAAATAAAAACATTTGATTACTCTTAAAATTGATAATTGACAAACATAGACAATATTATGCAATTTGTTTGATATCAGTCTCTTTCATTTTTGAATGTTTTCTAAGCAATCGTGCTTGATTGTAATGTTTGTGGTATTACACATAAAATTACAATTGACATTATCACATATATTACTACCCTTATAACATAACATAACTTATGTTTATGGAGATGATAAACAAAGATGCAAATTTTTTTTTTCAACATCAATTGACAACATGAATCATACATAATACTTTTGTATACAACTGTACCAAGAATAAAATTGATTTGTTACTTAATACTGTTATAGTCTGTTCGGACGTACTTGTTCGCTGACAAAATCACATAATTTACAAAAAATCGATAAATCTTAACAGATGAAGTTTGTACTTATATGAGTGTAGATCGAAGCACTGTGACCTTAATCACTCGCTAGCGAATTACCATCGAAGTAGCATATCGTATACCAACGATCGTTTTCGCGCACTTCACTCCCTAATGAGGCTGTATTAATTAATGTTAATGTTCACCTATTTCAATGGGTGTCGGTGTAGGTTAATTTGACAATTCCCTATCATTAACCGTTTCTCTTGTCATCTAAGTTTTAAAATTTCATAACATTGCGTCTACAATAAAGTTTGCATCACTAATTCATGTAATATGAATAAAACAACAAATTCATTAAGAACTATGCTCTCTTATATTTACAGTCCTACTATATATATAGGTTGTTTCTAAACAAATTGAAACCGCATTTCTATTTTATTATTTTAAGTATCTCTTATGGCTGCATATTAGATAAAGAAAATCAGTTAGTAATTATTTTACCAATAACAATTTCCTATTTTTGTATGACAAGGCGTGCGAAAAATGAAAATCACACTTAAATACCAATAAATGCAACAGCATTCAAGTTCTTGATTTGTAGGTAATATGTCGTGTTGTGTAATGAAAACATGAATAAGGTAAGAAGAAGAGAAAAAGAACGCGATAGAATAAACAGGAGCATGGAGAAGGACATCATACATATTAGGATAATCTCTTTCAACAATAGAAGTAAACAAATAGAAATCAATATTTTCGCTTTCATTGTTTTGGAGTATATGTTAGAACGAGTGTATAAGGACAACTCTAACAAGTATAAATGAGAGAATAACGACTAACTCATGGACAAGCAATATACGAGGAGTGCTAGTGGGAAATAATCTCGAGGTACTCATTCCATTGACAGCTAGCAGTTCTTCGTTTGTGGGCCAGCTCTTTAGTTAAATTAGACTTGCAGCAATATCAGTTTCATGGTAGATATCTTGTCCGTTGTGAATTAGGCAATTGGCAGAAAAAAACAAAATTTCGAATCTTCCATAAAATTCTTCATGGAAAAAAAAAAATGTGGCATCGCTCAATACTTAACATTGAAGCTAATCACGTCACACTACCACATTTAGGTGTGGGCAACTAAAATCGACGTAATGCAATCACTGCACGAGATGTCCGCACTGGACTACATTGCTCAGTGGACAAAAATAATAACGTCGACAGCGCGGTGCGCCAAGATGTCCTCACTGGTTTCTATTATCCAGTGAAAACAAACAAAATAGCCGCTTCCAATGTTTAATAACTTCAGAGATGCAACATACATTTATCCATTCGAAATGCAAATATAATTAATGATCAAATAAACAATTCTGCTTCACCCCTTTCTTCACTTAAAACATAACTACCACCTTGAAACAAACATTCAACGATGTTATAAGTTACTGCAATTCATACTGTTTGAAGCGTCTCAGCTGTGTTAAATTGTAATTTCCAATCACTTCCTCGCTGTCCAAAGCCTTCAAAGTGTAACAGTTCTCGTTGATTATGTCGCTCACTCTAAATGGTCCTTCATACAGGAGAAACAGTTTCTTGGTAACTTGTTGCCATAAATTACTAATAGGATTTGACTTTTTCAGAACGAGATCTCCAATATTAAGTTTGTCATTGCGTGTTTTCTTCTGTCCCCTTCTACGACGTTCCGCGGCGAGGTAAAGGCGCGCTCTGACGAACTCCTCCAACTGCTCTCGCGTTTCTTCTTGCTTATTTGCGTCCTCTTCATTGTCTTCCTTATTCTTGTCAATTATAGGTAATAAAAGTGTGGGTAAGGCCTCCGAACGTTCATGTGACAAAATTTCATGGGGGGTTAATCACCATTTGTTTTTAAATTTTCGACTGGATTACCCCTTTGTCAACAGTAGCGATAGGCGATCGGGGACTACCATCACCGATGCTTACTGGTTTAAAGATGCCTCAGGATTCGTCGCAACAAAATTAGTGTTCTGCTGTGCGACGTTGCTGCGTATTGGTTCAATACCTTGACTATTCGAATAGAAAAAAGTTGGGTTGACAGGTTCTTGTCTCTGGAAGTACCCGGGTTGCTGTAACGATGACGATGGATGATTTTTGCGGAATGAAGGCAATGATGTTGAACTGGCAACGTTGTAAGCTGCGGTGCTTTGCAGTTGGGTAACTTGCAACTGACCAGAGGGATTTGTTTCAGGTGGCAGTCGGTTCCGCGGACTTTGAGAATTCTTACCATAATGTGACTCGCCATGATCATCGTAATACTGCGGTGTTTGCAGCTTAGACCGAATGTAGTCTTGCTTAAAATTCCTTGGCGCGCGTCTGCATTCTCCTTGTCGCGGCGACCTGGGAGGCCGTTGAGGCGAAGATGACGGAGTCCTATCGGGTCCCCTAACATCTTCTTCCCGACGTGGTGTAGTCTGATCCCTATTACTGTTATACCTGTTTTGCCAAGCATTCGGATACGGTTGTTTATCAGCACCTTTACGTCGCCAATTACTACGATAGTTACCATTGGTTCCGTTGTCGTGGTACCACTGCTTTTGCCTGTGATTTGTTTTGTTTTGACGCCAAATTAATGTGTTTGCCTGTGGTGTACGATGTATATTCGTATTGTTCGTGTTGTCATTTCGTCGTACCCACGGTTGGTACAATGGCGGCTGCTTGTTTGGCGGCTGTCGCTCTCCTTCCTCTCGAACATTCGTGTTGGCACGGCTTTGCCTGTCCAAACGATCGTAGGCTAGAAGTTGCTCACGAAAATCAGATATATTTTCAAAGCTTCTGCCGGAAAGATGCAGCTGATAACGCATTGGCAACTGTCCCAAAATCAAAGCTATAAATTCTTCGTCATTCATAACAATGTC
This sequence comes from Bacillus rossius redtenbacheri, assembly GCF_032445375.1. Taxonomy (NCBI): domain Eukaryota; kingdom Metazoa; phylum Arthropoda; class Insecta; order Phasmatodea; family Bacillidae; genus Bacillus; species Bacillus rossius. Next base: position 121,872 of record NC_086336.1, on the reverse strand, counting down.
CAAGTAACGCGTTCGCTCGAACATGTCACTGAGATGCGCCTCTAATGACCGGCCACGCTTTGGATCGAATTTTTCGCTATGCAGCTGCGCGCGTAGGTTTCCTTGTATTTTCATACTCCAGTGTTGACGTAGGAATAGTTGGCAAAACTCATTGTACGTTTCTGTGCTGCCTTGGTGAACTTCCCACCAGTAGTACGCAGTACTTTTCAAGCACGAACTCAAACAACGCATTTTCTCTGATTCTGTAAGGTTAAATCGGTTAGCATATTCGTCTAATGATTTTAGAAATTTACGAGGGTTTTCATTCGTTTTTGCAGAAAAAGTGGGCATTTCTTCGGCCCAATGACGCGCAGGATGATTAATCGTAGTGGCGGCATCTAAAACTAATATCCCTTGCCCGTTTGCCGTGGTTTGTGTGACGTTTGCCGTGCTTGCCGACTGGTTGTCTGTACGCAACGGCGAAGCCGGAATGTGACGATCGGGTTGTTGTGTTGACGGCGATTCCACTACACATGCGTTAGTATCATGTAAAGATATCCTGTGTGCGAAACTCTCCAAACGTTCGATTTTATTAATTACCGTCTTAAATTCTTGCGTAGTGTCAGTCTCGTGTTGCTGTAGCATTTGCTGTACGTGAGCGAAACGTATTTCCATGCCAGTTGTGGTTTGCGTAATTGTTTCCTCTGCTACCCGCCTAGCTGTGTCCTGGCACACGGTTTCAGCATTCTCTATGGATTGCTGCATGCATTGCATCTGAACTTCGACAGAAGTAAATTTCGCGGTGACTGAATCGCGAAAATTTTGTGCTTCTTCGCGTACATTATGTATTTGTGCAGTGACGTGTTGCGTGAATTCAGAGATCTTATAGTCTACTCTCGCTAATACCTCCGTTTGCATTTTATTTAGGTTTTCGGTTATTTTTGCGCTTTGTTCCGCCGCTTCAGCTCTTTGACGTGTTAATTCCTCTGAAATACTGTTTGTCTGCAATGTTAGTGACGCGTTTAGCTGATTAGAAAGTGTGTTAAAAGCACGCATGAAATCATCCATCGTGGTTAAATTCGTTCCCGTCTGTGATGTGTTTTCTACTGCACTAACCGGGTTTTCTTTCTCTTTGGAAAATGGAATTTGTTCTGGGGAATCGATGGCGCTTGCTTGCCCAGTTACTTTATTACTTTGATTATCAGCCAAGTAACACCTAACGGGCGATAAAACCTCGCTGTATGAACTATCACGATTTTCTGTTGAATTATGCTCACATTCCTCGGTGTCGTTTGCGGCTTTGCTTCTGTGGCGTAGAAAGTACGTACCTTCGTCACCTGACATAGCTCCTTCCTCGATGTAGGGACAAGGTAAATGGGAGAAGGAGGACGTTATTAAACAAAATGGCTACCACCTATCCTGAAAATGGCTTAGGACAATCGAGGCCCCGTAGTTGTGCGCCATCTATCAAATTTAGGCTAGATTTCAGACCCACGTTATTGTGTTTAATGTATTGGAATAAGAATTTACTGCTTTCCGCTCCACATTGATGGGTCATCTGTAATTAAATATTTTAATTTATTTTGTGATGTTAATGGATGTGTGTGATCTAGTATCAGTTCAACGTGAAATAGTATCATACGGGTTCATAAATTTACAATATTTAAATTCATCATAGTTTATTAAGTAATATTATAAGGAGATAAGACAAAAAAAATGATAACTTTGATAACTCTAAACTTTATACAAATTTTCCTAGCACGCGACGACCCATTGATACCTATATCTAATGCCAGTAATGTTCAGGGTTAAATTGAATTTCATGAGCATCTAGCTAATAAATAAGTTATTCGTAAGAAAATAGTCCGGCTTAGTTCAGGGGAGGGCAGTTGAAACTCCGTTCTTCTTGGACCACTGATCTCGTCCTCAGCTTTCCAGGATATACGAGCAGTCTTGCTGTGAAATAAAGTCTAAACTACGATCCAGTAGCAATACTGATGATGACAGCTACTGTTGACGCCATTCCGGGTGTGCTGAAAAATATTTAGATTGGGCAGGTCTCACCAGCGCAGACAGGAACTGCAGCATGAAGATGATCGGAAGTCTTGCAAGGACGGATATTCGCCCGACGCGGTAGTAAACTTAAATGCGAAATGCGACTCCCTATAGTCTGCATGACGAAGAATCAGACTTCAAAAATAACTAATTACGCGGTAGCCACGTATCTTCTTGTCCTCTGCGCGCAATTCCCGAACCCAGGAACTGTCACACACACAGAGAACGTCCATTCGCTCCGCAGTTCAAAACTTAAGTCCCTCGTTCCTCCCGAAAATGCCGACCAGCGAGCATCTCAGCTAGGAAGAATAATTAAACAACGTCTTTTCTTACCTGGTGAGAATTCAATACTCGAAGACCATAGCTAACAGTAACTACATGATGCGAAGTCAGTAATAAACGGAACAATACATCTCAAATAAATGTTCAACAAAGAAGAATAACATCCCAAATATCAATGTCAACTGATGAACTATGGAATATCTCTGGGTCGTCGCACCATGTACAATTTAGCATTTACATACATTACATAAAAATGTATAGTTACTCTTACTTAGATCACAAAATACAAAGCTAAGATACAACAATAATTATAAACATGTAAACATGTCCAAATGTTTACAATAGATTCAGACCACAAACTTTCAAGGATTGGCCTTGTGATTTGTTAATGGTCATGGCGAATGCAAGACGGATCGTAAATTGAAGTCGTTTAAACTCAAACGGCATATCGGTTGGGATCATCGGAATCCTCTGAATGAGAACTTCCTCACATTCAAATTTTCCTTTCAGTATCGTCGCGTAAATCACATTTTTCATCAATTTACTTACCACCAAACGCGTTCCGTTGCACAGTTCTGGTTGGTTTATGTTTCGAAGCATGATTACTACGGAGCCAACCTTTAGTCGTAAATTTTGCGGTGGTAAGCCAGGCACATCCAAGGAGTTTAAAAATTCAATTGTATATTTGATGGCATCATCTTCATTTGTTACACAGTCAATAGATTTGAATGAATGCAGTGTACCAATGATCTCATTCTGAATTATGTAGTTTAAGTCATCTACATCTTTATTATTAGCCGCCAAAATTGCTCACTCACTCAACCAATAATTTTTTTTTGTGGTTAGTAATGATGTTTGGGAATACTTTGTTGATGGGTTCGTCTTTCGATGAGACAAAGTTACAGAAATTCGGAGGAAATGAAATCAATCCGCTCGATTCATCGATAGGTACTCGACCATTACCGATAGTTAGCAACTGCTCAGAGAAATCTTCAGCAGATGTATCGTTCAGCAATGCAACTCTCATGTTTATTGTCAGCTGAAGTTTCTTCACATAGCGCCATAGATTCGATGATTTGAGGCAAACGTTTATTTCGTCGGCAGCAGTTTATCTTTGAATTACTGGCAGTGTTTGACGGAAATCGCCAGACAGTAAAATCATTGCGCCTCCAAAACATCTCGAGTCATTGCGTATATCTTTCCATGTTCAGTTAAGTGCACATCAACCGGTCAACATAAAAATTTTACATTGTCAAATTTTCAACCATACTTAACCATTACTCACACAACATTATGTTTAGCTGTCAGTTGTGTTTTGTTATTCCATGTCAGTTGCGTTTTGCTATACCATTTTTAACAAATGAACGGCTAGACTGATGTTTTGACTGATAAATTTTTCTTTTTGCTTTCAGTTGCGTTTTGTTATACCGCTTTTTTTTACACGCTTTATATTAGCTTCACCTGTATGTTTGTTTGTTTGTTTGTATGTTTGTAACCGATTACTTTGGGTGCGATTTTGACCCACTTTAAACGGCCAGGTTTCATTCAAACTTTGTAGATTTATCGAGGACCGATGACAATACACTAATTTGATAAGATTATTCCATTATTAAATTTGCAAAATAAGATTTTCGTCAATTTATATAATTTCACAATATTAAGTAGGCTTTGTTTAAGATATCGCGCCGAAGACAAACTGAAAGAAAAGAGTTAGCACATTGTAAAGAAAACCATTTCGCCCATGTGCGAACTCTTTTCTTTCAGTTTGTCTTTGGTGCGATATAAACAAAGCCTACTAAATATTGTGACATTTAATTAAATGAAAAGTGACATTTAATTAAATGAAAAGTGAGAGTGGGTTATGATTATTGTGAACAATATCCTACTTTCTTGATATTCTATTTTTTAGTTTGGTTTTCTATATAAAGCGTGTTTTTTAGTTTTTTTTAACTATTAATTTCCCCCCCCCCCCGGGAACAGGATAAAAAGTATCCTATGTCCGTTTCCTGGTTCTAAGCTACCTTCCTACCAATTTTCAGCCAAATCGGTTCAGCCGTTCTTTAGTTATAAATAGTGTAACTAACACGTCTTTCTTTTATATATATAGATATAGGCTTGTTATTATATGTGTGTTGTAACATGTATACAAATGTTAAATATATTCAACAATATTTGGTAATTATATATATATTTAAAAACTTTTATGTACGCTACTTGAAACTACGTGAAAGGTTTTCAGTCTATAAAGGCCTATTCTATGATTTTTTAAAATTATTAATTCTTATGCAAACAATTAATAAAATTGAAAGTTTCTTACATTGTCAGTATATGCATAGCATTACAGTTATTACAAACAATTCTCTACCAGCGTTTAGCTAAGGTTTGCATGTTACGTTGGTTGAGTAAGTAGACTGGAACATTAACATGATATTGAAAAGACTTCTAACTTTTACTAATACACGTATATTACAAGAGATTTGTAATAGATTAAATGAAGTAAGTAAAAATTCGTTTTTTATAAACGTTGTGTATGAAATTATAAAATTTGAGAAGTATAATAACAAAAAGAAGTGCGTTACGAAGACATATGTCGGTAGTGTTACCCACTGAAACATTATTCCCACTTCAACTCTCTGTAAAAATAAAAGTATGGGGTTGAATGCGTCAAGAGTGGTATATAAATAAAATTTGAAGCTTCTTCCTAATTTCATACGCAGGTGTCCCCCACCTATAGTTGCAAACAAAAATTTTTCCTCGATGTTGAAATTTACTCTGCGTATTCACAAAAACATTTGGCAGTAAATAGGTATTTAATTTTTAAAAATGAAAGTATTCATGTTTCGAAAAAAATATTAAAGCGGTGTGGGGAAGAATGTTTACAGATAATCCAGTAAAATTTTCAGTTTGATTGTTTTGATAGTTTCGGAGCTGTTGCGAGTTTAGTTTGGAAGATTTTTCGGCCGCGCGAGACAAGTTTGGCTCGTTTTCGTTTTCTTCCAGCGTAGGAAGCAGGGAACAAACGCCGATACCCGGCTTCACCTCGCATCCTCTGCTAGCCTTCCCTTGTCCTCTCCAGATGTATTACTGTATATTAGCTCCATGGTCTCGCGCCGCCCGCTGTTGCGTCATACTTGCTGCTCTTCGCTCTCCGCCGCTCAACTGTCGTCAGTCAGTATGGCAGCCGCATTATACATCTGTGCTTGGTTTCAGCTTTCTTGCGTTCGTTTGGCTCGTGAAAAGTTCTTAACTGAATTGTAATTTTGGGTTTTTGTTGCTGTATATATATATATATATATATATATATATATATATATATATATATATATATATATATATATATATATATATACTAGCTGCAGTACCCGGTTTTGCCCGGGCTGAACACCGGGTGATATATTGTCCGCGAGTTACAGCAAAATGGATAGCAATATGTCCAGTGTGGTGGACATTAAGAAATGACACATAATTACTGTTTGTGTATCTGTGACCTATGGTTTTCTGTTTACCCATGGCGATCGGTTGAAAGGTTTAGAAGTTGATGCGCTACAGCGCCATCTAGCGGCGAGTTACAAAAAAATGGTTAGTATAAAAATCTTCTCCATGATAAAAACACTTCGATGTGCCAACTTTCACGGCGATCGGTCAAACGGTGTAAGAGTTTATCGACGTCATACATGCCAACATCCAATTATATATATTCTTATATTTGGAAATTTTGGGGCTTTCACTTTTGCGGAAAGTGGATGTTCAGGACCTCGAATGGTTTGGAACACTACATCAGGAAAGAATAGATATTTGAAATTCCTGAAATTGTCGAAATTTTGGGGCTTTGTTCCCAAAGGGGGGCGGGGGGTTCGAGGACCACGAATGGCTCGAAAACACTTAAAATCGAAAGAGATAGATTTTTAAAATTTTTTAAACTTTCGAAAATTTGTGGCTTTAACCACCTGGGAGGGGGGGGGGGGGGGGAGGGGGTGATGTTGAGGACCCCGAATGGCTCGGAAACACTCCAAATCGAAAGAGATATAAAGGAATATAAGAATGTAGGCATTTACTGTACTCCTATCTACCATAATAACAATATTGACAAATAGAAAGCTTATTACCTACCTATGAATAATTATCTAAATAAATAAATAAATAACTGTATGTTTAATAATTTACGTACATACATAATATTAAACTTCAAACTATACACACCAAAAAAAAACTAAGTATGTTTGTGAAACTATTTTTCATTTGTCATAATGTTTAAAACATTTGTAGGATTTCTTTATATGTAAAACTGTGGTGGCAATATTACGCTTATCCAAAGGAGCATAGAAATTAATAGAGATATCACTCCCTGTACACACCACAAATCTTTTGATTAAGTAAAAAAAAAAACATAGTCCAAAATGAAACAAAGAATAAAAAACAACTAATTTGACAAAAAAATTTATATAACTGGAATGACAATGTTAACATCCGCCTGAAATTTAATAGAAGTAGGTAGGTAAGAATATATATAAGAAATTAAATGATATTAAAGCATACATAAATAAAATTATCTCACACTCAACCAAAAATAATGTTTAATATGAAATTAAGGAAGATGGCAATTACACGTAACTATTCTAATTAATAAAAAAATCAACTTTACTGAAATAGTAAAATTCAAATTTTTCAACAATATATTACATAATTGATAAATATTTCTGGTCTTCGGTCTCAGCAGCCCTAAGACTCTTGACGCTCAGCAGATCAATTATAAACACTAAACCAAACTCCTTGCAAATAAGTAGGTACTGTAAAAAAAAATAACAATATTGACAAATATAATGAATAAATTTCGAAGAAATTTATAAGTTTAAGAATTTATGTACCTACATAATATTAAACTTGAAACTATCAACACAATAAAAACCTAAGAATGTTAGTGAAACTAATTTTTTTTATTTGTCATAATACCTAAAATACGTATGTTTCCAAAATGAAACAAAGTATAAATAATGACCAATTTGACAAAAAAAAAATTGTACAACTCGAATGACATTGAAAACATACACGTGAAATTAAAAGAATTATGAAGTGCCCTAGGTAGGAAGGAAAAAAATATATAGAATAAATTAAATAAAAAAAATGGGTGCGTGTACTTAGGTACGCGCATGAGAAGTTATACTTCTTTGGCATCATTAAAAAATAGTTTTTAATTGCATGCAAAAATATTGCGTGGAGTCCCTCCGCGTGGAAGAAGTGAAACTTCGTAATGTGGAAATGAAAATAGGAATGGGCAGAAATTGATTTTTAGTGAAATCATATTGTATCAAATCAAACTAAAAAAATAAAGGAAATAAATTTGTAACGATTTATAGATTGATCTTCAGAGAGAGCGAGACACCTATTGAATGTCTGTAAAACTAATTTTTTTATGAGAGCAGATTTTCATGAAATAAATCATGAAACCATTCACGATAAAAGCTGTTTATTTAAGTAAGCGGACGGGTTCGCCCCAAGGAGAAAATGGACGCGGCGAGACCTCGTGGACATAGAGAAATGACACACACTCACTATTTATGTGTCTATGAAACATTATTTTTTTCTGCAATTTAAATTGTAATATACAAAAACGGTATTGAAAATTGAAACAAATATGGCGACTCTACAAACTGTCAAGATCTTTATTTTTTTCTTACTCTCTACTTAGTTCCTTACAATAGCAAAACGTAACGCAATGGCTTGAAAGCTATTGCTCGGCAGACATAGAGGAATGACACTAACAGTTTGTATATCTATGACACACATTATAAAATTAAGATATAATTTTTTTAACCCGTTTCAAATTTATATTTTTAGACAAAATATAGCCTATGTCCATCCCCAGGATATAATCTATCTCCTTACCAAATTTCATTACGATCTGTTCAGCCGTTCAGTCGGGAAAAGGTAACAAACAGACAGACAGACAGAGTTACTTTCGCATTTATAATATTAGTAAGGATATCACCTAAACCGAAAACAAATATTCTTGGGTTAAAATAAACTAATATACAAAATAAGTAATCTAATAAAAAAAGATTTTTTTTTGTGGTGTTAAACACCACAGCCATATCGTTACCAAACCACTGTTGTTATTACCTAGCAATACACAACACACGAAGAGTAAAATCCTACAAAAAATATTTAAATACTTGATCAACACGTTGCGTGCCACTGCTATTCTGTATAATATCTTCTGGTGTAGTATAATTGATGTTTATGTTGCAGAAGGGAATATTTTTCGAAATGTCCGACTTCAAAAAGAGAACCGTTGTAAAACAAATGAATGCGAAAGTGTTCTTAAGGATTGCTCGCCTCTAAAAAATTATTTTTATTCTTTGAACTAGCAACTATCCCTGAAAATGTTTACGGCATGGAAGTTCATGTAGTGGCATTTTTAAAACACGAGACTTGAACTAAAGAATGCTGATTCAAGAGTAAACAAAATACAATTAGTTGAGTATAAAATGTATACAACTTCAGCATCTTGTAATTAATCATTAAAACAACACACACAAAGAAAATAAATAAATACTTAATAATAATTAAATAAAGACAAAAAGTTGTTTGGACATAAATAGAGAAAAATATTTTCCCAAATGGCGCCGGGTCTTGAATTAGTTGCAAAATGTTCAGTTCATTCATAAGGAAAAATACAAAATTTGAATAATATTGGACAGTACGTCAATTGTTTTATAGATAATACTTAAAAAAAAACAAATAAATTTAGCTAAAGTAAAAGGTTAAAGTGAAATAATTGCCTCTAAACTAAATAAACACACTTCTGAGTTAGTTTAGCTAACAAATGAGCACTAAGCAAGTAGTTGACGGTAGTGAGTGAGTGAATGTTATTTTTTTTTTTCATCTCTTTCTTACTTTTGAAATGTAAAATTACTCTGTAATATTTAGTTTTTGTGGTTGTACAGTATGTATGTATATATTTGTATTAATTGACTTGTTCTATATCCCGGGGTCCTTACCTCCATATGGGATCTACAGAACAAAAATTGAATAAATAAATAAGTCGCGCGAGGGAGCAGTGTTGCCACGTGTGAAGCGCACTGACCCAGAGACGAGGGGACCGCAACGAGGGACGAGGCAGCGCCCACAGGCGAGTATCGACCTCCGATACCGCAGGTGCGGCCTGCCCACCCCGCCACCCGCGGCGCCCCACACGTCACCCCCACTTCTGTCACCTTCCACAGTTCACACTCCTCGCCGCGCGCCGCTCTCGAGTGGATCCCTCACCCTCTTCCCGCGGAGGCCGGCGTCGCTGCTTATATACCCGTGGCGCCCTTCTCGAACCGACGAGAGCGGCTGTGGCGTGTCGCGTCGTCCCGGGTCGGCCCGACGTCCGAAAAGTACAGAAAGACGGTGTTTATTCACTCCACTCCGCGCGGCGGCCCTGAAGTCCCTCTAGACAAGAGCTGAAGGGATACTTGCGACAGACCCCCCCCCCCCCCCCCAGGTCCTGGTGTGTGCTGAGTGCCACCGTGTGGTAACCGTAAACACGCTATAATTTACATGTTTTGTTTTGTAGCAATAATTTATTTGATATTTTCCAAATAACTGTTACAATATTAGGCCTAAGTTTTTCTTTAAAATCGTTGTGTTTAACAGAACAATATTATTTATTAAGAAATGCCAATATTTATTACATAATATTTATTTGATAAAATAAAAATATAAACTTCTTTAAAGAGTAAATTGAAGTACTGTTTAACAAAACAAAAAAAAAAACAATTTTTTTTGCATTGTCTGTAATTTTAACATAAATTTAGCCTGAGGGTTCGTGATAGCCTGTAGTTAAACTATTTAACACGGAGTACGCAGGTATCTCTTGCGACGAAACTACTAACAATACTTTTGAAGGGATGAAGAAACTTTAATAGAGTTCATGGTTGAAGTGGTCCCCGGACGATCGCGGGGACGCTAAGGGCGACACTTGCTAGTACATCACACGCCCCCTCGCCCCTACGCACCAGGCACATGCTGGCGTGTCGGTAAAGCCCTCTATGAGGCTTGCAGGGGCACGAGATCAAACACAAGGTTCCCTGCACGCCCCTATGCCACGTGCAATCCTGTGGGTTGAGTAATTCAAACCTAAAAAAAATGTCAGTGAAAACACCCATTTTAGCTTTACTCACAAAACAAATTTACACGTAATAGACAAAAATAATTGGAACGAAACTTGTATAGAAACAAACAATTGCTCTCAAGTGTTATTCCTGATCAGCAACTTGTAGTAAATCCAGAGCGGTGTGTGAACGGGGCGAGTGTGCAAGTGTGCAAGTGTGCAAGTGTGCAGTGAGCGAGTGTGGTCGCGGCGAGACCGGCGTGTTGCGGGGACCAGCCGCAGGAGCGCTGCAGGCGCCGCTGGGGGGTCAGGGCGGGTCAATACCGCAGTCACAGGGGTCGGCCGCATTCTGTCCCTGTGTCCCTGTGGCCCTGCGCGCGCATGTGCGGGTATCAACCAGCATTGTGGCATTGTTTATCAAATATCTACACTATTTACTGATGAAACAAATATTGAAAATAATAGAATTTAGAAAAAAACTACAACTTCAGTTCAACTCTAAGTTCAATAAACTAAAAAGTCAGTGAACATTAAAAAAACTATAAATCGATTTACTCTTTTGGTCCAGAATTACATAATCTCTTTACTATCAGAACATTATATCTAAAAAAGAGAAGCTCTGTAAATAAATCATTTTAATGCTTCTGATCTGATAAAATAATTGATTACTTACTCCAGAGATATTCAGAAAAGCTTTTCAAATTTCAATTTAAAATGGAAATGGAGTAGCAGAATAATACTGTCCGTTAAAAATGACGCCGCAATGCACAGCAAATACGAAAGAGTTGCACATTTTTATAACTCTGGAGAACTCTTATATGTACAGCAAACTGAACACACTAGGTGAGATTCTCTCAAAAAACACGCACTCATTGTTTCTGCCAACCAGACTGAGGCCATCAGACACTACTATTATCTCAGACAACACACAACTTTGCTTCTACCCACCAAATTGCCGCCATTCGCAACTACGATTCTCTTAAACAAATGACACCCTCTGCTCTGCCAATCAGGTTGCTACCATCAGACACTTACTTCATTTCTCTCAGACAACTCACTCATGCCACTATCAGATTTAACGAATTTCTATGAAAACTCAATCTTGCTACTAATGCCCTCCCGGTTTTTGGCCATCAGAACCTATGAATCTCTCAGATATCACACACACTCGCTTCCTCTGTACACCAAATTACAGCCATGGGAAAATACCATTCTTTCAGACAACACACACTTGCTGATTATGCCCACAACATTGCAGCTGACAGACGCTACGGTTCTCACAAACCACACACACTTGCTGATTCTGGCCACAAGTTGTCGCCATCAGACATCACGCCGCTCGCAAACAACACGCACTCACCGCTCCTGCCCGGCAGGCTGCAGCCAACAACAACACCTCCCTGCTCCTGTCCACCAAGTTGAGGCCATCAGACATCACGACGCTCACAAACAACACGCACTCACCGCTCCTGCCCGGCAGGCTGCAGCCAACAACACCTCCCTGCTCCTGTCCACCAAGTTGAGGCCATCAGACATCACGACGCTCACAAACAACACGCCCTCACCGCTCCTGCCCGGCAGGCTGCAGCCAACAACAACACCTCCCTGCTCCTGTCCACCAAGTTGAGGCCATCAGACATCACGACGCTCACAAACAACACGCACTCACCGCTCCTGCCCGGCAGGCTGCAGCCAACAACAACACCTCCCTGCTCCTGTCCCCCAAGTTGAGGCCATCAGACATCACGGCGCTCACAAACAACACGCACTCACCGCTCCTGCCCGGCAGGCTGCAGCCAACAACAACACCTCCCTGCTCCTGTCCCCCAAGTTGAGGCCATCAGACATCACGACGCTCACAAACAACACGCACTCACCGCTCCTGCCCGGCAGGCTGCAGCCAACAACAACACCTCCCTGCTCCTGTCCCCCAAGTTGAGGCCATCAGACATCACGGCGCTCACAAACAACACGCCCTCACCGCTCCTGCCCGGCAGGCTGCAGCCAACAACAACACCTCCCTGCTCCTGTCCACCAAGTTGAGGCCATCAGACATCACGACGCTCACAAACAACACGCACTCACCGCTCCTGCCCGGCAGGCTGCAGCCAACAACAACACCTCCCTGCTCCTGTCCCCCAAGTTGAGGCCATCAGACATCACGGCGCTCACAAACAACACGCCCTCACCGCTCCTGCCCGGCAGGCTGCAGCCAACAACAACACCTCCCTGCTCCTGTCCACCAAGTTGAGGCCATCAGACATCACGACGCTCACAAACAACACGCACTCACCGCTCCTGCCCGGCAGGCTGCAGCCAACAACAACACCTCCCTGCTCCTGTCCCCCAAGTTGAGGCCATCAGACATCACGGCGCTCACAAACAACACGCACTCACCGCTCCTGCCCGGCAGGCTGCAGCCAACAACAACACCTCCCTGCTCCTGTCCACCAAGTTGAGGCCATCAGACATCACGACGCTCACAAACAACACGCACTCACCGCTCCTGCCCGGCAGGCTGCAGCCAACAACAACACCTCCCTGCTCCTGTCCCCCAAGTTGAGGCCATCAGACATCACGACGCTCACAAACAACACGCCCTCACCGCTCCTGCCCGGCAGGCTGCAGCCAACAACAACACCTCCCTGCTCCTGTCCCCCAAGTTGAGGCCATCAGACATCACGACGCTCACAAACAACACGCACTCACCGCTCCTGCCCGGCAGGCTGCAGCCAACAACAACACCTCCCTGCTCCTGTCCCCCAAGTTGAGGCCATCAGACATCACGACGCTCACAAACAACACGCCCTCACCGCTCCTGCCCGGCAGGCTGCAGCCAACAACAACACCTCCCTGCTCCTGTCCACCAAGTTGAGGCCATCAGACATCACGGCGCTCACAAACAACACGCACTCACCGCTCCTGCCCGGCAGGCTGCAGCCAACAACAACACCTCCCTGCTCCTGTCCACCAAGTTGAGGCCATCAGACATCACGGCGCTCACAAACAACACGCCCTCACCGCTCCTGCCCGGCAGGCTGCAGCCAACAACAACACCTCCCTGCTCCTGTCCCCCAAGTTGAGGCCATCAGACATCACGACGCTCACAAACAACACGCACTCACCGCTCCTGCCCGGCAGGCTGCAGCCAACAACAACACCTCCCTGCTCCTGTCCACCAAGTTGAGGCCATCAGACACTACTATCCCTCAGACAACTAACAGTTGCTGATTCTACCCACCACCACACGGCAGTGATGCTGTTCGATTCTCTCAGACACAGAAACTTGCTGCTTCTGGCCACTAGGTGTGGATCCACATCCACTACGATTCTCTCAGACAATACACTCTGTGCTTTTTCCCACCGGGTTACAGCAATGATACACTAGGACCAGCTCCAATAGGACACACTACTTAAGCTGATGATATATTGTCAGTAGTGAGCATAGGGCATACCTACATATCATTGAAGAATGCATTGATGAATTTCAAAACCCATCAACCATGAAAATCCGCCAGCAAAATAATACCAATTTTTCAATCGATCACGATGCTTACAGATAGTAATTTTTAATCGGTAGTACATAATTTTTTTTTTGATAAGTGATTTAACTTGGAATAATACGTCAATAAAATGAAATTATAAAGACGGCATAACAAAATTTCGAGGATGTATGGTTGAAATTGAATCAAGATAACTTAATTGAGTCGAGCACTTTCACGTTTCCCACATTGGTCCACACTGGTATCTGGCAAATATTTTTTATACACTGAAGCGTCTACAGGCAGATGGTTCATATGGAAGTTATACACTTTACGTGTAGCAAGAAGAAGACTTTATTTTCCGAAGCATGAACGTGGTCGAGACATAATCGACACATCACTTAAGTGTCTGCTTTACTTTCAGCAAATATAGTTAACCATAGCTAACGAAGATGAGGTATTCAAACTGTCACAAAGCAACATGACTGACAGTATTGACAGAATGCCAATGATATATCGAGTGGCTTATAGCCAAATGCATACAGCATTACAAGAGCTGCCAGTAGGAACAGTCATTTCCTCTACCATTAAATGAAAAAAAAAAAAAGTACGTTAAATGAGAACAAACCACAAAAGTACAGCTAGAATCCTGTCAGTTGGCGCAAATATGGCGGAGGTGTCGGGAGCTAATACGCCATTCTTCATGCGTGGCACCGCACCATGACATAGTTCTAGCACCATACAAAAGAAATAATATACATCTTGAAAGATATGTGCTTTGTCAATGGTGTGGAAACATAAACTTAGAATGACAGAGAGTATATGTAAGCAAAATCAATACATAAATAAATAAACGAAGATAATGATTGCAACGATAATACGAATTCCAGAAACTAAATTCACGGTTAAGGAAATATCGAACATTATCTTAAAGTTTTTGCCAAGCGCCCACCAGCGGCCAGTTCTGTGGTTATTGGGAGAAGTACTTGACTACACTATGCGCGTCAGAGCCAACAGAAAATCTAGGCTTTGTACAAAAACTTTAACTGGAACGGTGTGAGATGATACGAGGACTGCTGGGAAACTATTATCGACACTTTCAATATGGGTTTTAAAATTATAAAAATTACTGCTTATTGTTTACCTGTTACATAATATTTCCTCTATTATGTTTCCTAGTTTGGTATGCGTTTACCTAGTGCAATAGACTTGAGGATTTTCAGTTGGGTTTGAGTTTATTATTTATAATTGACTTTAAATAAAAAAAAATTGTGATAAAAGTAACAAATGGTAAGACACTGTACATGTAAAAGTAGGATCCAGGTTTGAATTCTAGTGCAACAAATTTAGTTTCGTTTTATATTAGCCCTACGTTCAGATTTGGTATTATTCATTACCCAATTCATAAAGTGGAATTTGCAATAACAATTTTATTTCTTTTTTTTCAGTGCAGTATGGTGGTTGCACCGAAAACCCCAGGGTATAATATGGTTTATTTTCTAATCATTAAAACAATAACAGAGATTGTAAACTGTACAGTAGTCATGCCTCGCTACAACGACTGGAGTGGTTAGACTGAGTGTAATCGGTTGCTGGAACACAATGTCGACCCTCACCACACAGTCGAGGACCCTCAAGAATGCAAGTACTCGTCGCAAGTGAGTAAAGAAGTAGATGTATTATGGGTCAACTCCTCGAGCGTGAGAATCTGTCCCAAGCACTGGAGAATCTCAAAACAAACTGAGCTATTAGAAACTATCCTACTCTATTCAGAAAAATTACAATTTTTTTGGCATTCTCCTTGAAAATTATAAACTCCATTATGTAAGGTGGGTACTTTTTTTTTTACTTTTAACTCTTTTGAATTTTAGCTCATTGCGCTTTGCACAATGTTTAGGGAAATTGCCGTTGAGGAAAACGAATCCACACAGTTTTTAGTGCAGTTTCAAATAGTAGACAAAAATAACATTAGGGTAGATCATAAAATTAACATAGAAGTAGATTGTATTACCTTCGGAACTTGCCTTACCCGCTGTTACAACAGAGGATAACTTGTTTACTTTGATAAACCGGACTAAGAATACTCGATACAGTTAAACCATCTGACACAAAATATAAAAAATAAAATTAAAAACTTTTAGGTCGACCGTGATCTAACTAGTCTAATTCAGTAAAATGACTGATAAGAGTACACAACAAAGCTAGGAGTGCAAATAGTAATGAACACAGCGGCGTGTATCGTGACTTCCCGGCTCGAGTGTGGAGCTCACAGGGACCAGCCAACCCGGCCAGCACTATTTGTGTAACAAGTGAGCGGCTCAGTCCACACAGCCTCGTCAGGGATACAAGGACAACCCGCCAATCAGGCAGTCGACCAATCAGCGACTCTGCAGTCACGACCTGCTGTGTCGCAGCAGGCGCCACCGCCTGTCATGACCTCTGACTCGCACCTGGATACCGCGCTGCTGTATTGCATTCCGTAATTACATAGTGCCAACCAAACAAAACATGAAAATTTTATTAAAAAATAACTTGAAACCCTCACAAAATACATACTGTTCGGTTATTATAACAGGTACCTGTACATTAATCTCCAATATTATGACAAAATTTAACATGTTATATTTTGTAACTTTCGAATAATCATGCATTGAAATTTTAATGGATGTGTTATATTCAGCAGCTGTACAACTGCATGTGAAGTCCATTAATGCTTACTTATCTGGCTAGGATTGGCGTTTTGACCACTGTATGTGGAATTACAGTGAAATTTGAATAGGATTCGGTACGATTTGATGTCGAATTCATGAAAATAGTTGATGGGGTATTTAGCAAACACACACACATACATACATATATGTATATATATAGGAGTTTATACCTCTTGAAATGTTATATATATATAATGCTTTAAGAGGTTAGAAAGTAGAATATAGGTGATTTCCAAAATTCTATTTAGACAAGAAGATCATGGTGGATTTTTTCTAAAATCATAATTAGACAGTAGTTATCCTAAGGTTGTTAAGGTGACGAAAACAAAATTTTTTCAAGTAGTAAAAAAATATTTCTTTATCTTTTTGGAATAAATGGTAAGGTGTTTTTGTTTTCTTTTTCGAAATCTTATCTGGACAGTGAATTTCCTCTTATTTTTAACGTCAGGTCTGATCAATTACATCAAGAAGTGCCAAATTTTGCTTTGAGGTGTATAAAAAGGGAGTGGGGTATGGTTTTTTTTTATATCTCGTATAAACAGCGACCTTCAGATTTTTATGAATAATGGTAGGACGTGACTAATTCTTTTTTTTTTTTAATTTCAAGTAGAAAACATAAATTGATCAAAACATCACTACCCTACTTAGTAAATTTAATAACCTATTACTGTCCTCAACAGAAATGGTTAAGGAGAACAAAAATATTATCACACATAGTTTATAAATTTTATAAGCAATTTCTTATGTTCGCGTTCAAAAACCTCATCAATATACTATATGACTACCAGACTAAGATCATATAAAGACTAAATTCAATTTATTTAAAAATATTAAGATAGCTAACAGTCCTCGGTTCAGTTCTTACCAGATGAGCTCGTAAGATGTCATACCGCAGCCTTCCACTAGCAGCGCCATGTTGGAGTCACTCTCGCCGCCATCACCAAGGGAGGAAATGCATGCCTTTATGTCGCCCGTCGTAACATTCCCTTTCCGCCTGCTAGACGTGCTCTTCCCTGCCACCACCTGGCCTCACTGGTTGTCAGAGAGAAGGCTCTGGTGTCAGGCACCACTGAACCACCACATTGGCGCCATGTGTTCGCCAGTATACACTTATAATTTTTTAAACTTTTGAATTTGAAAAGGAAAATGATTATTTACAACATTTCATCATTTAATAAATTGTGGTGCCCTCATAAGTTTTGAACAGAAAACATTTTTTAAAAATAAAATAACAAAAATTTTTTTTAACTACTTTAAATAAATATTGTCTCTGTCTGTAAATCGACTGGTACAACACAGTTAAAGGATTGTGAGCACGAAGAATACTGCAGCGTGGATAGTATGTTTCGTGGGAACGTTGGGATAGCATTGCCAATGAAGAAGCTAGTGATGAGTAAGAAATAGGACTGACACCATCTGATTGGTCAGCCAGTCTGAGGCTGGCACAGTCGTGACTGGGGCAAAGGAAAGCATCTCTTCATTGCTTGGATTCTACTTACTAGACTGTACAAGCGGCCTGAAGGCGCTAAGGTAAGCAGAATATAGGCGTCAACTTTGCAAGTCAATCAAATGGAGAAATACTTCACTTTGCCTCGAGTCACGGCTATGCAGGCGGTCTATAACTTGTTAGTCCTTCGCTGGATGTGGACATTTGTTTGCACCCTAATGAGACCGTCTCGAATCTTCTGGAACCGAAGGTAATAGCTTATATCACAGAGAAAGAAAAGGACAAGGAACGCAGTTGCAAGTGAGATTCCAAAGATAATCATATCGAATCATCCCACAGAAAGTATGACACGCACTAGTCGGGCGTGTGTGAAATGGTAGGATTTGCACAAAGTTCGCCGGGAAATTTTCACTGATATTAACCTTAGCTCAAAATATACGAGGGAAAGTATTATATTTTTAAAGATAAAAACAAGCATTTATTATTTTAACATGTGGAAGTATAAAGATAAACAAATATAATCATCACAAATTTATGTCAAATAATTGTACACACCACAACTTCTCTTTTAGTTGGACGAGTGCACCGAAATGCGAACGATTTTTGCGAGCATCGAAGAGCAAGCTTTGGCATAATTTGACTGTGAATAAGAAATACAATTGGCTGGAGTTGCCAGCTAGCTAATTAGCGAGTATAGTTCACGGTCCACTCTGCGAAGAAAACGAAGCTGAAAATGTAAAGGACACGTCTGCTTCGAACCGTGTTCTCTGTCACACAAACATCGATCCACGAAGAAAGAATGCTGTGTAAGCGACGTGGTACAAACCGTGGTATATTTCACTAGAAATTCAAACAAAACTTGAGTGGTGAGTTATTTAGAGTGTTAAGAATAAAAAAATATTATTTACCATGGACAATATTATTTCCTAAGTAAAGATCCGTTCCGGTTCGAATTTAAAATGAAAATAAAAATAAACAAAATAAACAATTTTTTTAGATAATTTGCTCGTTAAGAAATGTTTTCAGAGGGAAAAATTGTAAAGATCTCAAGTGTGGCTAAATGACCCTGAAATTTATTCGTGGTCTTTAATTTTGTTTTTGAGAATCTAAATAGATAACACAATTTTATTTACTTTATATATTCCCTATGTAGTACAGAAGCAAAATTTTACATAAATTACGATACTTTTAGTAGTAATGGCTTGTAAAATGTGTTCTACGATAGAATATGTGATACTTAATACACACTACGACATTTTTCATTAGTAACATATAAAACACTTTTTGTGGAACTGATTTAAAATAGTGTTTCCTATTACTTTCGTACTAGAATTTAAGTAAGAACTTTATTCAAAACGATTCTGGTTTTCTATAAAACGAGTTTTTTTTTTTTTTTAAACTTATCATGAGCTAAACACCACCAGCAAATAGCACGAATCGCAAGTATAAATGGCAGAAGCGACATTTCGCAAGAAAGCAATACCTGCACTGACTCACCTCGCAGATATATCCCCTACTGCCGCAGATTACAAAATTGCAAGTCGCAACACTTGCAAATAAAGCAGGTATATCACAATACCGCAGGAGTATTCCCTAAACTGGTTTATTTCACAGGCACATACTCCCTGTGCGGCAGTCTGCAAGCTGGCAACTCCCAGCACTGGCACACCTCATGTATCCCCCCCCCCCCCCCCAACCCCTGCGAGCTGTCGTGTTCAGTGTCAGGCGTATACACCAGACGTCTCATGACCTGAGCACAGACTTGACGTTACACATTTAAAAAAGGAAGCACATTTGGAAGCACAATCAAAAAATAACCATATCGGGAAGCACAATCAAAATATAAGCACAATTGGAAACACGATAAAAAAAAGGAAGCACTTTTGAAGCAAAATAACAAAAAGGAAGTACATTTAGAAGCACAATCACAAAAAGAAGCACATTTGGAAGCACATTCACAAAAACGAAGTACACGTGAAAGCACAATAAAAAAGGAAGCACATTTGGAAGCAATTTTACAAAAAGGAAGCACATTGGAAGCACAATCACAAAAAGAGGAAGAAAATTTGGAGACTCATACACAAAACGTAAGCACATCTGGTAGCACAACAAAGAAGGAAAATATTTGAAAGCACATTCACAAAAAGGAAGCACATTTGGAAGCACATGTGGAAGCCTCCAGTAGAACAGAGAAACCAAATGACCGCCGTGACGTCAGAGGAGGGTCGGTCATTGCCCCCACCACTCACCAGCTCAGCTAAGGCGCCAGACCCCAGCCTACTACTAGTGCACATCAACAGTTAATAAATACATGAAAAAGTTTTTTTTAATTATCGTTGTTGAGTAGATGTACCAGATTTTTTTTTTTTCAATTTTTATGAGTTTTTGTGAGATCATCGTAATTTAAAGTCGTGTAAGTAACACCTGTGAATTATATTATCACATGATTTAAATATTATCCATATAAAGGTTACCAATGTTATTTATTTGCGTCAACTATTATTGTATCGCTCAATTCAATTAAAAACCATTTGTTTATTTTCCATGAAAAAAAAAACAGTGTCTTCCTCCTTCATTTATTAGGGCTTTACTGTAGTCATATCTTGATTTCATATCTGCAAACTATTCGAGTGAAATACGAGTTCCTCTAAATATGGTTTCCTTTTATTCTGTGACTTGTGGTTGAGAAGCTGTTAAACTGTGGTTGGAATGTGAAAATATTTATCATATAATCCTTATTATTGCCATTTGTAACTTAATGAATTGTACTAGCCTTCTCCCTACTTAAAATCCAGCATAAACAATAATTGTTAAATATTAGTACACACAATAATGTACGGTTTGTGAACGCTGTATGCGAAACCTCTGAAGCTCTGCGGAGTGAATTAGCTCTCCGGTAGTCAAAGAGAGGGTTTCTTACACAAAGCCTTCAAATACGCTGTGTGGGGCACTGATTAACAGCCGCGGAAGAAACTAGCCAGAAAAGCAGTCCATTGCAGAAATTCATTGGGAAACTCTTCCTTGTACAGCAGTAGGCCTACTAGAGAGAATAGTTTACAATAGCAATTATTGAAGATATTGTTTCAGCTCCACTGGAACAACATGCATCTTTTACCTCGTATCGCGACGACCCGAATCGCCCAAGACAAACGGAGGGTTTCTTTACAGAGGAAACTATCCTGTCACAAACAATAGGATCATTGGAAAATGATTTCACGACCGATAAGTGTCTAGTGTACGTCCATTAATTAAGAAAAGAATAATTGTTTTGAATTATAAAAATCAGTAGTTATATGATTAAGCATATTGTTTGATGCTGTGGGAAACGTATGATGCTGTGGGAAATGTTTTGTGCATCTAAGACGGAAAGTGGACTCTTAATTTTTTTAAAAATATTATTTAAAAAATAATATTACAATAACAAATACGACTGAGTATTAAACCAAAGGTTACCAGACGCCTGAGTAATATTTATTTAAATGTTATGCCAGGAAGTTTCGGAACGAGTTCTCCGATCACGATGAACTAAGAGTTACGGTTAAAAATATACATGTAAGAGCAATAATAGCCAAATTTGAAATGGTGTAGAAGCATCTTGAATGATAGATGCAGGTTTCAGACAATTAAGGTTTCAGTTATTAATTTTTTTAGTTTTAAGGTGAAAACGCAATCGGAAAGTCAGATTTGAACGACGTGTCAAATGTCAGTATCGAGGTATCGTATTTCAGTCAAAGCACATGTGTGTGTGTGAGAGCCAAGGAGCATGTAAGAAGATCTGGAGTGGACATGTGTAGGGCGAGAGCGAAGCCAGCCGGTTGCGAAGAAGGGTTGAAAAGAAAGAGGAGGAGAGCGTATTTCTACTGCAAACGCAGCCCCAGCCCACTTGTCCTTGAGGTTTGAGTGGCGCTGGTGTGCGGCTACAATGGTGATTTTCTGTAGCGCATATGGCTGTACAAATCTATGGAATTCCAAGCCGGATGGCGTTGCTTTTCACATGTATTAAAGATTTTTTTTTTCATTTGTTTACTAAATTAATTCCCAAAACTTTTGAAGCATCAGAAAAAAGTGGCAAATGTTTTAAACAGAAGTAACTAATCTTCGAACTTTTCGAAAAACCTAAGAAAACTATTTAACAAAGAGAAGTAGTTTCAGTTGTATAATTCTTTACTTTTTTCATAGATTTCCAAAACGTGACGATCAACGACAGATCTGGGAAAAAGCGACAAAGCGGAAAAATTGGACTGCGTCTCCGAACAATGCATTGTGTACAGTGCATTTTGAAGACAAATGGGTCTTAAGAAGCGAAAATCTAACTCGATTAAAGGATGATACGGTGTTCGGTATATTAAGGTTTCCCTCAAAGGAACGGTTTCACAATGCTTATAAGATATTAGATAAATCCCAACATAAGTTTAAAACATTTCTCTTAAGAGTGTGCGTCGTAGCATTAAAAGACGTGCCTTAATTATTTTGCAAATTTATCATTGTTATGGTGACGATATCAGGGGTTTTCGTATTTTTTTTAGAAATATAGTACAGTATGTATTAGCAAATACGTTAAGAACTGTTATTTTATTCACACAGAGAAAAGAAATACAAAATGCTAAAATTTGGCATCTGTCTTTTTATATCCTATATAGGCTTGTTATTATATGTGTGTTGTAACATGTATAAAAATGTTAAATATATTCAACAATATTTGGTAATTATATATATTTAAAAACTTTTATGTACGCTACTTGAAACTACGTGAAAGGTTTTCAGTCTATAAATGCCTATTCTATGATTTTTTAAAATTATTAATTCTTATGCAAACAATTAATAAAATTGAAAGTTTCTTACATTGTCAGGATATGCATAGCATTACAGTTATTACAAACAATTCTCTACCAGTGTT
This sequence comes from Bacillus rossius redtenbacheri, assembly GCF_032445375.1. Taxonomy (NCBI): domain Eukaryota; kingdom Metazoa; phylum Arthropoda; class Insecta; order Phasmatodea; family Bacillidae; genus Bacillus; species Bacillus rossius. The sequence continues at coordinate 98,924 of NC_086336.1, read as the reverse complement.
AAGCTAAGGTTTGCATGTTACGTTGGTTGAGTAAGTAGACTGGAACATGAACATGATATTGAAAAGACTTCTAACTTCTACTAATACACGTATATTACAAGAGATTAGTAATAGATTAAATGAAGTAAGTAAGAATTCGTTTTTTATAAACGTTGTGTATGAAATTATAAAATTTGAGAAGTATAATAACAAAAAGAAGTGCGTTACGAAGACATATGTCGGTAGTGTTACCCACTGAAACATTATTCCCACTTCAACTCTCTGTAAAAATAAAAGTATTGGGTTGAATGCATCTAGAGTGGTATATAAATAAAATTTGAAGCTTCTTCCTAATTTCATACGCAGGTGTCCCCCACCTATAGTTGCAAACAAAAATTTTTCCTCGATGTTGAAATTTACTCTGCGTATTCACAAAAAAATTTGGCAGTAAATAGGTATTTAATTTTTAAAAATGAAAGTATTCATTTTTTCGAAAAAAATATTAAAGCGGTGTGGGGAAGAATGTTTACAGATAATCCAGTAAAATTTTCAGTTTGATTGTTTTGATAGTTTCGGAGCTGTTGCGAGTTTAGTTTGGAGGATTTTTCGACCGCGTGAGACAAGTTTGGCTCGTTTTCGTTTTCTTCCAGCGTAGGAAGCAGGGAACAAACGCCGATACCCGGCTTCACCTCGCATCCTTTGCTGGCCTTCCCTTGTCCTCTCCAGATGTATTACTGTATATTAGCTCCATGGTGAGAGCACGCGCTGTTGAAGCGCCTGGAAGCGGCAGTGAGTGGTTCGGAGTGACGTCACGCGGCAGTGAGTGGTTGGGAATGACGTCACGCGGCAGTGAGTGGTTGGGAATGACGTCACGCGGCAGTGAGTGGTTGGGAATGACGTCACGCGGCAGTGAGTGGTTGGGAATGACGTCACGCGGCAGTGAGTGGTTGGGAATGACGTCACGCGGCAGTGAGTGGCTGGGAATGACGTCACGCGGCAGTGAGTGGTTGGGAATGACGTCACGTGGCAGTGAGTGGCTGGGAATGACGTCACGCGGCAGTGAGTGGTTGGGAATGACGCCAATGGCAGTGAGTGGCTGGGAATGACGTCACGCGGCAGTGAGTGGCTGGGAATGACGCCACGCGGCAGTGAGTGGCTGGGAATGACGCCACGCGGCAGTGAGTGGCTGGGAATGACGCCACGCGGCAGTGAGTGGCTGGGAATGACGTCACGCGGCAGTGAGTGGCTGGGAATGACGTCACGCGGCAGTGAGTGGCTGGGAATGACGCCACGCGGCAGTGAGTGGCTGGGAATGACGCCACGCGGCAGTGAGTGGCTGGGAATGATGCCACGCGGCAGTGAGTGGCTGGGAATGACGCCACGCGGCAGTGAGTGGCTGGGAATGACGCCACGCGGCAGTGAGTGGCTGGGAATGACGCCACGCGGCAGTGAGTGGTTGGGAATGACGTCACGCGGCAGTGAGTGGCTGGGAATGACGCCACGCGGCAGTGAGTGGCTGGGAATGACGCCACGCGGCAGTGAGTGGTTGGGAATGACGCCACGCGGCAGTGAGTGGCTGGGAATGACGCCACGCGGCAGTGAGTGGCTGGGAATGACGCCACGCGGCAGTGAGTGGCTGGGAATGACGCCACGCGGCAGTGAGTGGTTGGGAATGACGCCACGCGGCAGTGAGTGGCTGGGAATGACGTCACGCGGCAGTGAGTGGTTGGGAATGACGTCACGCGGCAGTGAGTGGTTGGGAATGACGTCACGCGGCAGTGAGTGGCTGGGAATGACGTCACGCGGCAGTGAGTGGCTGGGAATGACGTCACGCGGCAGTGAGTGGCTGGGAATGACGTCACGCGGCAGTGAGTGGTTGGGAATGACGTCACGCGGCAGTGAGTGGCTGGGAATGACGTCACGCGGCAGTGAGTGGCTGGGAATGACGTCACGCGGCAGTGAGTGGTTGGGAATGATGTCACGCGGCAGTGAGTGGCTGGGAATGACGTCACGCGGCAGTGAGTGGTTGGGAATGACGCCACGAGCAGTGAGTGGCTGGGAATGACGTCACGCGGCAGTGAGTGGTTGGGAATGACGTCACGCGGCAGTGAGTGGTTGGGAATGACGTCATGCGGCAGTGAGTGGTTGGGAATGACGCCACGTGGCAGTGAGTGGTTGGGAATGACGTCACGCGGCAGTGAGTGGCTGGGAATGACGTCACGCGGCAGTGAGTGGTTGGGAATGACGCCAATGGCAGTGAGTGGTTGGGAATGACGCCACGCGGCAGTGAGTGGTTGGGAATGACGTCACGCGGCAGTGAGTGGCTGGGAATGACGTCACGCGGCAGTGAGTGGCTGGGAATTACGTCACGCGGCAGTGAGTGGTTGGGAATGACGCCACGCGGCAGTGAGTGGTTGGAAATGACGTCACGCGGCAGTGAGTGGTTGGGAATGACGTCACGCGGCAGTGAGTGGCTGGGAATGACGTCACGCGGCAGTGAGTGGTTGGGAATGACGCCACGCGGCAGTGAGTGGTTGGGAATGACGTCACGCGGCAGTGAGTGGCTGGGAATGACGCCACGCGGCAGTGAGTGGTTGGGAATGACGTCACGCGGCAGTGAGTGGCTGGGAATGACGTCACGCGGCAGTGAGTGGCTGGGAATGTTGTCACGCGGCAGTGAGTGGCTTGGAATGACGTCACGCGGCAGTGAGTGGTTGGGAATGACGCCACGCGGCAGTGAGTGGCTGGGAATGACGCCACGCGGCAGTGAGTGGCTGGGAATGACGCCACGCGGCAGTGAGTGGCTGGGAATGACGCCACGCGGCAGTGAGTGGCTGGGAATGACGTCACGCGGCAGTGAGTGGCTGGGAATGACGTCACGCGGCAGTGAGTGGTTGGGAATGACGCCACGCGGCAGTGAGTGGCTGGGAATGACACCACGCGGCAGTGAGTGGCTGGGAATGACGTCACGCAGCAGTGAGTGGCTGGGAATGACGCCACGCGGCAGTGAGTGGCTGGGAATGACGCCACGCGGCAGTGAGTGGTTGGGAATGACGTCACGCGGCAGTGAGTGGTTGCGAATGACGCCACGCGGCAGTGAGTGGCTGGGAATGACGCCACGCGGCAGTGAGTGGTTGGGAATGACGCCACGCGGCAGTGAGTGGTTGGGAATGACGCCACGCGGCAGTGAGTGGTTGGGAATGACGTCACGCGGCAGTGAGTGGCTGGGAATGACGTCACGCGGCAGTCAGTGGTTGGGAATGACGTCACGCGGCAGTGAGTGGTTGGGAATGACGTCACGCGGCAGTGAGTGGCTGGGAATGACGTCATGCGGCAGTGAGTGGCTGGGAATGACGTCACGCGGCAGTGAGTGGCTGGGAATGACGTCACGCGGCAGTGAGTGGCTGGGAATGACGTCACGCGGCAGTGAGTGGCTGGGAATGACGTCACGCGGCAGTGAGTGGCTGGGAATGACGTCACGCGGCAGTGAGTGGTTGGGAATGACGCCACGCGGCAGTGAGTGGCTGGGAATGACGTCACGCGGCAGTGAGTGTTTGGGAATGACGTCACGCGGCAGTGAGTGGTTGGGAATGACGCCACGCGGCAGTGAGTGGCTGGGAATGACGTCACGCGGCAGTGAGTGGTTGGGAATGACGTCACGCGGCAGTGAGTGGCTGGGAATGACGCCACGCGGCAGTGAGTGGTTGGGAATGACGCCACGCGGCAGTGAGTGGTTGGGAATGACGCCACGCGGCAGTGAGTGGTTGGGAATGACGCCACGCGGCAGTGAGTGGCTGGGAATGACGCCACGCGGCAGTGAGTGGTTGGGAATGACGCCACGCGGCAGTGAGTGGCTGGGAATGACGCCACGCGGCAGTGAGTGGCTGGGAATACGCCACGCGGCAGTGAGTGGCTGGGAATGACGTCACGCGGCAGTGAGTGGCTGGGAATGACGCCACGCGGCAGTGAGTGGCTGGGAATGACGTCACGCGGCAGTGAGTGGCTGGGAATGACGTCACGCGGCAGTGAGTGGCTGGGAATGACGCCACGCGGCAGTGAGTGGCTGGGAATGACGCCACGCGGCAGTGAGTGGCTGGGAATGATGCCACGCGGCAGTGAGTGGCTGGGAATGACGCCACGCGGCAGTGAGTGGCTGGGAATGACGCCACGCGGCAGTGAGTGGCTGGGAATGACGCCACGCGGCAGTGAGTGGTTGGGAATGACGTCACGCGGCAGTGAGTGGCTGGGAATGACGCCACGCGGCAGTGAGTGGCTGGGAATGACGCCACGCGGCAGTGAGTGGTTGGGAATGACGCCACGCGGCAGTGAGTGGCTGGGAATGACGCCACGCGGCAGTGAGTGGCTGGGAATGACGCCACGCGGCAGTGAGTGGCTGGGAATGACGCCACGCGGCAGTGAGTGGTTGGGAATGACGCCACGCGGCAGTGAGTGGCTGGGAATGACGTCACGCGGCAGTGAGTGGTTGGGAATGACGTCACGCGGCAGTGAGTGGCTGGGAATGACGCCACGCGGCAGTGAGTGGCTGGGAATGACGCCACGCGGCAGTGAGTGGCTGGGAATGACGCCACGCGGCAGTGAGTGGTTGGGAATGACGTCACGCGGCAGTGAGTGGCTGGGAATGACGCCACGCGGCAGTGAGTGGCTGGGAATGACGTCACGCGGCAGTGAGTGGCTGGGAATGACGTCACGCGGCAGTGAGTGGTTGGGAATGACGTCACGCGGCAGTGAGTGGCTGGGAGTGACGTCACGCGAGCAGCAAGTGCCGCCACCGGAACCCAGAGAGCAGTTGCAGTTTCCCCTTCCTCGCCTGCTCTTACAACAACTTGCGTGTAACTTCTCTCTGCTGATTGGCGCGCCACAGAGCGGAAAGAGAGAATTAACACGACTCCGGAACAGACATTTTCCATTTCCGTATAATTTGTTCTCCTGCAGGGGGCAGCCCCCCCCCCCCTGCCTGAGCCACCCTCCTTGTCGCAGTCGCGCGCCCTGACACAACTGCACGCCCCTACTTAGCGGGGACCAGGTGTCTGTGTCGGCACAGCGGCAGGCGCGCCTCTCCTCGCTGGGCGCAGACAGACTTCTTTGGGGCTGAAATACCTGAGTCGCAATTACCTCTAATTACTGTGTAAATAATTTTTCATATAAAAAAAATATTTGTTGGAAACCGCGTTTGACCCATCTCCACTGTAAAAAAATACCGGTAAAAGAGGAAACCATGAAACCAATCATGCCCAGGCGAGTGCGTCGACTCTCACATTGCATCCTGAAGCAGCCAATAACACACGGCTTCGTTCCCGCGTTCACAGGGCACTGCTGACATTGTGCAGTTTTAATATATGCATGTGATTATTTCGAAATATTTTACTACATAAATAGACACGAGAAACTGCCGGGCACATAAAAAAATTAAATCATTACAACATAGTTTAAGAATCATATTTTCTAAAGTAGTAATGCGTAAGACTTTAAGTTTTGGTATAGATCAATAATCTGATTTTATAACTTACATTTTAGTGTGTTCGAGGATTAATTTTCTTTCAATGAAAATATGCATGTTTTTTATTTTTTTTATTTCATGATGTAAACAATTTAAAACAATTTAAAACACGTGCCTATTTAATTTTTATTAAGAGCCCGGCATGGTTTAATCTGTGATTTATTTTGGTTGTAGCTATCCTTAAAATAAGTAAATATTTTCACACTATAACAGATACCTACTTTTTTTTAAGATTTTGTAAAGAATCGCATCTTTCTTCGAAATGTAGAATAAAGAAGACAAATTTCTTTTCAAACAGGTAAGTTGATTCTTAGTTATACTTACTATTACTTCAAAAACAATCCCAAATTATTCACCCCTCTCCACACTTCTTCGTCCTACATGAAGCTAATGTGAAATTTCAGAAGTAAAAATTTAGTAAATATGGTAATATCCTTTTTACCAAATAAAACAAACTCATTCCGTTCTTTTTTATTGCAAATGTAAATTCCAAAATAATTTTAAGAACTTACATTTATATTTAGGGAAAGGTTGGTGAAGTGGCCGCCCTAAAACTACAAAGACTGCCTATTGGATAAATAACAACATTTTTTTACGTTACTTTATTAATGTATTCTCTCAAACTAATGTAGTTTTGTTATCACATTCTTATTTTGACTTATATCAAAACTTTTTTTAGTATTTTTAAGTTTAAAGCCGATTTTTGGTACCATAAGTCTATTGTTACATTCATTAAATACACTTAATTAAGTTTTTGTATGTACTGAAAAATTTTTGTTTTTCACTTGTCCTTTTTATGCAATTGGAGTCATGAACATTTCTGTGGGGCTCGTGTTCGAGACTCGAGAGGGGTTCTGTTGCAGAGAGGATTGGGACACGCGCCAATTTGCGGCTGCTGATACTGCGAAGAGATCCAACATGTTATGTGCCACGATACACCAGTCAAATAAATGGAAGGTACTGTGTCAAATGGTGTGGCTTCCAACTGAGCTTTAATTCATGAGTAGCTGATGTAGAAATAGAGAAGCACTACAACGATATAAATTCACTTGTGCGTATGGTTTCGTAGTTGAGTTGATTTTACAATAGCATTTTTTTATTATGTAGCCTATGCTTTTTGTTGCGATGGCTTTTCCTCACGCAACGGAAGGGAGTGTGCGCTGAAGTTGTCGGAGTGTTTGCCCCTATTGTGCACGAGATCCGCCGAACAGCAAGGCAGCGCGGGCTGCCTAACCTCCAGGCAGGTTTCCTCAGGAGCAGCTCGAAGCACGAGCAAGGTCGGGCAGTGGTGGGGATATCACGTGACAGGTCAGCTGACCTGCCTCCCCGCCAGGGAGGGAGTAGCACCTTTGAATATATATACTGTATACAAGTCGCCAGCCCAGGTTAAAATTTCTAATACGGTTTGAGGTAGTTGGTTAATTCACCGCCGCAATCGCCACCATCTCTAGGGCATCGACTTGTGGTGGTCCCTAGCGGACAAGTGTCGAACTCTTCAAACACCCCTTCCCACTCCCGTTGAACGACCTTGAGCTGCAGTGAATGATGGGTGGGGGGGTGCGGGGAATGACAGCGGGCGACAGTGCTGCACTCTAACGTGTAAATAACAACTAAGACGATACAGGGCGTTACGGCAGCGCACTGCAGTGGTGAAGTTTCCAAGCTGCTCATCATATGCTCCTGAAAAACGTAGAGTAAATCCTATCCACTCGCGACTTCTATACAGTATATGTATTCAAAGGTAGCACTGACCAGCTCGACTATTCTAGAAGGAAGTGGAGGGGCGGGCAACTGGTATAAGTAGGGCTGCCCTGGCCACTGGATACATTTATCTCAGAAAACCTTAAGATTTTATTTTGGGACATGCATTCTCTCTCTCTCTTTTTTTAAATATACCAAATACTGAAATGGTAGTTTTTTTTTTTTTTTTTAAATTTAGTCTCGTAAATGTAGAATGACGTGGATTAAACAATTCAGTCAAGGCTATTTACACTAAAAACAAAAAAAACAAAAAAAAAAAAAAACATTATTTCGAAAAACGAAAGGAAACTGTTTTAACGAAATAATTCTTGGAAATCAGGTTAAATATTTAATTGCTGTAAAATTCATATGTTTTAAAGTTTTTAAAATTTTATGCAGTGACTTTTTAATAAGGCATTTACGTTGTCATGGAGACGACCGACCATTTAAATGTCGTGCTCCTAGAGTTCTTCTGTTTAAAACATAACATGTTTGCAACATATATTTAGGGCCAGAATAGTTTTAAGGAAATAAAAAACTCACAACAAATTTTTAAAAAATAACATTGCGAGAAATAATTTGAATATGTAAGATTTAGTTGAAGATTATGAGTTTTGAAAAATTTATTATGTTAATCCATTAATTAAATGTCATCATGTTTCAAATAATTTAATATTTTATAAAAATCAATGTTTCCCTTTTGAAGGCGAAGATTTAGTATTCGTTCCCCTAGCTCCTGAGGTCATGAAGCCTGCCCACATCGCCGCGGAGGGAGGAAGCCAATCGGAACGCCCTATTAGTTCCAGCAACAATGGTGAACCCTCGCTGCCTGCCAACTCTCGGAGATGAAATGATTCCGCCCTCCCCGCCAGTCGCACTGTTGGGCGGAGGGGCTGTTGGGCGGAGGGGCTGTTGGGCGGAGGGGCTGCTGGATAACTGCTTGTCGAGGACCACTCGGGGCAGAGGAGACCGTCTTTAGTCTGGAGGGCCGCAGACTGCCCCGGGCCTTCGCCCCCTGACCCCCTGACCCCCTGACCCCCCTGGCCCTCCTGCTGGCGCGCCGACACAGCCTTGTTCCCCTCACACACAACACTGATGACGAGTTTAATTACGTACACGTGTTCATAAAAGTGAACGATCATACCCGCAGATAAAATACGTCAATGTGCAAATCCCATGCATTGGTTATCAGATGTAACAAGTCCCTTCCAAAACATCCACTATATTGTGTTCTGAATTGCTATACAACTGCTGCTGTTCATCGCTAGTGCCATGATATTAACAGTCGAATCCACCCGGCTTGGGTGTCTGTTGTAATAAGTAGCACTGAGTGGTACCTCAATAGTGCGACTGTACTGCTCCAACATGTAACCCTGAGGGTGGTGGGCACATCTAGTACCAAATAAATGTTATAACGTATCTTCGGACACAACATTCTTCGCATTGTTGGTAACGATGTAATCCAGGGACCCGATAAAGGGGAAAAAAATTTCTTTCTGTCTCACTATACTGCGGGCCTTTTTTTTCGGCAATGCAAATGTCATAACATATTTGAGTAGGTACCTAAAAACAGCACTAGCATGCTCGTATTTTATTTCTTCGACCTAAGTTAATGCCCATAGCAATCCAGATACATGCATTTTAAAAGTAACACAGACGTTTACTGCAAAAGGGACCAATCTCGCACGTGTTGACGTATGAGACATTTCGCGAATTTTGTGATCCATATCCGGCCATTAAAAGCTGTTTCCTATAATGCTAACAATTATTTTTTCATGTCCAAAATTCGATATTAAATAAGATCGGCAGTAGCATTTAAAAATCATGCTCCTAAATTTTCTGGTACAAAGCATCAAAATAATATCCCTTTAATATCCCTGGTCAGTCTCTGAATTAACATTTATGGTTTTGACTAGACAATGCCATAAATAACCTGATATCTGCGAATGTCTAAGTTTCACGAAGACCTCAAGTACGCAGTAGAAAAAATCAAACTGTTTCTTTACTGGTTACTTTTTACCGATGCGCTTTCAGTCAAGTTAATTTCAGGAGGATCGTGTATTAGCGACAGTGCTTCAGTATGTAGTTATCTAGAGCCTTGAAGTGTCGAATAATTAAGTATGGAATCAGACATTCTACCATAGCTCAAGTTTCTCAAATTGTTTTATTTTATGATTCCAAACCCATTTAAATTCAATCCATTTAAATTAAATCCATCCTTAGGTCGAATTCATACATCTTAAATTATAATGCGAACATCTCTGCTCCTCAGACACAGGCTTGGCCCTGCAGGGCTGAGACGTGACTAGTATAGACGGATAATAACACACATCCTTTCTCTCTACTCAAGATGTCTCCCCACGACAAGTTGCAAACATCATCATTCAATACAAATCTCCGATCTACATCCGGCAATTTTAATACAGGAGGAGTCGCGGGTCGCTTTATTTAACTCCATGAAAGCTTTGTTTACCTCCAAGAGAATTTTCGGGACTCCACACAAAGAATGCAGCCTTTTCCTTCGGCTGATTCGAGGGCGCTACTAGTTTGGACGGGACGTGAATGAACTTCCCATTACAACCTCACATACGTAACAATTTTCTCATTCCTCGGAAGTACTAAGGTTTGAGTACGTTAAATATTCTTATATGAAAGTAAAAACTGAAAATTATTTTGTGCATCAGAATAAAAAAAAAACAGTTCGATTAGTTAACAAACATGTTCAACACTAGGTGACTAGTTTATACTGTTTTCTCTTTGTCACATTTACCTCTGTGTATCTCTTCCGAGTTGCGAGGGCACACAATAAAATGCGCTCAACAGAAATGAGTATCGGGTCTTCTTCGTCTGTGATAAAGGTAGCTGTGCCCGGTGCTTCCCTCGCGGAAAATGAGGCGAGGAAAAATCCAATTTCGCCTCTACCTCCCCCACCCACGGAGATAATTTAGCAAATGAAGTTTGGGTGCATGAAGGCGGGCCTCCGGATATCGCAGGACGATCCAATTTGCCTTACATGGGCCAATGATCACGGCCTGCATGTTTCACCTCCAGTCACTAGCGTCAGCCAGCCTATCAGTCACTGTGTGCCTGCGGATACCCGCGTTTCAAACATTTCAACCGCACAAGTATCAACTTTAAACAGAAAAAGTTCTAAAGCTTTTCTTTAAACTACTAGTAGTAGTAATATGTCATACTATAATAAATCACTTTTAACAGGAAACTAATATATGAAGAGACTTGTGATCGCGGGTTCCCCCCTCCCCTCCCCCCGCCACGCTAAGTGTTTCCCGTGAGCCTCAGCGATGGCGGGAAGAACAGAGGCACGAATATCCGAGCGATAACTTCACTCGCTACTCGCTCAGGATTAAATATATATGTTCAAGATAATGATTCAACAGCTCGTTATACTTCAGCTCTTATTTTCTTGGCGATTTCTTTCGTTATTTTTTTTTTGACCATGCAGTGGCCAATTACAAAATTTCCACAAACCTGCAGGCTATACGTTGATAATGCCAACTACTTACACCACAAACATTTGTTCAAGCCATTGACGACAAAAAGCATTCCTAAACGCATAGTCTTAGTTAAAATCAAATAGAATATATCTCACCGTATATTTATGTTTACCTCAAATCATATATGTGGTTTTTAAGAAAGAGTCCAGTTAGATATCCATCTCAATCATTGTTTAATGGATAAATTTTATAATGATTTAATTATTCTAAGTCAAACTAAGTTGGAATTAAGATAACCAAACAGTTTCCTTTGCAAAAAAATTTCATGGGCACCCATAAAATATAACAAGAAATCCTCCTAAAACACTGCTCTGATTCGTTCTTCACCGTGCTGTACTGTTGCAGTTCTCAGGCCTCTGCTGAGTGCTAAAAATTATGACGCGAATCACTCGTAGCTTCCACACCCGTCGCTAGAAGTTGCTTTTAGAGCAGCAAGGTCTATTCTATTCGTAGAGCAGAATTTTAAATTAGTTAATGAAACGACTCTGAGAAAAGCGAAAAAGACTAGAAAAAATAATAAGACCCTGGCTTAAGACATAATTTTGTAAATAAAAAATTTCACTTCCAATATGGCTCAATTATTTAGAATTCATTTCCCTTAGTAATTGTAAACTATATTCGCGCCATTTGCCACAGATGCCATTCCCGTGGTTCTTACAATTACTATCACCTGATTTCTGTTGCTGTAACGACATTACTCCCACCAAATGTCGTATACCGAGAACTAAGATGTCACAAATCTAAAACAAAACCATAAACTAACACATAGCAATCTATATATATAGTTGTTTACTAGTATTATACCAGCCATAACTTCTCGGCAGTCGAGGCCTGAAGAAGTGTGTGACGACACACACCACGGCTCCTCAAGGAGGCCCCAGAGAGAGCATGAGCCTGCCATAACTTCACGGCAGTCGAGGCCTGAAGAAGTGTGTGACGACACACACCATGGCTCCTCAAGGAGGCCCCAGAGAGAGCATGAGCCTGCCATAACTTCACGGCAGTCGAGGCCTGAAGGAGTGTGTGACGACACACACCACGGCTCCTCAAGGAGGCCCCAGAGAGAGCATGAGCCTGCCATAACTTCTCGGCAGTCGAGGCCTGAAGAAGTGTGTGACGACACACACCATGGCTCCTCAAGGAGGCCCCAGAGAGAGCATGAGCCTGCCATAACTTCACGGCAGTCGAGGCCTGAAGAAGTGTGTGACGACACACACCATGGCTCCTCAAGGAGGCCCCAGAGAGAGCATGAGCCTGCCATAACTTCACGGCAGTCGAGGCCTGAAGAACTGTGTGACGACACACACCATGGCTCCTCAAGGAGGCCCCAGAGAGAGCATGAGCCTGCCATAACTTCACGGCAGTCGAGGCCTGAAGAAGTGTGTGACGACACACACCATGGCTCCTCAAGGAGGCCCCAGAGAGAGCATGAGCCTGCCATAACTTCACGGCAGTCGAGGCCTGAAGGAGTGTGTGAGGACACGCACCACGGCTCCTCAAGGAGGCCCCAGAGAGAGCATGAGCCTGCCATAACTTCACGGCAGTCGAGGCCTGAAGGAGTGTGTGAGGACACGCACCACGGCTCCTCAAGGAGGCCCCAGAGAGAGCATGAGCCTGCCATAACTTCACGGCAGTCAAGGCCTGAAGGAGTGTGTGAGGACACGCACCACGGCTCCTCATGGAGGCCCCAGAGAGAGCATGAGCCTGCCATAACTTCACAGCAGTCAAGGCCTGAAGGAGTGTGTGAGGACACGCACCACGGCTCCTCAAGGAGGCCCCAGAGAGAGCATGAGCCTGCCATAACTTCACGGCAGTCGAGGCCTGAAGGAGTGTGTGACGACACACACCACAGCTCCTCAAGGAGGCCCCAGAGAGAGCATGAGCCTGCCATAACTTCACGGCAGTCGAGGCCTGAAGGAGTGTGTGACGACACACACCACAGCTCCTCAAGGAGGCCCCAGAGAGAGCATGAGCCTGCCAGAACTTCACGGCAGTCGAGGCCTGAAGGAGTGTGTGAGGACACGCACCACGGCTCCTCAAGGAGGCCCCAGAGAGAGCATGAGCCTGCCATAACTTCACGGCAGTCGAGGCCTGAAGGAGTGTGTGACGACACACACCACAGCTCCTCAAGGAGGCCCCAGAGAGAGCATGAGCCTGCCATAACTTCACGGCAGTCGAGGCCTGAAGGAGTGTGTGAGGACACGCACCACGGCTCCTCAAGGAGGCCCCAGAGAGAGCATGAGCCTGCCATAACTTCACGGCAGTCAAGGCCTGAAGGAGTGTGTGAGAAAACGCACCACGGCTCCTCATGGAGGCCCCAGAGAGAGCATGAGCCTGCCATAACTTCACAGCAGTCAAGGCCTGAAGGAGTGTGTGAGGACACGCACCACGGCTCCTCAAGGAGGCCCCAGAGAGAGCATGAGCCTGCCATAACTTCACGGCAGTCGAGGCCTGAAGGAGTGTGTGACGACACACACCACAGCTCCTCAAGGAGGCCCCAGAGAGAGCATGAGCCTGCCATAACTTCACGGCAGTCGAGGCCTGAAGGAGTGTGTGACGACACACACCACAGCTCCTCAAGGAGGCCCCAGAGAGAGCATGAGCCTGCCATAACTTCACGGCAGTCGAGGCCTGAAGGAGTGTGTGACGACACACACCACGGCTCCTCAAGGAGGCCCCAGAGAGAGCATGAGCCTGCCATAACTTCACGGCAGTCGAGGCCTGAAGGAGTGTGTGACGACACACACCACGGCTCCTCAAGGAGTCCCCAGAGAGAGCATGAGCCTGCCATAACTTCACGGCAGTCGAGGCCTGAAGGAGTGTGTGAGGACATGCACCACATCTCCTCAAGGAGGCCCCAGAGAGAGCATGAGCCTGCCATAAATTCACGGCAGTCGAGGCCTGAAGGAGTGTGTGACGACACACACCACGGCTCCTCAAGGAGGCCCCAGAGAGAGCATGAGCCTGCCATAACTTCACGGCAGTCGAGGCCTGAAGGAGTGTGTGACACGCACCACGGCTCCTCAAGGAGGCCCCAGAGAGAGCATGAGCCTGCCATAACTTCACGGCAGTCGAGGCCTGAAGGAGTGTGTGACGACACACACCACGGCTCCTCAAGGAGGCCCCAGAGAGAGCATGAGCCTGCCATAACTTCACGGCAGTCGAGGCCTGAAGGAGTGTGTGATGACACGCACCACGGCTCCTCAAGGAGGCCCCAGAGAGAGCATGAGCCTGCCATAACTTCACAGCAGTCGAGGCCTGAAGGAGTGTGTGACGACACGCACCACAGCTCCTCAAGGAGGCCCCAGAGAGAGCATGAGCCTGCCATAACTTCACGGCAGTCGAGGCCTGAAGGAGTGTGTGACGACACACACCACGGCTCCTCAAGGAGGCCCCAGAGAGAGCATGAGCCTGCCATAACTTCACGGCAGTCGAGGCCTGAAGGAGTGTGTGACGACACACACCACGGCTCCTCAAGGAGGCCCCAGAGAGAGCATGAGCCTGCCATAACTTCACGGCAGTCGAGGCCTAAAGGAGTGTGTGAGGACACGCAGCACGGCTCCTCAAGGAGGCCACTGAGAGAGCATTAGCCTGCCATAACTTCACGGCAGTCGAGGCCTGAAGGAGTGAGTGAGGACATGCACCACGGCTCCTCAAGGAGGCCCCAGAGAGAGCATGAGCCTGCCATAACTTCACGGCAGTCGAGGCCTGAAGGAGTGTGTGAGGACAGGCACCACGGCTCCTCAAGGAGGCCCCAGAGAGAGCATGAGCCTGCCATAACTTCACGGCAGTCGAGGCCTGAAGGAGTGTGTGAGGACAGGCACCACGGTTCCTCAAGGAGGCTAGAGAGAGCATGAGCCTGCCATAACTTCACGGCAGTCGAGGCCTGAAGGAGTGTGTGAGGACAGGCACCACGGCTCCTCAAGGAGGCTAGAGAGAGCATGAGCCTGCCATAACTTCACCGCAGTCGAGGCCTGAAGGAGTGTGTGAGGTCAGGCACCACGGCTCCTCAAGGAGGCCCCAGAGAGAGCATCAGCCTGCCATAACTTCACGGCAGTCGTGGCCTGAAGGAGTGTGTGAGGACAGGCACCACGGCTCTCAAGGAGGCCCCAGAGAGAGCATGAGCCTGCCATAACTTCACGGCAGTCGAGGCCTGAAGGAGTGTGTGAGGACAGGCACCATGACTCCTCAAGGAGGCTAGAGAGAGCATGAGTTTGCCATAACTTCACGGCAGTCGAGGCCTGAAGGAGTGTGTGAGGACAGGCACCACGGCTCCTCAAGGAGGCCCCAGAGAGAGTATGAGCCTGCCATAACTTCACGGCAGTCGAGGCCTGAAGGAGTGTGTGACGACACACACCATGGCTCCTCAAGGAGGCCCCAGAGAGAGCATAAACCTGCCATAACTTCACGGAATCGAGGCCTAAAGGAGATTGTGAGGACACGCACAATGGCTCCTCAAGGAGGCCCCAGAGAGAGCATGAGCCTGCCATAACTTCACGGAATCGAGGCCTAAAGGAGTTTGTGAGGACACGCACCATGGCTCCTCAAGGAGGCCCCAAGAGAGCATGAGCCTGCCATAACTTAATGGCAGTCGAGGCCTGAAGGAGTGTGTGAGGACAGGTACCATGGCTCCTCAAGGAGGCTAGAGAGAGCATGAGCCTGCGATAACTTCACGGCAGTCGAGGCCTGAAGGAGTGTGTGAGGACACGCACCACGGCTCCTCAAGGAGGCCCCAGAGAGAGTATGAGCCTGCCATAACTTCACGGCAGTCGAAGCCTGAACGAGTGTGTAACGACACACACCATGGCTCCTCAAGGAGGCCCCAGAGAGAGCATGAGCCTGCCATAACTTCACGGAATCGAGGCCTAAAGGAGTTTGTGAGGACACGCACCATGGCACCTCAAGGAGGCCCCAGAGAGTGCATGAGCCTGCCATAACTTCATGGCAGTCGAGGCCTGAAGGAGTGTGTGAGGACAGGCACCACGGCTCCTCAAGGAGGCCCCAGAGAGAGCATGAGCCTGCCATAACTTCACGGAATCGAGGCCTAAAGCAGTTTGTGAGGACACGCACCATGGCTCCTCAAGGAGGCCCCAGAGAGAGCATGAGCCTGCCATAACTTAATGGCAGTCAAGGCCTAAGGAGTGTGTGAGGACACGCACCACGGCTCCTCAAGGAGGCCCCAGAGAGAATATGAGCCTGCCATAACTTTACGGCAGTCGAGGCCTGAAGGAGTGTGTGAGGACACGCACCACGGCTCCTCAAGGAGGCCCCAGAGAGAGCATGAGCCTGCCATAACTTCATGGCAGTCGAGGCCTGAAGGAGTGTGTGACGATACGCACCACGGCTCCTCAAGGAGGCCCCAGAGAGAGCATGAGCCTGCCATAACTTCATGGCAGTCGAGGCCTGAAGGAGTGTGTGATAACACACACCACGGCTCCTCAAGAAGGCCCCAGAGAGAGCATGAGCCTGCCATAACTTCACGGAATCGAGGACTTAAGGAGTTTGTGAGGACACGCACCATGGCTCCTCAAGGAGGCCCCAGAGAGAGCATGAGCCTGCCATAACTTAATGGCAGTCGAGGCCTGAAGGAGTGTGTGAGGACAGGCACCACGGCTCCTCAAGGAGGGTTCAGAGAGAATATGAGCCTGCCATAACTTCACGGCAGTCGAGGCCTGAAAGAGTGTGTGAGGACACGCACCACGGCTCCTCAAGGAGGCCCCAGAGAGAGCATGAGCCTGCCATAACTTCACGACAGTCGAGGCCTGAAGGAGTGTGTGACGACACGCACCACGGCTCCTCAAGGAGGCCCCAGAGAGAGCATGAGCCTGCCATAACTTCATGGCAGTCGAGGCCTGAAGGAGTGTGTGACGACACGCACCACGGCTCCTCAAGGAGGCCCCAGAGAGAGCATGAGCCTGCCATAACTTCATGGCAGTCGAGGCCTGAAGGAGTGTGTGATGACACACACCACGGCTCCTCAAGGAGGCCCCAGAGAGAGCATGAGCCTGCCATAACTTCATGGCAGTCGAGGCCTGAAGGAGTGTGTGAGGACACGCACCACGGCTCCTCAAGGAGGCCCCAGAGAGAGCATTAGCCTGCCATAACTTCACGACAGTCGAGGCCTGAAGGAGTGTGTGACGACACGCACCACGGCTCCTCAAGGAGGCCCCAGAGAGAGCATGAGCCTGCCATAACTTCACGACAGTCGAGGCCTGAAGAAGTGTGTGACGACACGCACCACGGCTCCTCATGGAGGCCCCAGAGAGAGCATGAGCCTGCCATAACTTCACGGCAGTCGAGGCCTGAAGGAGTGTGTGAGGACACGCACCACGGCTCCTCAAGGAGGCCCCAGAGAGAGCATGAGCCTGCCATAACTTCACGGCAGTCGAGGCCTAAAGGAGTGTGTGAGGACACGCACCACGGCTCCTCAAGGAGGCCCCAGAGAGAGCATGAGCCTGCCATAACTTCTCGGCAGTCGAGGCCTGAAGGAGTGTGTGACGACACGCACCACGGCTCCTCAAGGAGGCCCCAGAGAGAGCATGAGCCTGCCATAACTTCACGGCAGTCGAGGCCTGAAGGAGTGTGTGAGGACACGCACCACGGCTCCTCAAGGAGGCCCCAGAGAGAGCATGAGCCTGCCATAACTTCACGGCAGTCGAGGCCTGAAGGAGTGTGTGAGGACACGCACCACGGCTCCTCAAGGAGGCCCCAGAGAGAGCATGAGCCTGCCATAACTTCACGGCAGTCGAGGCCTGAAGGAGTGTGTGAGGACACGCACCACGGCTCCTCAAGGAGGCCCCAGAGAGAGCATGAGCCTGCCATAACTTCACGACAGTCGAGGCCTGAAGGAGTGTGTGACGACACGCACCACGGCTCCTCAAGGAGGCCCCAGAGAGAGCATGAGCCTGCCATAACTTCACGACAGTTGAGGCCTGAAGGAGTGTGTGACGACACGCACCACGGCTCCTCAAGGAGGCCCCAGAGAGAGCATGAGCCTGCCATAACTTCACGGCAGTCGAGGCCTGAAGGAGTGTGTGAGGACACGCACCACGGCTCCTCAAGGAGGCCCTAGAGAGAGCATGAGCCTGCCATAACTTCACGGCAGTCGAGGCCTGAAGGAGTGTGTGAGGACACGCACCACGGCTCCTCAAGGAGGCCCCAGAGAGAGCATGAGCCTGCCATAACTTCACGGCAGTCGAGGCCTGAAGGAGTGTGTGACGACACACACCACGGCTCCTCAAGGAGGCCTAGAGAGAGCATGAGCCTGCCATAACTTCACGGCAGTCGAGGCCTGAAGGAGTGTGTGAGGACAGGCACCATGGCTCCTCAAGGAGGCTCCAGAGAGAGCATGAGCCTGCCATAACTTCTCGGCAGTCGAGGCCTGAAGGAGTGTGTGACGACACACACCACGGCTCCTCAAGGAGGCCCCAGAGAGAGCATGAGCCTGCCATAACTTCTCGGCAGTCGAGGCCTGAAGGAGTGTGTGACGACACACACCACGGCTCCTCAAGGAGGCCTAGAGAGAGCATGAGCCTGCCATAACTTCACGGCAGTCGAGGCCTGAAGGAGTGTTTGAGGACAGGCACCATGGCTCCTCAAGGAGGCCCTAGAGAGAGCATATGCTCAGCATGTTCCTCGCAGGCGGCGCCTGGCTATAGACACGACTCTGAGTAGTGCACGCATGTAGGGCTGGTGGGCCGAGGTATTTATAGCCGCGCGAGGTGACCCGCGCCAGCAGTGCGCCAGCCAAGCCCCGAGGGAGATCAATGCGTCACACACCTGAGCTAGCCACGTCCCAGCTGGTCGCTGAGAGTACCCGAGCCACACACGTGATGGTATCAGAGACAGTCCCAGCAGAGCAGTTCTGCCCCAGCTAGTCGCGCGTGCTCAGTCTGGTAGTACCCGAGATGTTCGTTCATTGCCAGTCGTACTCGAGCTGGCTTCGCCCCATCTGGTCGTACTCTACATGGCCGTAACTGACCTGAGCTGAATGTACCCGAGCTAGTCATACCCGCCATGGAGGTGCCCGAGATGACCGTACCCAATCTGGTCGTACCAGAGCTGTTTTTACTGGATCTGGTCTACCGCGATTTAGGTGAGCCTGATTATGTCGTACCCGAGTTAGCTGTACCCGAGCTAGTAGCACACATAGCTGGTCGTACCCCAGCTAGTAGTGCCTGACCTAGTCCTGTCCGTTCAAGGCATACCTGAGCTAGTCGTGCCGAGATTGTTTTGCCATATCTGGACGTACCCAAACTAATCTTGACGTATCTGGTCGTCCCCAGGATAGTTTTACCCGATCTGGTTGTACCTGAGTTATTGTGCCCGAGCTGATCTTGACATATCCGAGTGTACCTTAACAGGTTGTACTCAAGCTGTTCGTACCCGAGTTTGTCTTGCCCGATTTATCGTACCTGAGCTCCTGAGTTTGTGAAAATTACTCTCACATTCAGTGCACTTAGTTAAAAACTGTTGAAAACCTTCGAAAGCTTGGAAGAAAGAGACACTGGGAAATATGAGGAATGTAAATCTCTTAAGGTGAGTAACCTGTAACTGGTTGTAGATGTGGAGCTTTTAACGGAACAAGTGACTGGCATTCAGCACTTGCTACCGGCGCTGCAAGTATAATTTATTTCCGAACAGTGTGAGGAGTTTCGTGACACCACAAAAATAATTCAGGAAAGTAATGAGAAACTAGAGAATGAAAATGTGATTTTATAAAAGTCGGTCATCCTGCTGGAAGAAAGAGTAAACGAACTTGAACAATAACAGGCGAGACATGAACATTGAAATTGCTGGAATGACTGAAACAAGAGGCGAAATGTTGCAATAGTAAGTGAAATCGCTAAGTGTGTTGGCATAGTGGTGGGTGATAATGATGTCGAAGTAGTTAACAGACTTACAAGCAGCCGATGAGACCAGTCTGGGCTGATACTTGCACAACTGCTCTGCCGACACACGAGACATCAGTGGTTACAGAAATTTAAAGAAAACAAGACGCAATTGGCCTCAGAAATAAATTCAAGATTTCCTGCAAGTATGATTTTTACAAACGAACATTTCGCACACTACAATAAATCTTTTCTCTGAGAAACGAAAAAAAAAAATTGGCAAGAGAGAACAAATTTAAGTTTGTGTGGGTACGCGACGCAAAAATATTCGTAAGAAAAGAAGAGGAGAAACCAGCCACAAGAATCAGACGTCCGTCAGATCTTGAAAATTTAGAGCCTTCAAGAGTTTCTAGTTAAATTTGTAAGTTTTAAAATTTTATAATGAATGAATTTTTACAATCATTAGACGCAGGCATTATTACATGGGACTGTCTTGACTGTTTTGAATTAGATTGAACATTTACTGATAATGTTTTCAGTGACCTGCATTTCCATATTAGAACTATAAGCAAAAATTTCAAAGAGTTGTTGATCTTTTTGTCAGATATTAAAGCCAGTAGTTCTAAGTGAAACCTGGCTAAGCGGATAGGTTCGCGGACTTGAGCAACACAGCGGCTCAAACAAGTGCTGAGCAGTGGCGTCTGAGGAACGACCTAGAGGAGATGGTCTCTGCTGGTGAGTCGGTGTTGGCTTCAGCTGTTTCAACGATGCTTCGCTTTTAGCCGTCTACAGATCTCCTTCTGGATGCCTTGATCACTTTCTTAGTTCATTAGAGAACGCATTGCCAGTTCATAACACCACACGGTTAATGCTAGTATATATGTACGACCGTTTACGATAAATATACAGAGAAATATTTGAATATTCTTGCTTAGCATGGCTTGACATCTTGTATAAACAACTATACAAGCATAACACCTTTCTCACAAACCTGTATGCGTATGCAAAAATGAAAAAAAATTAAATGACGTTTATGCTTCAGTGTTACACACTAATATTACGGATCATTTTGCTACTGTAATTAGTTATAATATTATGTGTCAAAGGTCCTTTGCTAAAATTACGATGCGTACAAATTTCGGTAGGTAAGTTTTGTCCGAACATTTTGAATAAGAATCTTGGAAGTGTGTATTAAATGAACTAAACCTTGACAGTGCAACATATAATTTCATAAGTTTGCTAGAAATTTATATAGATAAAGTCAATTCGCTTAAAATTAAAACGCACAAGATAAAAATTTTAAAACCGTGGATTATAATCGGGTTGGTGAGATCTATTAGAACAAGAGACAAAATTAAGCAAAAAAGTAATTAATCAACCATTTAGTACGCAGCTAACATATACATATTATAATTACAAAACATGCATAACTCTCTTATCGATAACTAGAGACAATCGATATATAACCATAATTGCTGAAGCACAAAATGATTCTAAAAAAAAAGTGGAAATTTTTAGAGGTCACTGGCTAAAAAATTAAAATGTTGATATTAAAACTGTATCAAACGATAACAACATAGTAAATGCCATGTCAAATTCCGAAGAAGCAGCAAATACACTAAATAAATACTTTACAAATGTTGGATATGTTATGGCTTCTGAAATCCTTAAAATAAGTCTAGTAATAAATCCTCAAATTACTGAGTTAGTAAAAAAATTTGTCAAATGTTTTTATATTTGGCTCCTGTATTAGAAAATGACATACAATCTATCATTTCTGAAATAAACAACTCCAGTGCGTTGGGTCCTGATAACATAAGTGTAAACATACTAAAAGAACACAAATATAATTTATGCAAACCTATAGCTCATATAGCAAATTTAAGCTCAAGTTGAGGTAAATTTCCTGAACGGCTAAAGGAAGCGATTGTTACACGCTTGCATAAGGGGGTAGCCCTGCATCTTCTAATTTTAGACCAATTTCAATATCAAGTAACATCTGAAAAATTTAAAAAATGTGTTAAAAACAATTAATGTAAATTTAGGTAATTACAAAATACTGCCTGTAAACCAATTTGGGTTTAGAAATTTTTTTTAAGTACAAATGATGTTTTAGAAAAGTAACAAGCTCGGTTCACAAAGCCATAGAACATGATAATAATGTGTTTGTGTAATGTTGGATTTTGTTAAGGCTTTTGATACAGTATCACATAAAATATTTCTAGATAAGTTGGATAATGTAGGAATAAGAGGTTTGGTAAACATTTGGTTTTAAAGTTATTTTGAAGATAGTTCTCCGAGAGTTAAAGTAAATAATAAAAAAGGAATCTCTCTAAAAATAAATATAGGGGTCCCACAGGGCAGTATACTTAGATCAATTTTGTTTCTTATGTGTATGTATATATACATATAAATTATTTATGTAACGTCGACATAGAAGGACAGATAATTTATTTTGCTGATGATATTGCAATTTTATTTTCTTATGAAAAGTAGCCTTCTCTATTTGAAACGGTTATTAATGAACTTAAAAAAATAAAGATGTATTAGATTACTGTTTTATTTCTCTAAACATAAATAAAACAAAATATATTACTTTATCTGCCAACTTTTCTGGTCAGCCTATGGAACATGAACTTAAATTTCACGTATGTAATGAAATAAGCGTTAACTGCGAAAAATGTATAGTTGTAGAAAGAGTACTGAACATAAAAATCCCTAGGTATAATGCTCGACTCTTATCCGAAATGGGACAAACATGTTTCATATTGTTACCTCCTGTCAATATCTTACAATCAAAATTCGAAAAATGGTGTATAAATCGGTTGAACTAAGATCTATATGATCTCTTGAAGGAATTAGAATGTTTTCTGCATTATGGCCTTCTAGCCTGGGGAAGAATGCGCAAAACGTCAGTTAAAAAAAAACTTAAATTACAATTCAAAAACTTATTCTACGAGTCATTAAAAAAAACATACATACCCATCCAAGGAACTTTTTACACGTTTAAGACTTTATCATATTAAATGATTGTGTATTATATCTGCCTGAAATAACGAGAATGTATCGAAGGGAAAATAAGTTCAATTATGTGGATCATAATTATCCTACACGGCATAGATAGAACATAATTTTAACAATTCCTCTACTTCATAAAACAATTTCACAGAGCTCTTTAGAATTTTTGTTTTCCAAAATTGTAGTTATTCTTTCTGAAAAATTGAAAACAAAAATTATTTTCAAGTTAGTAAATACATCAATCTTTGGCTAAATAATTTAACTGTTGAAGATATTTCTGTAATAATCAAATAAAGTTTTATATACTGTATTAATTTGTGTACCTACATAATTTTTTTGTCTTTTTTGTCTACCTTTTATAGAATTTTTTTTAAACTTACCCCCTTTTCACCCCTTAGGTTTAGAATTTCGGAAAATATAAATATTGTTATTGGTAGTTTTCACATTATTATTGGTACCCAATATCATCTATTAGGCTTAATTAAATTCGGAGATATAATTATTAATCTTCAAAAATTGTTTTATTTATCTCGTCACTCCTTATGGGTTGAAGTTCACAAAATATAAAAATTTTGTGGTTGGCAGTTTTAGTATGTTTATTATTTGTACCAAATATTATTTATTATGCTTTATTAAATTTAGAGATATTATTATTCACCTTTAAAATATACTTACTTACCCCTTTTTAATTCCTTTTTGCTAAATTTTTTATTTTTATTGAAGTTTTCGTATATTTATTATTGGTACCGATTATATTTTCCTTAGCTTGATTTGTTTAATAGCTATATTTAATTATCTTAAAATCATATTTACCCTTTTTCATCCTCAATGTAGAAATCTGTATTTATTTATAGCCTTTTTTTAAAGTTACCAAAATAACTTTCTAATAAAATAAGTTCATAAAAATCCGTCAAGTAGTTTTCGATTAATTAAAAAAAAAAAAAAAGACGAACAGACAACAAAAAAATTTTAAAACTATATTTTTGAGTTCTTAATAATGTAAATAGCCATTTTCAATACTTCTATCATCACTTTATCCAATGTAGAGACTTCTTGCTTCGAACAATTTCATTATTAGTATAGACATACAAATTTACTATTTCTAATTTTGGGGTTTACTCGAATTTTAATTACAATGTAGGTACCTGTAGATTCGCAAACATTTACAATTTATAGTAAACATCGCTCTTAAGAAAGTGAAAATTTTAGAGACGTAAGATAATTATAAAGAATAAGTACACTGAGTTTTTGCTAATTAAATTTTTCCAAATAAATAAGTTTTAACAACGATATGATTTTAAGTTAATTTAAATTTTTAAAAACCCGAGCGTAGTTATGTTTTGAATAAGACAATAAAATTCGTTACCGTCATGTTAAATATTGTATTGTATTCTAACGAATTAAAAATATTATTTGTATTTTTAACAACATTTTAAACTATAATAATTTAGTGTATAATTAAAGGAGAACAAATATCAACCAAAGTTATTTTCTTTTCACAAAATATTAAGGAATTACTAACTGAAATAGTTTATTTACTCCAAAATTGTTGACTAATACAATTAATACATAATTTCAGAAAACATTTTCCCCAATATACAAGACAATTATGTTATTCTTACAAACGAAAAAGCAATTTTATTTGTTTAATTTTTGTATGTGTTAAATGTAATATATTAAAATATATTTTATATATATTTTCAGGAAATAGTCAAACTTGGGCTTAATATGCCTAAAACCTTTTTGTCAAACATTTAGTTACAAATAAAACTAAGTGCTTATATTTGTATAGCCTTTATATTATCTACTACAGTATTATTTACATTAGAAAACCTTTAACCACTGCTTGACCGCTATTTAACGATAAATCTATTACAATGGACGATGAAAACATTTATTTTCCTGTTTTTCGTGATTGAATGTCTTGTATTGACTTCATGAATAATACGCTATGGTTTTAAAATTCTTGTACGTTGATCTTTGATCTATATTTACTGTAACTCTATGTAGCAAAATACAAGTGTTTCGCACATTTCTATCACCTTTGGCGTTTATTTTCACAGTTCGTTTTCTGTGTCACTGAATGAGGTTTTTTTTGCCTATATTATATTTTAATGATTTTTATTTACTTTTACATGTTTTACTGTAAAGTTTTTAAAGTTAGATTTAATCATCGTTATTATTTTGCCACGCTGGTAGTTGCAATATTTCTTAAAGACACCGGCAAGGACACCAGTGCTGGTTGTACACAACAGGCATGTGTTCAGAGATGCACGCAGGTAAGCGAACATGCCACAAGGTTCAGACAGCTCGACTGTACGAGTACCTGCATGCTCCCCAGGTATCCAGAGCAGCTGCCCACTGGCCACACGCACTCGCGAGGAGGTAGCTGGTTCGAGTCCCCAGTCGCGCTGCGCTCCCTGCCCTAGCCCCGGCCGCACTGCCGCGCCGCGACGCCTCCCCCCCCTGCGTCACTCCCCCCCTGCCGGCGTCTCCATGGCGACGGCGCGGCGTCCAGGGGGGGTGACGTCACCCCCACCCCCCACACTCGGCTCGCAAGTCCGCAATCTGCACGCCAGGCTGGGAACTGCTTGCCACTCGCAGCCGATACAAAGTTACCCATACAGGAAAAACCTGTAATATTAACCATTATGTACACTTTACAAAATTATTTAATTCACTATTTATATCATTGACCATTGTATACCTACTGGTTTTCCGTAAAAAGTAAGTTTTCATAGGCTCCTATTTGCACCATTCTCCCGTAACGCATCGGACTCGGAAAGTAATGAAATTATTTAATATGCCAAGGTCGGTTAAAATTATAAAATAATATCTAATAAGCCTAAATTTTTTTTCAAGACCTGTGAAATATTATTAGATTTTACTTAACGTTGTTATTTAGCAATTTTTGTGAAATGAGTGTTTTTATGTTTCGTTCACAATGGTCATTGGTCGCTTCTGCCTCTGGGACTGGGACCCTGGTATCATCCAGCAACTTCTTCAAAGCCCTGAAGATGTCCGCGTCAGTGTTTCTTCTTCTGGATGCATTGCGAGCCACGGGCCTACAGTGCAGTTTGTTAAATTACATATGTTTAAACTTGTTTGTAGCATTTTTCGCTGCACCGTAATATATACCAACACCATTTACCACTCCACCACACGTATCGGACGGATATTTGATATTACTATTTCTTTAGCATCTTGCGAGCTAATAACAGTAGAATACGAAGTCGGTATTGTAAATTAACGCCTGAACATAACTTAAGACAGCTGTAGTTGGCATTATCGTGACTGTTGTGTAACAACAAGAAAATTCAAAAACATCATTTTCTACCCTATACTATTACTTTCGTTACACAGAAGACATTTATCTACAATACCACCATTGTAATATGTAATAGTGTGATTATTCGACAAAAATATCATTTATACTTTCTCTAATCAGATCTTTACATGACAATATTACTTGAAAATTTATTTCCAATAAACTATAAACTACACACAACCTTAAAGGCTAGAACATTGCATACAAGGGCGTCGCCAGGATGGGGTGGAAGGGGGGGGGGTAGTTGCCCCCCCCCTAGAGCCCTGGAGATTCAAAAAAATGTAGCCAAATGCAAAAAAATACACACTTTTCCCACAACTTGCCCCCCCCCCCCCAGGCCATCGGCTGGCGACGCACTTGATTGCATATCATATACATTGTTTAAATACATAAAACATTATGTCTTAGAAAATTGATACATATGTTATTATGAGTAAACAAAAATAAAATATGATGTTATAACATATAAAAGAATTTTCAGAGCAATAATCTAAAGCAAAGTAATGGTCAAAAAATAAGATATTTGCAGGAAGTTCAGTAATTGTTTGGAATAAATGTAATGGGTGGTGGGGAACACCCACAATAGTTTTTTAAGGACATATGCCTGCAAACATTACACTACAAGCTTATACTGTAGTTTGTTGTAGACAGATGCATGAAAATTTAAATTTCATGCACATTAGACAAAATAGTACTTGCGATCGCAGTAGCGTGACATTCAAACCCTCTGCTATAAGAAGTTGATGAGATGGGCACATACATTAGTGTTAGCCATTTGCAGTAGAACAATAGTTCTGCTGTCGTACATTACATCTCTCCTACCGGTACACCATATTGTTATGAGGAACACAAGCTACAACTGAGCAGCCAAGCAATAATTTCCTGCAAAGCAACAGGCTTTGTCCCAAGAGCAATCCAGGGCAACGCCGTGATAATACACAACATTGCCGATGGCACATTCTCCCAGAGGTTTCAAATAACCGTGTGTAACTGGTCAATACGGGGTCTTCGCCCACCTCTGTGGCTCCTATTTTGAATATTCAATATTCGAAACCCTGCAGTAGAGCTGGGAGAGGCCACTAAAGTCGCGCCTAGAGGACTTATCTTCCAGCCCACCGGAGCTGACGTCTCGGCCAGGGCGACTGTTTCCTTACGGCCAATGAAGAAGCTTCATTTCAAATATCAGTCAGTAATACATTCAAACTATGCTCAAAGAGGTATTTAATATCTGATGTTTCACTGAGAAATTATGAACCAATATTTTAGTATCACAGAAATGAAGCATCGAAGATACAGCAATTAAAATTCTGCCCACAAATATCAAATTTGATAGCAGGGTGCGGCTAAGTCTGTTCGAAGACCTGGAGAACTCCAGGTCAGTAAACATCCATCCACGAGGAATGTGCCATTGCACAGCTGTTGTGTGTTGCATACTCGGCTTACTTAACCTTTTTTTTTGTTGGCAAACTGGACGTCACGTATTCTCTATTTTTGTAACTTCCTTGTTTTCATTTATATATTTAAGGTAAGTTACATTAATTTTGTTGTTGTTTATATTGTTATGTTATAACTTCTAATGTGAATCTTTTGTGTGTTATCTAAATCAGTTAACTAAGTTCAATATATGACTGTTGTGAAGTACCACAAGACTGGACTCTTATAATATAAAATAACTAAAAACAAATCTTGAAACAGATACATATGAACTTCGAATAATAATTAATGATAAATAAGGTATTACACAATCTTGGTTTAGGAAGAAAGCCTAAATGTTCAAAATATTTGTTACCAGCTTTAACATCTAGTAATGATATCTTTGGTCATCTTGGTTGTGGAATGACTTGCACATGTCCTGATGTCCCGTCCCGGTCTCACCTCTACACACAATTGGGTGTTCTCGGTTGGCAATTCCCACTTGGGCACCCCTCCAATCTCTTCCGGTCCACACATGAGGTCTGTACAGTGCTCGCTACCTTTTTCTTAGAACATGACATTCATATTTAACTGTTGCCTTTTTTTTCTGAGACCCCCATCCTACACACCATGACCCCACTCCATGGCCCATTCACAATTGGTCGGCGGGTCTCGACCACCAAGATAGGTAGTTCTTAGTTCCTGTCGGGTATCCTTACACTTCCCGTCTGTGTGCCTTTATTCACAGTAAACTGCGTCTCTATCGCCATTTGGACACTGGGAGGCCGCCGAGAGAGATACTGTCACTCATCTGCGAGCAGCTGTCACCGCACTTGAGACCATTCCTGCGGAGCGCAACCGAATTGGAGCTGTCCGAGTTTGTCGAGCGGGCAAGGGAGATTGAAGGCGACTTGCGTGTCGTATGGGAAGTGAGGACGCCGTCACTCCCGAAACACGAGGCGCATGTTCAGTGGCAGGTGGCACCAGAGGACACCTTGGCGGTGGTGCCCTATGTGCCTCAGCCTCCCCCACGTCACTCAAGGCCGCAACTCGAGGCCAGACCGGACCAAGCGGCACGAGCGCCACGTGGACAGAAGCACGAGTGACAGCAGGCCACCACAGTGTCGCTATTGCCCCTCTGAGCAATACCAATGGCACGCGGACTGTCCGACACAGGACACAGGTATGGAGGAAGATGGAGGTCGAAGGACGCCTGCCAGGAAACTTCTGGTAGAGGGCAGTGATCTAGCCGGCCACTGTCCCCAACACACCCGCCCGACTGACCAGCACCAGCCACCACCGGTGAACCAGGGGAAAGGTTGCCGACTAGCAACTCCATCAAGACTCATAGCGGATAGAAACGACCAGCCAGTGGACATCATCAGCGTGTCAGCGCCAGGGGCCACCTGTGTCACATCACCAGTAGGTGCGGCCAGACCCACCCGGTCGCCCGAAGACCCAACAGCCCCTGCGACGAGTGGAGGCGCACCTGCCTGCCTGCCTTGGATGGCTGGGTGATGACAAGGCCTCGCTGCTCCGAGTCCCGGTGCTCCTGAACGGGCCTGGACCTGGAGCCATACGAGGGGACCGTGCTACTGGCCACCGAGGGGACCAGCACGCCCACTGCTGGGTATGCCCACGTAATCATCGATGTACGTGACCAGTCTAGTCAGACGAGCGCCCTGGTGGTCCGAGGACTCCGAGATGAATTGATCCTGGGCCTACCATGGTTGGTCCAGGAGGATGCCACCATCGACATCTGGCAAGGTAGACTGCACATGGGTCGCCACGGCCGTCGCACGGTGTATGGCATGGGTCGAGTGGTTCCCTCCCTTCCCTCCAATCTGGTCTGACTGGAAGACATCGCCAATGACGTGCCTCCTGAGTAAGTCACCCTGTTCGAGGACGTGCTGTCGCAGCACCCCCAAGTCTTCGCCACCACGGACATGCCTAGACGAACGACGATAGCAGAGCACTCTATCCCAACCTGGCCCCATCAACCAGTCTTCGTGAAGCCCCATAGTTTTGGAACTGTCGAGCGGAAAGCCATAGAGTAGCAGATTGCGGAGATGCTCAGGGATGGGGTGATAGAGCCTAGTGAATCCCCCTATAATAGTCGAGTGGTTATGGCCACCAAGAAAGACAGTTCTCTCCGCTTCTGTGTGAACTTTAAGCCCATAAACCCGGTAACTATCCCTGCACCCCCACCCCTCATAAACATTGCAGATGCCCTTGCGGGGCTGGGGGATGCCACCATTTTCACATCATTGGACCTAAAAAGCGGCTACTGGCAGGTCCCAGTCAAACCCGAGGACCAGCCGAAAACAGCCTTCACCGCCTCGGATGGCTGCACATTCGACTTCTGTGCCATGCCATTCGGGCTGATGGACCTCCCCACGATGTTTCAGACCATGATGGTCCGCATCCTGGATGGGTTCGTGGGCGAATTCGTCACGGCCTCCCTTGATGACATGATCGTCTGGTCCAAGTCGTGGGAGGACCACGCGCGACACCTCGCCATGGTCCTCGAGCAGGTGGCCAGGCATGACCTAACATGTGCGCCCCGTAAGTGCCGCATCGGGGCGGCGGAGCTCCGATCTTGGAACATATCGTCAATGCGGAGGGCTGCCGGCTGCTGCCAGAGCACTTGGACCTGATAGAGACTAAACCTGCCCCACGCATGAGGAAGGAATTGCAGCGCCTCATGGGCCTCTTGAATTGGCTGCGCTCCTTCATCCCAGACTTCGCGACGGTGACTGCCCCTATCACAGACCTACTCTCGCCCAAGATGAAGTACAGGTGGACTGCCGAGGCAGACCACGCCCTGGCTGCCATCAAGAGCCTATTCCAGAAGAGTCACGTCCTCTCACATATAGCACCAGGGGAGCCCCTGTACCTGCAGACGGACACCAGCAAGGTGGGCATGGGGGCGGTGCTATACCAGGTCGGCCCCGACGGGGAGCAGAGAGTGTTGGAGTACACCAGCTCCAAATTTGGGCCAGCTGCGAGGAATAATGATGTAAACGAGTAGGAATACTTGGCAGTAGTGTGGGCGGTCAGCCGCATCAGGCACTACCTTGAAGGCAAGGAGTTCACCCTGAGGATGGACAACCAATGCCTCAGATGGCTGAATACCATGCAGGGGCCTAAGTCCAAATTTACTAGGTGGGCCATGACCCTCCAGAACTATGCCTTCCAAGTTGAGCATGTGCGGGGAAGGCGAATCAGATCGCTGATGAGCTTTCTCAGCACCCTGACCCGACCAATGTGTACGAGGATGAAGGGTCCTGGGAGGACCTGGTTCCCCCTCAGGGCCATTCCTCCTCCATAGGGAAGTCGTCCGGGTGTGCGGCCCTGTATATGGTGACACACCAGCTCAAGAACCCCAGTCCCAAACAAGTAGACACCCTATCCAACCTCATCAGTGCAGTTCAGCAGGTGCAGCGGGGAGTTGCAGCCACCAAGGATGCTGTGGAGGTGTGTGGCACCCAGGTGTTGCCGTACCAGAGGGTGGTCGACGGGGTCCTGCAGAGTAGGGCACCTGCAGACATGGAGTTGTGGCGAATCTATGCCCCAGAGGAGGCTCGAGCTGCCATCCTCGTGTACTTCCACGACCACCAGATCGCGGGGCACCCCAGCAGGGAGCAGATGGCAGAGGTGCTGCGCACCGAATTCCACTGGCCGGGGGTGACCCGGGACATCAGGGAGTACATGGGGAGGTGTCTTCATTGTCAGCACTGCAAGGCGAGGAGGTCGGATGGCGAGGAGTAGCAGCATCCCAGACGACCCCAGTACCCCTTCCACACCATAACACTAGACATTATGGGCCCTTATCCCTGGAGCAGCAAGGGGAAAAGGTTCCTCGTGGTTGTCACAGACCTTTTCACCAGGTGGGTGGAGGCCTACCCTGTCTCCAATGTCCGTTCAGGCACGCTGATAGCCCTGTTGGAAGGGGAGGTCTACCCCCGGTTTGGTTACCCGGCAGTGGTCTTAAGCGACAACGGCTGCCAGTTCACAGGAGCCAGGTGGAAGCAGGGATGTCGAAGGTGGGGGATAGACCACCACACTACCCCCACATACCACCCGAGGGCCAACCCAACCGAGAGACGGAACCAGGAGATCAAGGAGCAGCTCCATCTCTGGTTGTGTGAGGACCACAGCAAGTGGGACACACATATTCCAGCCCTCCTGTACTGCTTGAGATGTAGAACGAGTACGGTCACGGGGTACACGCCGGCAGAACTAGTCCAAGGGCAGAACTTGGCGAGTGCTGTGTGGTGGCAGCTGCTACGGTAGGCGGGTAGGGCGAGTCGCTGCAGGCAGAGCTGGCAGGGAAGCAGGAGCAGGCCAGGCTGCGGCAGGAGACCTACCTCCACCAGCACACGCCACAGATGGTCAGGCCACCACCCGCACTGACGCCCGGCAAACAGGTGTATGTGCACCAACATCCCCTGTCATCAGGCACCAATAAGTTCTGCACGGGGTTGGCGCCAAAATGGGCGGGGCCCCGACTGGTTCTGTGTCAGGCTGGACCTACGTCCTACCTTGTACAGATGCACAGCAGTAGACCGACAAAGATACACTGGGACGACCTGCGACGCGTGGCGGACACAGAGGTGGACACAGGGCTGTTCAGAGGGGAGGAAAGCCACCGACTGTACCAACGACATCTCATTCTGCAGGAACCAGGGCTCCAAAATCGCGTACAGGGAGACGTCCACAGGCCCCTAGGGAGGCAGGAGACTCCCAAACGGACCCATCGCCCACTGCCACAGACATTGTGGAACACATGCACTTGTCGGACTCGGCCCCAGTTGACACCACACCGGATTTGACACCACCTGACGCAACAACGGACTCGACGCCCACTGCTGTGGGATTGGGAGTGCCCAGTAGGGCCAGAGGGGAGGGGGCATGTCAGGCACCTCATGCCCAGGACTTTTGGCAGGGCCTGGAAGCGACCCTGGACTACCTGGTGACGGGATAGAGAGGAGGAGCCGCCAGCGACGGGGGGCGGTAGGAGTATAGGGAGCCATCAGTGGTGGAGCCCAGGGACAGTTAGTGTGAGGGGCGGGTAGCTGAGGCACCTCTTCGCCTTCAGATCCCCTGGACGGGAAAGAACGAGTCCTGAGTGACTGTCTGGAGCCGGACTCGGAGGACGAAGGGGAGTAGTCCGAGGAAGGGCAGGGCCTCTCGCATCCAATCTTTGAGAATGGCGTCGACATCTCCGGGTGCCACCTGTCGGATGGCGAGATGAATCTAAGGGACGAGGAGGGGTACTACCCGAAGCCAGAGAGGCAGGAGGCCATAAGCGAGTGCATCGCTGACGACCCAACCCCCACACTGTTTGAATTGTATCCGCAGGCGACGCCCACCCCTAGGGCGCGGCTGCCGTCTATGGTTCTCAACTCGCAGGCAGCACCCACAAGGTAAGCGGGAAGCGAATCCGACCCTTCAGGATGTCCCTTAAGGTCACGTACGATACCCTACTACCTGAGCGATTATGTGTGTCCCACCCTAACCATGCCAGTATGTCACGACAAGCCGAGACCCAGGTGCAGTGTTATGAAATTGCTACCCTCCTGGGAGCAGTGTGAAGTAGGCCCCCAGATCCGACTTCCACAGTGTTCGACGAGTACCACGTGCGGCGTGTTGTGCCTGAGAGATGTCGGTGCGCATAGCGGCCTCGCGGGAGGGGGGCATTTGACGTCGACCCAAGTGCCGCCTGGCTTCCTACAGGCCGTTATGACGCGCCGACACCCCTCCTGCCAGTTACGCATGTGCGGGGAAGTGTAGTCATGGAGGGGGGGGGGGCAGGCAAAGAGCGGGCGCGCGGAGCAACAGTCGGCCGCGAGCGAGCGGAGCGAGTGGTTGTGCGAGTGTGCGAGGCGGAGTTGAGAGGACATGGCCACATGGTTCGAACCCCTCTACCCCAGAGCAGCCGGAGCACCTAGTACGCCACAGGGGCTCAACCTGGACGACGACAGGCCTATATATGTTTAAATACTCAGAAAATATTTACAAAAAAATAATAGTTACTTAAAACAAATAACTCCTGTAATAACTACTAGTTCCTTCATTCAATTAATTTGTGATTAAACAAATTCTCTGAAAAAAATAATTTAAACATTTCAATGTTACAACATAATTGGTTATTTACAAAATAAAAGAACATATGAAAACTTTTTCTATAATTCTTGTAGTTAAATTTACTTGTAAATAAATGCTTGTTTACCACACATGCACAGGCAAATTTTGTACATATGTCTATCGGCTGGGCAGCGACCTTCACAGCACTCCGACGCTAATGGTCGCATTGCCAGTGCGCAAGAACCACCAGGCGGAGCTGCTGTTGCTGGCGCTGAAGAAGTGCGAGCTGTGGCCGGAGCGAGACGTGGAGGCCCCGGCGTGGTCGTCGCCCAGCGCCGCCAGTCAGTTGGGGAAAGCGATGGGGCGGTACCCCCCTCCGGCGCCAGCTGGTCGGGGGGCGTGCTCCGCAAGGGAGGCCCGGCCGCAGTTCGTGCCCCGCACCAGGTCGGCCACGGGTGCCGTCAGCACGCGGAAGTTGACCTCCGCGGGGTCGAAGGAGCCGGTCATGAGCCTCTGGAAGCGGCAGGAGAGCGCCCACAGCACCTCCCGCCCAGACCTGTCCCGCACTATCTTCATGCCGCTCACGAACTGCAGCGCCTCGTCATCCCTCACGAGCTGCACCAGGTTGGAGCTGGTGTACGGCAGACGGGAGTTCCAGCAGCCCAGGGTGTTCCTGGACAACAAGTTGAAGAACAGCACAGCATCTTCGCTCATGGCTGTGGCGGCTGTTTGAGAGGGTCGCTCTCCGGGTGACTCCTGGAACTGCCTTGCCACCGAGTTCACGTCGTTCTGGAACAGCGACTCGTTCCTGAGGAGTGACGTGCGCACCCAGGACTCGCGGTAGCTGGCCAGGCTGTGGAAGTAGAGGGTCCGGTCGCCGCGCACGATGGGGCCCAGAGCCAGCCCGAACAAGCCGTCCATCAAGTCGAATGACTCGCCGCTGATGGTGAAGAATCCCGCCGAAGGGTAAGGGTAGAACAGGTTGCTGTTAACACGCCAGGATCGGCTCTTGTTGGCATCATAAACAATGAGACTGTTCTCTGTCACATCGGCGATATAGGCGACTGCATCGCGGCACTTTCCGTCGAGGTCGCGTATATCTACTGCGATGTTGATGAGCAGTGATTCGTCCTCCAGGTCTGTTTCTGGGATGCGGTAGCGCTTCACTAACTTGTTGCTGCGTACGTCAAACACCAGCACCTGAGGTGGGCAGATCCGCTTGAAGTCGGTCACAATGTCCACCACTCCGGAGTCGATCACCCACAGGCGTCCACATGGATCGATCTGTAGGCACAAACCAGTCTGCTTTCACTGTTATGGTTGGAACTCTCCTGCAGTACCTACAACCAGAGAAATTTAATTTTTATAGTTTGTTTTAGTTTAACACTGCCAATGCAACTTATAGCGATATTCGAATATTAACTGGCAAAAGTTTTCCACTTTAGAAAATATATAGAATAATTTGTATTTGAAAGTTTTCTTTTGTAATTGTTTACTACACTAATGAAATAAATTACTTTATAACAAATATAATTTATTATAATTTTTACAAGACCATTTTTAAAGGTTTAAATTTTAACAGTCTGTCGATTTAAAAAATATATTAAAAATTTTAATTTTGATAATTTTGAGTTAATAATATAATTATAAGCAACAAATTAAAATTCCAGGAAGGCTACTGAGACTATTTTTAAAGTGTTATCCGTATCACCGGAAATTATGCGCCATTAAGACATTAATGTTTGTACCCCTGATATGATTAACACCAGAAACACTCCTGGCAAGCAATAGTCATACTTGTAGGGCAACTATCCATACGAAATTTAACATCAAAGGTTCTGAAGGTTCTATTTGCTCTTAAATATTTATTTATTCATCCTCACTACAAACATGGATTAAAAAAATTCTGAATAAATATGTTACTCAATATCATGTCTCAAACCAAGGAGACATTTTTCTTGATTCGTGTTCATTACAAAGATAAAATGTACACTGTAAGAGCAACAGCGGGACAGCCACAGCAGAGAGGAAGAAGCAGTTTAACAGCCGAGTTCATGAACACCCCCCCCCCCCTTTCCAACGAAGAGGTAGTAACAGATGAACCACCGGGTCCATGGATCCCTTTTTGTAGAGAGAGATAAAACTACAGTCTGACAGCCAGGTACATAAACTCCCTCCAAGGCGAAGAAGTAGCAGTTAAACAACTGGGTACATGAACTCCCTCCAAGGCGAAGAAGTAGCAGTTAAACAACTGGGTACATGAACTCCCTCCAAGGCGAAGAAGTAGCAGTTAAACAACTAGGTACATGAACTCCCTCCAAGGCGAAGAAGTAGCAGTTAAACAACTAGGTACATGAACTCCCTCCAAGGCGAAGAAGTAGCAGTTAAACAACTAGGTACATGAACTCCCTCCAAGGCGAAGAAGTAGCAGTTAAACAACTAGGTACATGAACTCCCTCCAAGGCGAAGAAGTAGCAGTTAAACAACTAGGTACATGAACTCCCTCCAAGGCGAAGAAGTAGCAGTTAAACAACTAGGTACATGAACTCCCTCCAAGGCGAAGAAGTAGCAGTTAAACAACTAGGTACATGAACTCCCTCCAAGGCGAAGAAGTAGCAGTTAAACAACTAGGTACATGAACTCCCTCCAAGGCGAAGAAGTAGCAGTTAAACAACTGGGTACATGAACTCCTTTCAGTGGATTGGTAGCAGCAGTTGGACCGAGAGGTACATAAACCCCTTTCAGGGGTAGGGTACTTCCACCAACAAGGCTTGTGAGAAGCATCCCCTAGTTAGCACTCAGCACTGGTCTACTGGTCTGAAGGCACTCGACAGATACTTGAGCCAATATCTTAGTGTGCTCAGTTCGCTGGCAGAAGCCAGCTGAAACACGTGATGATGGCACAGGTAGAACAAATCCGTGTAGCAAGTAAATATGAGAACCATTACATGACATGCCCACTGAAGCGGTGTATGGGAGAGTGCAGTACGCTGGGGAACCCGGAGAATCAGCAACATGGCTAGCCTTTCTCCTTCCCCATCTACTTCCTACAACCCCACTTATTTCCTGTTAATCTTCATCGTTGGTACTACCATCTTTCTTGAGGTTAAACCAAAAGAAAGCAAAGAGACTAATGCATGCTAGCGAGGTAAGAGCATTTTAGACATTGCGAAGAGAGGCTCTTTTTTCATTTCCTAACTACACAAATAAAAAATTAAATTAGCAAAAGAGTTTTAAAAGTTACTGTATCATACACAAAAAACAAGGCTGATTGTTTGACATTTATTTTATCGAACTTGTATAGTGTGGGATTTAATTAAAACTGTTTGGTGAATATGGATAGTTTAAAATCCCTTCAAAATCATTGCCCCCCACCCCCTACTAAATTTTCCTCTCCGCTGGAAGTGGTTCATGTACCTGGTGGTCACACTGCTACTCCCTCGAAACAGGGTTGTATACAGCAAGCCGAGTCTGTTGGAGGCGTTCCCCGGGAGAAGACTGTCACATGAAGCAACAAGATGAAAATAAAATCATTACAAAATTCAAGAAATTTCCATTATTTCTCTTTCACCTTGGCAATATTATAAAAAAAGAGCTAACATAACTAGTGATGAGACTGACCTTGACCCTGAAGACAGAAGTGATGGCGTCGCAGTGCCCCTGGTGGTTCCAGGTCCAGTCCGGGTAGGGGAACAGCAGCGGGCCGGAGTCCACGGCAGCGCCTGGCCGCACGGCCACCGTGGCGAGAGTGGCTGGGGTGCCGGGCTTCAGGCGGGGCAGTGTCACCAGCACCTTCTCGTCGTGGCCTGGAGCAGTGGCGCCTGCCTCACTGCCTGCCTCACTGCCTGGCTCTCTGCCCGGCTCTCTGCCTGGATTACTGCTAGACTCGCCGGCTAGCGCTATGCCTCGCCTACTACCTCGCTCACTGCCTCGCTGCTGACTACATGGCTTACTTTCTAGCATAGGTAATAACTAATGTGTTGAAACTAACAATAAAATATTGATAAACTAAGAGTTAAATAACTCGTTACTATATCGTAAACAAATCGTTGGGCGCAGTTTAAAAAAAATGTTTAAACAACACACATGTTAATTCACTTGAACTAAACTATATTTTCAATGGTAATGTGACATGTGAACATCATATAATTATCACAATCATTTAACACTCTTACAGTAGGTATACTAAATATGTGTGTGATGTAATAACTAGGAAGAAGCTAGTATAACACTAAATATAGGGTAAACCTGGGCAATTTCGTGGCAGTGGTTGGTTCGTGACATATTTTGAACATTCTCTCACGGAAAAAAAAAAGTTCTTTCAGTTCGAAAGTTTGTTGGTTGATAGCGCGGCATGTCTGTGTCCGGACTAACTCACGTAGGATTCCCCATAATAGTTCATTTATTCTCTGTGAGTTGTTTTGTTATTTGATGTTGAATTTTTGTAATGTTTTGCGGAAGGCTATCTAAGCGTGTTTTTGAAAAATATTTGAAAAACTAACAAAACAGGTAAGTAATTGAAATTTGTTGAAATTATAGCAAATATCTTAAGCTATTTTTTAGCACCTTAAACGTATTTGTTCTTTCTAACCTAAAACCTATATAGTCTTAGCAACACAAAGAATAATTTAAGGTTTTAGGAGAAGATAATTTGGAGTGTCTTGCAGTATATTGTTTAATAATTTGTGACGATTATGTAAACACTAATTCTAATTATTTTAATAATTGTACCGAAACTAATGCATATGATTTACACTTTGAACATATTTTCACATTAATTTAGGATATCACGAAATAACCAAGGTATCACGAAATTACCTATTGTCATTTTTGTATAGTGTAAACACAAACGTAGAAATGACTAGTAAATTTATTATTTGTTATTTTTTGCGATAATATTCTGTCACCAGTTTGTTCCAGTTATATAATTCTAAACACTAACTGAATTAGAACCTAAAAATTAAGCAAATTACTATCGGAGTGACTTTGAATCTTAAAAAAATATATATTTTGTTATTTAGGAGCCTAGATGTTTGGATTTTATGACACCTGCATCACTAGTCAATTACCAACAATTTGTTTTGTTATTGTCTGCCAGATGGCTACAAAATATCCACAGTATTACCAGAAAGACCTTATCAAGGCTGCACAAATGGTACGAAATGGTTACTCTGTGTTCAAGTCATCGAGAGAATGCAATGTTCCTTGGTCCACTCTTAAAGATTTTATTACAAGGATCAAGGATGAAGAAAACTTGGAACAAAGTTTACCAAAACTTGGGAAACCTTTGGCTTTGTCAGTTGAATTAGAACAAAGAATTTACAAATATCTAATCGCAATGCAGGAACTTGGTTTTGGGTTGACAGTCATTCAAATTCTTCGTCTTGCTTACAAACTTGCAGTGATTTCTGGTAAGAAACACCCTTTCAACAGTGATGATGAAGCAGCAAGCGAATGGTGGTGGAAGGACTTCAAGAATCGATATGGCTTGACACTTCGGGTCCCAGAAAACATTGCTGCATACAGATCATCAATGGCAAACAGATCAATCAATCATCAATAACTTCTTCGTAAGCCTGAATGAACTTGTAAAAAAGTTGCAAATCAAAGACTGTCCTGATAAAATTTGGAACTGCGACGAAACAGGTTTGTCGTACGTTTTTAAACCTTCTAAAGTTGTAACAGCGATTGGGAAGAAAATGTCTACAAGAGAACATATGTCGATCGTGGTGAAAACCACACCATATTGGCATGTGTGAATGCCAGTGGTCATTGGGTACCACCCATGATTATATTAAGGGTGTTAAGATGAATGATGATCTTCTAAAGGATGCCATCCCAGGAAGCTTAATAAGGCTCACGCCAAAGGGTTGGATCAATAGTAATCTCATTCTTGAGTGGTTCTAGCACTTCATCAACTGCATCCCACCAAAGAGGTCAGTTGTCCTTCTAATGGATTCCCATGCTTCACACATTTTGAAGATGTCATTTCACTTGCGAAAGAGAATAGGATTTTCCTATTCACATTTCCACCTCACACGACTCATCTTTTACAGCCACTAAATGATGTTTACCGGCCGTTGAAACAAGCTTGGCGGAAGAGTCTCAGTAGCCACATGAGAGAAAATCGTACTCACTAACCAAGACGTGCTGATTTTAACAGACTATTTAGACCAGCATTTTTGAGTGCTTTTAGCTCTGAAACAATCATTTCAGTTTTCAAGAAGACAGGTGTTTGCCCACTAATCCCCGATGCTATCTCAGAAAAGGCCATAACCACATCAAAATTGACAGAAACATCTCCTGGAACAGCAACTCAACCAGTTGAAGATGTTGACTTTCAACTTTCTTTGCCAACAGCGGCAACTGTAAGGAAAATCCGAGAAAAAAACAGAGCTAAGAGAGATCCCAAAGCAAAATGCTTAAATCCACCTGAGGGAGAACTATGGGCAAAGAAAAGACAAAAAGGTAATATGTTAATGTTAGATATAAGTTTGTATAAAACGAAACTAAACATTATGATTTAATTGTTATTCACTAAATGTGGTAATTATTTTGCTACAGGCAGACCAAATAAGCAGAACAATAACAGTGCAACTGCCATCACTTCTGGAGAGCAGGAGAGAGATGATGACTGCATCTGTGAAGTTTGTGGCAAGAGTTACAATGACGATGCAAGGAATAAAACTGGAGCCACATGGGTTCAGTGTAGTTTCTGTTTGGTCTGGTATCACATTAAATGCCAACATTGTATGATGCTGAGGAAGACATCTTCATGTGTGAAGAATATCAGGGTAATTCTGAAGAAGATTAATGTGTTTTATTGTTTAAATCCATATTTAATTTGTTTTGAAATTATGTTCCATTTATTTTCGGTGGAAGAATTTTTTTTAATTTTTACTATTCAATTTAAGTAAATGTTAAATATTATTTTAATGTACTTTGGAGACAATTAACATGTAAAACTGTAATAATAACATAATGAAATTAATTAGCACATTGTTGGAATTTTTTTCTATGTATTTAACAGAGTAGTAAACTATCACGAAATTATCAAGGTATAGTCACGAAATTACCAAGGTTATCACGAAATAACCTAGTATACACACATATAGGCAAAATATGAATTATAATTAACAAAAATTATATAATATAATTTAAAACACAATAAAACTATTAACATTGAGTGTGTACTAAATGCCAACATACTAAACAAAGACTTGCAATTATTGGTATCATTGAAATGATCATAAAATGACATTTTATCACGAAATTACCCAGGTTTACCCTATATAATATGAATGGATAGTTACGGATAGTGACTCACATAAAATAACAAACCAATTTAATTATAACGAGTTAGTCAATTTTCAAGTATTCTAATATTGAATAAACAAACATTAGATATTATTACTCATAAATACAAGAGTGTTGAAATCTTTACGTTAAATAAGAGTCTACTAAATCCTCCACTTCAAACACTTGAATATCAACATTTCAAAAGTTACTCGGCTTAGCAAAGTCGTCGATAAAGAGTTATTCAATAATAACGTTACAAGAATAGTTATCTCTTGTATCCTCTGAGTATATGGGAATAATGCAAGGTTGAATCAAAGCGCAGCACTTAAATAGGATGTAAAATAAATGAGAATATATTAAAGAATTAAAACAGAAGTTTAAATGATACTTCAATTGAAAGTTAACTAATGAACTTATATCACTACTCAAAATTACACGCAGCACATTATAACCCAACACAAATAGCAGTATATCAATATTTACCTTATTTAAAAACCACATTTATCGTATTTCCTACACTAGGAAATGATAGTTTTCGTCTAGCGTTGATGACTGTGAGATGGGTCCTCTCATCAACAACACGGCGATGGTACTGGAATCCGCCGAAGTTTCGAAGCAGGACACGATGCCTCTGGGAGTGCCGGAGTCCTACAGCAGCGGTAGACTACTCCTGCTCCTGCTCCTGCTCCTGCTCCAGAACTGTGTTCTGAAGTAACACCGTCCTCCAACTGTTCGCTAGTCCAAGTCAGTTCTTAACTCTTATAGCAAACCCGTTTCAACGTGGTCCGTATTGATCTTGGTAATTCAAATATTACACGAAACCACTAAGGTCATATATGTGTGCAAATATAGTTCATTTAACTGGTTTCCTCTTCCAATGCAGTTAATGGTGAACACTCGCCACGGTTCTGATCGACGTCAGTTAAAATAGTTCACTTATTGTGACTAAGTTCATTTCCCCACATATATTCTTGCACATACACAACATAAATATATCTTCCAGCAACACACAATGCTTAATTATAATTCCTGTCGTGTCATAGACACCGTCTTAGTAGTTCAAATGAATATATTGTAGTAGTGAAACTCATTCAAGACAAATTATGTCAAATGCTAAAGCAAGACCCTCTGTTCCAAACTAAAATCTTTCAGTCCATCATTTTTTTTTTCATGCTAATAATTCGTAATATAACAACGCTCATAGGGCGATACATTACACTTCCAGAAACTATCAATTTGCAAAGACAAAATGCCTTACGAGTAAAGCATTTACATCCAATTGTTGTAGTTAAATAATAAAAAATAGATATATTTTTCTGTGTAGATACTTGTCTACAGTTTCTGGCCCACTGTCTCGCT
This sequence comes from Bacillus rossius redtenbacheri, assembly GCF_032445375.1. Classification (NCBI taxonomy): domain Eukaryota; kingdom Metazoa; phylum Arthropoda; class Insecta; order Phasmatodea; family Bacillidae; genus Bacillus; species Bacillus rossius. Next base: position 56,834 of record NC_086336.1, on the reverse strand, counting down.
CAGTACAGCGCTCATAGCCTCGCTCAGTACATAGTTAATCGCCTCACTTAATGCATCGCTCACTTCTTGCTCACAATGTCGTTTGCTGCCAGTTGTAACAGATAGATGGGGTGTCTGCAGGGGAGAGGTATAAATGACGCAGAGATGCTACGTAATTCTCGTAACGCTGCTTGTGTTTGTCTACTCCTCAGGTTTTTTCCCCCATCTGATATCATACACGCATCCCCGGTATTCTGAGTTATTATTTCTTGTTTAATAGAAAAAAAAACTAATAATTGATATCTAGCTGTACCTAACAAGCAAGAAGTTTCAATTCAGTCGCGCGTGGACTACAGACACACACACGTTTTTATGATACAGTACATTTAGAACATTTATAGGGCGTATACTTTCTTCTCTTAGCCCATATAACATGTAATAGTGTTTTTCTAAGATTAATTTGCACGACTTGCAATATTGTACTAATATTTTAAAGAAAACCTGTAATAATAATTTTTATTATCATTATTCTAAAATAATTTATCACCATGCTCTCACTAGTATCTTTACAAGTACCTATAGCTATCTTTTTACGATGGATTTCGAAGATTAATTGTCGCCAGGACAGTTTAATTTATTTTAAACTAGCAGACCCGGCCACGCGTTGCTGTGGCTGAGTGATTTAGAAAGGATTTAAAAGACAAAATTTAACACAGATTAACATAACGTTTTCAATTCTATTTTATTATTAAATACTCTGATTACCTTTACTTATAATAAATCACAGTTCATTTTATTAATAAATACTCTGATCAGTTCTAACTATAATAAATCACAGTTAAAGTTTAATGAAGCGCCAATCGGTGTACAATATTTTTGGTCAACCTATCTTTTGTTAACACAAATAAACTTGATGGTCTTCCTACACCCTACACGTGAACATGCTACGTATAATTGCCCACGGGAGAAACATGGATTTTCTAATTATAAATTACTAAGACCATTAATCGAAATAAAAACTATCCTATCTCTCAAGTTGGAAAAAATTACACATAAATGCCAATTTTCATCGAAATCGGTTGACTTAGCAATTTTTTTTTTTTTTTACTATTAGTAGCCGTGTTAGATTTGGCCGAATTTGTAGACAATAATAATGTATTTTTTAATGTTATTGATTTTGTATCACATAAAATTTAAAAATTTTAAAATCCTTTACAGTAATATCGTTATAATAATTCTATCTTATAGTAAAAATGGGTGTGTTTGTAAATTTATATATAAAATTCTTAACTAATATTTTATAATAATAATATGTTAAATACTAAATGTAATAATTACTAAGATAGTTAGAATTTAATTTTTTAATTATTGATATTAAAAACTTGAGGAAAAATTTGACAATTGTTATAGAAAGAATTGTGCATGTAGGAATTTAAGATTGTATTAAATAAAAATTTTACTCAACTTTAAATGTTTTTGTTATGATTTTAATATAAATGACATCAGAGATGACTTATTATTAAACACGAGTATAGAACAACTGCAAGTGAGGAATGCCAAGGATACCTGCGCTCCACACGTCCACGTCCAGCAGGAAGGGGCTGCCGGGGACGTAAGTGCCGGCGGCCAGCGAGGCTTGTCTGGCCGCCTCACTGGCGAACACGAACTCTGGCGAGGTCCACTGGAACCGCAGCTGCAGCTGGTTCGCCGCGCGCCCGCCGTGTAGCAGCACCGTCGCCAGCAGCGCCGCCAGAACCAGTGCCCGCTGCATGGTGCTGCTCCGCTGCGGACAAGTGTCGAACCAGCTCGGCGCGCGTCCCTGTACCGTGACAGAACAATCTGTGTTGGGGAGGTTGTTTATTGCATAGAGTAAGTAAAGGGAGAGGCGCCACTCCCATAGTAATGATCGTTCGCTTAAATTTGTAAACAAAACCCTTGCGAACATACCATTCTTTGCAACTTGACAACGAACAAATTACAACCAAATACAACCTGAGGAAGGTTTAGCGCGTAAATCAAACCCAACAAAATTATAAAAATGGCATCACAAGAAACTATTTATAATTAGAAAAGAAGTAATTTCTAGTACTGTAACAGAATCTTAGATTAACACAAATTAATAACAACTGGACATGTAATAAACTAAAGAGATCAAAACTTGTAATCTATTTTTCCCGATGTTGGTGAAACATGGTATGATCCAATTTTTAAGGATTCAGTTCGTCCTATCTACAGTCACCCCCGGGGTTTATTGAGTGTGTAGTTGTTTTCGAGGGCCCCGCGGTGTGTGCAGAGCTACAGATGAAAACACGCGAAATGAAAACTGCACACGATATTAGTGTGTGGTCTATTCGCAAAATAATTTAAGAATACTCTGAGAGCGGTTGTTGTGTTTTTTTTTTTTAGTTTTTAAACTGTATGCTTTAGAAGGTTAAAAAAATGGATAAAACGCATGTTTTCAAAATAATTTTAGGCATGAAACATTCTGTATAGATTCTTGAAACACTCAAGGGACTTGCATTACAGGTTTATATACTTTTCTCCTCCAACTTACGTTACGGTTATCACTCAGATCTCATAGCAGCGACCGAGATGACTGACACTGGTCGCTGATTGGTTCATGTGACCCTCGGACGTCCTGGATGATGCGACAGTGGTTCGAATCTCCTTGGTCCGAATACACAGGGCCGGCGCGTCCATACAGGCGAACTAGGCAACCGCCTAGGGCGCCAAGTAGCTGGGGGCGGCGCAGCACGACACATAACAGCTCATATAATATGTTTAACGATTATTGAAACTAGATGAAAATGGATTTTTGTAACAGTTTGGAATGTTTATATTGATATAAGTAATTATTTAAAGTCCACGGTGACCTGTTTATGATTTGTAATAAGTAAAAAAGTAAAAAAAAAAACACAAGCCTGCTTACATTTGATTGTTAACAAAATATTAGGCTTACGTGATGTATTTTTAGGTAAGAAAAATTGTTTTTGGGGTGTCCGGCGGGGGGGGGGGGGGGGGGGGGGGGGCATTCAGGTTTTCGCCTAGGGCGCCAATTTACCTTGCACCGGCCCTGCGAATACATTTGTCAACTTGAACTTTGTGTGCCAGTCTGTGTTCTCTATAAGCATAGAAGAAGAACAATCTTGATAATTGAGATTTTCAATTCCCGTTTGAGAAATGTCCTACTAAACAGAACGGATTAACAAAATTTTTATTAACTCACATAAATTCCATAAGTAAAATAAATATTCTAATCTTAGCTACGTTCTCATTTACAACGCATGGAAAAAATAAACAAATAGGTAACATCGAAAAATGCTGTAGGCCTATATTTACTGTGCTCTGGTGACTTGTTTAGTAATCAGTGGATTCGGACATTGCAAATGAAGACAGGGCAGTTTACAGAGAGACAATGCGACGTCTTTCCCATTAGGATAAGAACACGGACCGGTTTCAGTTAGGACTGTTGTTCATTCCGGCTCACTTACACAAGCACACCTCTCGCTAGGCACTGCTGGGGAAATATTATAAAGTAACTGCATTAAATCTAAGAAAAATAGTGAAACGCATGGGCGTAGATCCCGGGGGGGGGGGCCAGGGGGGCCCGGGCCCCCCCTGGAATTAATGGGCCCCTCCTTGGGGGGGCCCACTTCGTGATTTTAAAGTTAATGGTGTACACAATTTATATATATATATATAATCATATTATTATTATAACGACAGGCACTTTGACATGCTTTACATTCCTACCTTCGAATTCCGTAGTTATTTTCCCTTACCCCTTCTGCGAAAGCCATGGTATGGAGTTTTCCAGTGCGAACTTTAAAAACCCTTAATTCCTAGAAACCGTTCATTCCAAAGGACGAAGCTAGGGTAAGGTTCCGTTAGCATTTCCTCCCCATTGTTACCCACACTACCTTGTCCTCTGAAACGACAGTATTATAGGTTTCAGGTAGTCTGTTTTTAAAGTGGTTTTGCTCTCGTGTGCGCCAGTCTTCTGCTTTATTGGCAAACATCAACATGGATAAGTTCGTGACGCGGAAGAAACGGAAAACAGAATCTGATTCTCACCTGGTAAGCTTGATTGTTTTATAAGTAGTGACTATTATTTAGGTAATATATTTTATTTAAGTGATTATGTAACATAATTTTTTCCAGTAAATAAACAACTTAATACTTTAACAGTAATTATAGCAGAATTTAGTTTATTTACGAACTGATACTTATATACCATTTTCTGGAATTTTTTAGCTCATCTCCATTCTGTAAGGCTAGCTGCTCTGTACGTTACATGTGAATATACAGGGAATAATTTTTTTCCTCGTCAATATGGAATTTAAAATCACTCCCCTTTTATTATCAAACGATAATTTTCACAATTCATGGCCGATAATCACTTTATAACATTTGTTATTTGATAACTGCAACACTGCACGAGTAAACAGAAGTAAGAGTGAGAAAGAAGTATTTAAACGTTACACATCCGTTTTTAAGTTAATTAGGAAGCAAACGCGTCTCTTTGATAACTAATCAAGCGGCATATTTTAACTAAATAATTCACTGCCAAAATACTGTTTATACTAAATATAAGCCGAGAAATGTATTTGGTTCAATTAGCTGTAGGATAAATTTCATAGTTCTATCTCCGAGATTTTTCATTTGTGTCATTAAGTTTTTTTCTTTTTTACCTGGTTGATGTTTTTACTAAATAAAATAGTCTTTAATGGTTTTAATATGATTCGATCGTTCATTTGATGTTGATCCGTTTATTAGCTTTGGCGCTTTGGGTTTTTAGGGCGCATCAAAAACTGTGAACAAACAATTTCACGAACAGCATTTGAATCGCAGTAATTATGTGATGTGGTATAAAAAAACCCGACAAAGTGCGAGTCGAACTCGCGCACGAAGGGTTCCGTACCATTATCTATAAAAACGGCAAAAAATATCATGTCTGTTGTATGGGAGCCCCACTTAAATATTTATTTTATTCTGTTTTAGTATTTCTTGTTATAGCGGCAACAGAAATACATCATTTGTGAAATTTTATTCTGTTTTCACGTTTGTTGTATGGGAGCTCTGAGGCGTCTGAAGACATGGTTAAGAAGTACCATGACTCAAACCCGTCTCAACTCAGTGACTGTGTGTCATGTTCACAAAATTCGTTTGGATGAACTTAGTTTACATGAATTAGCTAAAGATTTTGCTTCAAGATCTGAAATTAGAATAAACACTTTTGGAAAATTGTAATGTATTGGTGGGGTGTTATCTATTTGCATTATATTCACGTATATTATTTTTATAGATTTTTTCATGGATATTTTTTATGTATTTAGGTTAGCAAATTATTCAAACATGTTTGAGAGATCACTTCTTATAGTCATTAATTAATAATTACTAAAAAAAATATGTTGCTCTGCTTTATTGTTAATATCACTTACGTAAAAATAAAGTGTATAACATACGAGCTTATCATCCAGAGAAGACTTGTTTCGGTTGACCTCTAGCGCAAAATTCTTAAACCACAGAATTCACGGGCCCCCCCTGGAAATCCTACATATTTGCGCCCATGGTGAAACCAGATTAAATAACTTTATTAATGCACATTCTGTGTCCATCTTCATCATATAGGTATGATGACAGTTCTTACGCAAAATGAGCTAATTAGTGTTGGGTAAAATAATGTTCAACTGCGCAAATAGCACCATATCATACATATTAATTTATAAAAACGGTGTAATTAGATCAATGCTTAATTTAAATTCAACCACACAACCATTATGAAATGTCGGTAAAGCTGGGCTCCTTGCATTATCCGTAGCATCCGTGAATTTCTCCTCCGTGCGTCAATCACGTGACCTGTGGCCAATCAGAAGGCCCGGAATATTCCATACGTCCGTGCATCAACAATACTTGCAAGGCACTGCCTTTATTTTATAAGTAATTCTTTGTTCAGCTGATTACAAGGCATGTTTTTAAGTAAATGCTTTTGAAAACGTTTTGACCTGTCATAATTTAAACAAAAAACGTCAGGGACAAAGAAGTATAAATATATTTAATTTAAATAGTTTGTAAATAAATGAAGTGAAATAAATGTAAATATATTTAATTTAATCTGCGTGCAAAAAATATATTTCAATTATTTATAGAATCAAAATAATAAATCTTAAAAAAAAAAAAAAAATGTTTCTCCTAATACGTGTTGGAGCCAGCGGACAGAAGCGAGTGGAAGAGTACCAGACGGACTCCAGAACCTGCGAGAGGCGGACACTGGACAGACCATCGTTACACAAACTGCATTCTGGAAAAAAATATATATAGACTTTTTTTTCGGCTAAGTCAACAAGCACATAGACTTCGAAGTTCATATTTCTTTATCTTGGACCAAAAAAAAAATGCCCAGTCCATTTTAACAAATATTATAAAATAAAATTTTATTTAAACAATTTTCACAAGTCGTTAAAACTGATTATTGAAGTTTTACCAATTAAGTAAGCCACGGAGTTTTATTACATTCTAGTCTCAAATATATATATAGGTATTTTTGAAGTGTAAACATGTTAGCTTTAGGTGTGCGGCACTTGGTACGAGTAATTTCGTGATTGAAATGGAAGTCGATTGGAACGGAAATTTGTCAACTCAATGCTGCCATCTGCAGAAAACTAAAAATAACGAAAAGATGGTGAACATTGTTAGGCTACATATATTTACACCATGATGAATAAAATAATTTCGTAATGAAATTTTTACTGTTAAATCTTAAATGTTGAATCAGCTCAATAATGTTAAAGTTTTAATTGGTAAGTATGTACAGACTGTCGTTTAAGCAAAAACAAAATACACGTACTTAGTTTTATAATATGGGTTTTAAAATATTTCAGGTTAATTTTGTTTTAATGTATTTTTAAAAAGTATACTTAAAAGAGTGTCACATTCGTAATGCTTTAGAAATCCAACTAAATGTTACTATATTTGACGCCATGTTTGTTTCAACACAATTTTCATAATTAATAAAGGTAATTTTTAAGTTGCGAGTTTATCTTGTTATGACTACTCGAGATTAAAAATTTATTCCAGGATACTTTCACTACCATAAAGTTTTCTTTAGCATGCCAATACGCTCAGAACACCCCAAAATTTGCGAGAGTTAATATATACGGGCGCATGTTGCCACATGTGTGTTCACCAACTTGACGACTGCGGCTCGTGGTTATAGCAGTTTCTGCATGCATGCGGACTGGACTTTCAACCTGATACACGTGTGTCGTGTAATGCACGCTTATTTGACTGCACTTCTTGTGCATTACAAAATTATCAGCGCGCCTACAGAAGTGTAACCTCAAACACGCAGGCGATGATAATTATTCTGATCCGGGGGGGGGGGGGGGGGATATAATGGTAAAGTTTCTCTCGTTGTTCGGCTAGCCCGCCCTCGCGGTCCCGCTTGTCACTTTTCACTTGTCACTTGTCACTTGCACGTCTCTGCGAGCACACAGGAGCAGTGGCTTGCTCAGTGCTCGGAGGCATAGAGCTTGCAATGGTGTGCTCTCATTATTTACCTGTTAGGTTTATTACATAACGATATAACCTGGTAACGATTCTTAGGAGACTAGGCTCGCATTCCAGAAACCTCGAAATTGGATCCAAAATCAGACATCCTTTTTTTTTTCGTTTCATGTCGTTTTCTGAAATTACTCCGTGTGATTTCTGGGTTGTTTCCTTAATAAGTATTGTTACGAATGCAGACAGGGCCGCGACGCGCGCCAGGTTCCCCGCACGGCCGCTGACGTCACGTGCGGGCACTGACGTGAGGCATGCCACGCGTGTCTGGCCGGATTACAAGGATCCTCGCTACCCCCTCCCCCCACAACTCCCGTGCACCTTCGCGCCACGGGCTAGTGTCACCTTCAGCTGCCTGGTAATCCCTGGCCTACAGAGCCCGCCGCGAGGAGTGGCGTGAATAAACGTCGTTGTTCTGGGTGTTTCGGTCGTCGGGTCGGCCCGGGATGACGCACGTCACAGCCGCTCTCGTCGGTTCGAGGACTCCACAGGTATATAAGAGACGACGCTGGCCTCCGCAGGAGTTCCGAGAGTTCGGAGAGTGCCGCCAGTGGAGTGAAGTGGGACATCGGCCAAGAGGGGGAGAGACCCCCCTGAGAGTGGCGCGACGGGACCTGAGAGTGCGACCGAGTGGCGCGACGTGGAGTGACGGGACCGTGAGAGTGCGACTGAGTGGCGCGAGACTGTGTGAGGACAGGCGCGAGGTGAGGGGCGACCCAGCTCCAGTGAGGAGTGCGAACTGTGGACTGGACAGACATTGAGTGACTTGAGGATAAACATTATTAAGTGCCAGTGATTTGAGATCGGACATTTTTAAGTACAATTATTTATTTGTAATGTAAACCTTAGTAATTAATAAAACTGTGCTAAGACTTAATTGGGATATCCCTTACGAACCCAGTAGTTCTCCCCGCAGAAATCGTAACAGTATAGACCAAGACTGATATTATATCCTCTATATGTTTGGGTTCGTGGCGCCAGAGAACACAGTAACCGCACATTTATTGTCACCATTTGTAAGTATGAGTAGTCTCTATACCTACTGTTTATTGCCTCAAGTATGAGTAGTCTCTATACCTACTGTTTCCGTTAGCTCAGTCTATCACTACATACGGGTCGGATATCGCTTAGTGCTTGAATGAGTATGATTGTTACCACAGTCTGTTATTCGTGGCCGATTTTTCGGTTATTATTGTCCTAGTCAATAACTCGCGACAAGTACAAGACGAATATTTTAAAACAGGAACCATTAAACAAGTGAATATAAATAGTGATTGCGCGAAAGCAGTTCAGTGAGACAAACACCGCCTAGACGAGTTCCTGGCAATGTCCTAACAATTTGTAAGAAATTTTGACAGTTATCGTGTCCACAATTCGATACGTATGTATACTTTTGAGCTGACGATGGTTTTGGGATCTATGGAACATGAAACGAAAAACTATATAAAAAATTTACGAAAGTCGCACTGTGGTAACAGCTACAGTGTTGACGTATTTCTTTAAAAATCTACCTAAAATATTCTCACTCATTTCAACCAAAATGAGCGCCCAATGATGTCAGTGATAAATCAGTTGGCACTACTGGAGCTACTCGACACGCGCACAGGCTGCGCGAGTGAGACAGCGACTATCAACACCACTGGTCGCCCGAGACTAAGTGGTTACACAACTGAGGGGTCGTCTGCCTCCGGGGGAAGTGTGCTAGGAGGGGAGAGGAGGGGGTTCCAGTCCAGACACAGGGATCTGGTGCGTGACGCAGCAGAGCTTCCGGCCAGAGCTGGCGAGCGGCGTGTGTCGTGACTGCCTGTCTGTATATCTGACTGCCTGGCTGTCAGACTAGCTGCCTGACTGCCTGGCTGCCTGACTGCCTGGCTGCCTGACTGCCTGACTGCCAGACTGCCTGACTGCCTGACTGCCTGGCTGCCTGGCTGCCTGACTGCCTGACTGCCTGGCTGCCTGACTGCCTGGCTGCCTGACTGCCTGGCTGCCTGGCTTCCTGGCTGCCTGACTGCCTGGCTGCCTGACTGCCTGGCTGCCTGACTGCCTGACTGCCTGACTGCCTGACTGCCTGACTGCCTGGCTGCCTGAATGCCTGGCTGTCTGACTAGCTGCCTGACTGCCTGGCTGCCTGACTGCCTGGCTGCCTGACTGCCTGGCTGTCTGACTAGCTGCCTGACTGCCTGGCTGCCTGACTGCCTGACTGCCTGGCTGCCTGACTGCCTGGCTGTCTGACTAGCTGCCTGACTGCCTGGCTGCCCGACTGCCTGACTGCCCGACTGCCCGGCTGCCTGACTGCCTGACTGCCTGGCTGCCTGACTGCCTGGCTGTCTGACTAGCTGCCTGACTGCCTGGCTGCCTGACTGCCTGGCTGCCTGACTGCCTGACTGCCTGACTGCCTGACTGCCTGACTGCCTGACTGCCTGGCTGCCTGGCTGCCTGACTGCCTGACTGCCTGGCTGCCTGGCTGCCTGACTGCCTGGCTGCCTGGCTGCCTGGCTGCCTGGCTGCCTGGCTGCCTGACTGCCTGGCTGCCTGACTGCCTGGCTGCCTGACTGCCTGGCTGCCTGACTGCCTGACTGCCTGGCTGCCTAACTGCCTGGCTGCCTGGCTGCCTGACTGCCTGGCTGCCTGACTGCCTGACTGCCTGGCTGCCTGAATGCCTGACTGCCTGACTGCCAAGCTGCCTGACTGCCTGGCTGTCTGACTAGCTGCCTGACTGCCTGGCTGCCTGACTGCCTGACTGCCTGACTGCCTGACTGCCTGGCTGCCTGGCTGCCTGACTGCCTGACTGCCTGGCTGCCTAGCTGCCTGACTGCCTGGCTGCCTGGCTGCCTGGCTGCCTGACTGCCTGGCTGCCTGGCTGCCTGGCTGCCTGGCTGCCTGACTGCCTGACTGCCTGACTGCCTGACTGCCTGACTGCCTGGCTGCCTGACTGACTGGCTGCATGGCTGCCTGGCTGCCTGACTGCCTGGCTGTCTGACTAGCTGCCTGGCTGCCTGACTGCCTGACTGTCTGACTGCCTGGCTGCCTGGCTGTCTGGCTGCCTGACTGCCTGGCTGCCTGACTGCCTGACTGCCTGGCTGCCTGGCTGCCTGACTGCCTGGCTGCCTGACTGCCTGGCTGCCTGGCTGCCTGACTGCCTGACTGCCTGACTGCCTGGCTGCCTGGCTGCCTGACTGCCTGGCTGCCTGACTGCCTGGCTGCCTGGCTGCCTGGCTGCCTGGCTGCCTGGCTGCCTGGCTGCCTGGCTGCCTGGCTGCCTGACTGCCTGACTGCCTGACTGCCTGACTGCCTGGCTGCCTGGCTGCCTGACTGCCTGACTGCCTGGCTGCCTGGCTGCCTGGCTGCCTGGCTGTCTGACTAGCTGCCTGGCTGCCGGACTGCCTGGCTGCCTGGCTGCCTGACTGCCTGACTGCCTGACTGCCTGGCTGCCTGGCTGCCTGACTGCCTGACTGCCTGGCTGCCTGGCTGCCTGGCTGCCTGGCTGCCTGGCTGCCTGGCTGCCTGGCTGCCTGACTGCCTGACTGCCTGACTGCCTGACTGCCTGACTGCCTGACTGCCTGGCTGCCTGGCTGCCTGACTGACTGGCTGCCTGGCTGCCTGACTGCCTGGCTGCCTGGCTGCCTGGCTGCCTGACTGCCTGACTGCCTGGCTGCCTGGCTGCCTGACTGCCTGGCTGCCTGGCTGCCTGACTGCCTGACTGCCTGACTGCCTGGCTGCCTGGCTGCCTGACTGCCTGGCTGCCTGGCTGCCTGGCTGCCTGACTGCCTGACTGCCTGACTGCCTGGCTGCCTGACTGCCTGGCTGTCTGACTAGCTGCCTGACTGCCTGACTGCCCGGCTGCCTGAATGCCTGGCTTCCTGACTGCCTGGCTGCCTGACTGCCTGACTGCCTGACTGTCTGACTGCCTGACTGCCTGGCTGCCTGACTGTCTTGACTGCCTGACTGCCTGGCTGCCTGACTGCCTGGCTGCCTGGCTGCCTGACTGCCTGGCTGCCTGGCTGCCTGGCTGCCTGACTGCCTGGCTGCCTGACTGCCTGACTGCCTGGCTGCCTGACTGCCTGGCTGTCTGACTGCCTGGCTGCCTGACTGTCTTGACATCCTGACTGCCTGGCTGCCTGGCTGTCTGACTGCCTGACTGCCTGACTGCCTGGCTGCCTGACTGCCTGGCTGCCTGACTGCCTGGCTGCCTGACTGACTGCCTGGCTGCCTGTATGCCTGACTGCCTGGCTGCCTGACTGCCTGGCTGTCTGACTAGCTGCCTGACTGCCCGGCTGCCTGACTGCCTGGCTTCC